>NW_024044348.1:25290675-25625675 GCF_014851395.1 Micropterus salmoides
AGTTAGATTAAACTTGCATCCCCAACATAGAAGCAGTGGACAACAGAACTAGCCTCAGCCCTGACCAGATCGGTCAAAATTAAAAGCCAGGAAGTGCAAGCCTTCACAGAACACATCAACTCTGTGGACAGTAACATCAAGTTCACACGAGAAGATGTTCAAACAACAGTTTGGCCTTCCTGGACTGCGTTGTACACATTGAAGAGGACAGGAGCCTGCAGATTGGTGTTTACAGAAAACCCACACACACAGACCAATATCTACTCTTCGATCTTCGATTCCCACCACCCACTGGAGCACAAGCTAGGGGTCATGAGAACACTGCACCACAGAGCGGAAAACATACCAACAAGCGCCCAAGCCAGAGAGAAGGAACAGAACCACCTGAAGGGGGCACTTACAGCCTGTGGATACCCTAAATGGACCTTTGTGAAGACAGCCACAAGATCCAAGAAGAACAAAACTACAGGGGAGGAGGAAAAGAAGGTCAAACACAACAACAGTGCAGTGAGAATGCACAGACCTGTATATTGGGGAGACTAAACAACCACTACGCAAACGCATGGCTCAACACAGAAGGGCCAACTCCTCAGATCAAGACTCTGCTGTCTACTTACATCTGAAGGACAGAGGACACTCGTTTGAGGACCACCAGGTGCACATTTTAGACAGAGAAGATGGATGGTTTGAAAGAGGTGTCAAGGAAGCCATCTACACCAGGGTCGAGAAGCCGTCATTGAACAGGGGAGGGGGTCCACGCCACCACTTATCCCCCACTTACAATGCTGTCCTTTCATCACTTCCCAGGAAACTCAACAAACGTAACCTATTGGCCTCAGGTGAGGATGCCAACGATGGTAGTTCAGTCTTGGGTCACGGGTAGTCCTAACGACCATAACGACTGTCATTACAACAGCCTGGAACACTAACGAACCAGCACTGAGGTTAAATAGCTGAGTTTCCCTACCAGTCAGTCAGAACTGAAGAAGTCCTTTGGATGAGGGACGAAACGTCTTCTAGTATCTGCAACCAAGTCCAGTTGCCCTTGACTTTAACCTTCTTTGGATCACACTCACAATGTTCTCATATATACACTAAACAAAATTATAAATAAACCACTTTTGTTTTTGCCCCCATTCATCATGAGCTGAACTCAAAGATCTAAGACTTTCTCTACGTACACAAAAGGCCTATTTCTCTCAAATATTGTTCACAAATCTGTGTTAGTGAGCACTTCTTCTTTGCCGAGATAATCCATCCACCTCACAGGTTCGTGACAGTTAATAATACCTCCTATAAACAACAGTAAGCTGATTCACCTTGTCTTTCTTGTTTCCCTCCATGATCCAATTAAGTCAAAATGTCATTAAATCAATATTTAGAAAGGTTTAGGTTTATATTGTGACCTGTGTTGCTCCTGCTCTTCTTGCTGCTCTTGGAGCTCCGTCTGGAGGAGGTGGTGGCTGAGCTGTGCTCACTGAGGGAGTCCTGAGCAGAGGAGGTACTTCCTGTGTTCTCGCTGCTGTCTCTCAGCATGCTCTCATAGCCACTACTGCCTCCGCTGTGGTAAAACAAGGCTGTCTTTCCCATGGCCGGGGGGAGCTCACCACTCAGTACACTGCTGTTGGAGGCAAAATGAGATCACAATTAAAGGTAAAAGTCTAGTAGCACCAAAGGTATTGTGTGAAAATATTAAATTTGACATTTCTCAATGAACTTAAGCGTATACCTGTTGTCACTAGCATGACCGCTGCTGCAGCGGTGTGGTTTTCTGGGAGCTGTAATCTTGCTGTAGGGAGAGGGCAGCGTTTGGACCACTGCTGCCTTCTCCTCTCCCAGGCTACTTCCACCACCACCACCCCCTCCTGCTCCAGCTCCCCCTCCACTGAGAACAGAAAAACAGGAAAAAAAGTTTAAAATATAAACAGATTCTTTTCTGAATTAGTCTTAATGCCATGTTTGCCTTTTTTAGTTAATATTTGACAGATGACAGCAGAGGGAAATACATGCAGGAAAAGTCCCCGATGGAAGTAGAACTAGGAGGATACTGCCGGCAGCACCTCAGACCATAATAATTTTCTTTGTGCAGGATGTCCTACTAAAAGCTTGAAATTAAAAATAAAACAAAGTAAAACTGACTAACCTTGCCACTCCAACTACTCTTTCCTCTCCTGATGGAGATGGATCGGTACCTCCTCCCTGGGCATGATTCCTGGAACGGGAGCCTGCACTGCCCTGGAGGAGCTCTGAGATTCGACCGTTGACTGCCCGGAGAGGAAGCTTGGCAGCCAGACTTCCCCCTCGACTGCGACTCAAAGACTGGGTAGACCAGGATCCAGGGGAAGGTCCCTGCTGCTGCTGAGGGACCTGGACTGAGCTCTGGGGCTGAGGATACAGATAATTGGCTTAGGTGGATGGAAGGTCAAATGGATGCCATGACTGCTTGAATTACTTGCATTGAGTAAATTATGAAAGTGTTCTCTGTTTCTTTTTGTGTAAAAGAAGTGCACATAGAGGAAAGGTCGCACACTAAGAGGTTCGTCTAGTTTTGTGTGATGAGCAGAGTTATGTAGTGCAGGTGTTATAAGTGTGTTTATTTACGGCGAAGAAATATTCCGTCCTACCTTTCCATTAGGAGGAAGGCTAGAGCTGCGGCTGGCAGCTTGGCTTAAAGACTTGGTGGAGAAGCTCAGAGTCTTGGTGCTGGAGGCAGACAGACTCCTGGCCTTGGGACTGCTGGTCATCAGCAACTTACTGACTGCTGAGATCTTTGACTGGCTGCTGGTTTTGGCTGGTGACTGAGGAGCGCTGCTTGGACCGGGGCTGGCACTGAAACTGGGGCTGCTACTGTTTCCAGTAGGAGAAGATACTGATCCAGCACGGGTGAGGCTGCGCCCAGCACGAGGCATGGTGCTGTCCCCTCTTACACATCCTCCTCCTCCTCCTCTGAGGCTCTCCCCCCTCTCCAGAGAGAAACAGTCGTAGTGGTGGGACCCACTGTGGGAGCTGTGGACCCGACCCAGAGAGTTGGTTCTATTTGCAAGCTGTTCCAACTTGGCACTGAAAAGTTTACTGCTGTCTATGCTGGAGCCTCGTTGTCTGATAACACCTGCATCATCTGCTGAGCTGCCCAGTAACGAAACTCCGTGGCTGGGTTGGTGAAGAGGGCTGGCTGCTCTGTTCCGCTGGTCGAGGCTGGACTTCCGTACCGGTGGCAGAGGTGGGATTCCTCCCTTCTTGTGGGAGAAAAAGCCCTGTTTTCCAGTTGATCCCCGGCGGTCAAGTGTGGCACGGGGACTGCAGGGAGTTGAAGCGGTGACTCCAAGATTACGGTACTCGATTCCACTGTCTAAGCCGTCGTGGCGGTTGAGACGGTGCCAGCCGCGGGGAAGACTGGCAGTACGGTGGATATCTGGGCTGTAGCTACTCGCCAGGCATTCTCCCTGGGCAACAACAGAAACCATCTCACAGCCATCCACCACTCTCTTAACGGAATCTGGAGACGACACAACCTCACCACCTGAACTAGAGCTGCCGTTATCCCCACCTACAAGAAAAGCAAATTAGAATTTTATAATATAATAATTCAGCAAATATTTTATATATATTTTGAAACAACATTTCTCTATTTGATACAATGAGACCCAAGCCAGCCATCAGGAGCACCCAATGTGTCAAGCCTGTGTTAAAAATGCTAAATGAGATAAATGAGGGTAAATCAAAACAAAAACAACACAGGGCAGCTACAGTCGCCAAAGACTGTCAGCCCCCCCTGCCTGCTTTTAACCTAATGATATCTCTGCCTGTAACCACACGCAAATGGTCACACGCACGTTAACACAACATTCAGTCTGTGAGTTGAGTGCGCATGACTGAGCAGTGTTCAGAAAAAATAGACAGAAAAGGTGGAACTGAGAGGGAACGTAGTCAAACTACAAAAGCAGGAGGAAAGTGTAGCTAAATGCTGCAAAATTACAGCTATGTTCACAAGAGAAAAAAAAAACATGTTTGCAGCAGCCCTCAGCACTTTATAATATTGCAACCTTCCCGGGTTGATTCTTTTTTTTTTTTTAAACAAACATAACAAGTGGCATCAATACAGTATTTAGAAAAGAATGAGATGTGTAAAAATGGAAATAATCTGTTAACTATTTTATTAACTACTCAAACTGAAGACTCTTAAAGATATGTTACTAGCATAAACAGTAAAAATATTTCTACAAAGCAGTTACACTATACGTGGTCTATTGTGAACATGAAGAGATTGTCGTTACATTCCCGGCCTGACTTATTATCCCAGTCTGGCCCTGCTTACCATCCCTGCAGAAGCTCCGATAGTCTCCGGTCCCAGCTACAGTCTGGTTCTTTGAATGCTCTGCCTCTCTCTTCCCCGGCTTCACTTCACACACAAGCTCCCTGGACCTCCCCTCCTCCATGCCACGCTTCAACCAGGGGTCTTCAAAGCTCATCTCACTGGAAATCGAAGCTAAATGTTGTGCATTCAATTTGCCTGGGTCTTTCATTAAGCTAGTCTTCGTAGGTGAATAGAGCATGCTTGGTTCCTGTAAAACCATGGGTTTGACAGCCACACATGGGTGCACACTGATGGTGGTCTTGAAGGGAGAGAAGTTACCAGCTCCTGCCAGAATCTGGATGTTTGTTTTAGCCATGGACGGAGGCAGTTTCCTCAGCCTGTCTTTGGTTGGAGTTCCCTTATCACTCCCGTTTTCTGACAGCACCACCTCTCCTTCCAGACTCCCTCTTCTCAGGCTGCCACAGCTTTCATAACCACCCATCCCCTCCACTCCAAAAGAAAGGCTCTGGTTGGGTTCAGGTTCAGCCAGGGCCTCTCCGTGCTGGCTCTGGGACTGACTGAAGCTGTGGAGAGACTGGTCAGCTTCACTGCCCACACTCAGATCGCTCATCCAGGAGGAGATGGGTGACCCACAGTTAGACATCACTGTGGCTAAGGCTTCACCTTCTAGCCGCAGCTTGGCCATGGCAACCTACAACAGGACACAATTCAATCGGCATCTTGATATTCAGACAACAAATCATCTACTTATTATAAGATTTAGGCTATCGACTAGTAGTACAGATAAGCTGCCATCTTCATTAAACTTTATTTAAATTCTTCATCTAAAAATAATTTTGTCACATGAAGTATCATTGAATATAATAAATACAAGCATTTTGTAAAAAAATTAATCTGCTTCATGTCTGAATTTTTATATGAATTAATTAATATATTTTGAATTTAAAAAAGCTATACATTTAATAGATATACTCCCGTAATAAGAAAGATGTCAGTGTTCAGCGGCAGCCATGTTTGGCCAACAGCCCTAGTCTATGAACTTTGCCATGGTGGCTATTGTTCTGTATTTGTTTTTTATGGTTCAAGTCATTTCAAATCAGCTATTTGCTTTAGTTAAACACACATATCTGCATGCCAGTTATCTTACTGTGTCACTGTAAATACAAAGCAAGTCAGTCACACTAACCTCTGCCATGGCAACAACCCCTGAGGTCGTTGCAGGACCTGCAGGCATGAAATAATCCTCCACAGCTCCATCCTCAGCAGTACCGCTGAAGGTGCTGACAGCTCGAGAGGCCGAGGTGAGGGCAGTGACAGAGCAACAGTTGCCGGTGAAGCTGATGATGCTCGTTGGACGACAGGTTAGGGCCTGAGTCTCCATGAGAGCTACATGAAGGTCCTCATCACCTCCAGAAGTTATAGTGTACACGATTTCATCCTCCCCAAGAGAGAGAGGTCCAAATGTTCCTCCAGATACTGCCGGTCCTGAGTAGAGAGAAACAAGTTACCACATTTGTTAATTTTGTTCTTGCTTAGTGTGAAAAGTATTTGTCATCATAATTGTAAGGGTTTTTGCATCTCACTCCCCTTTCCCTGTGTAAAAATAGCTGTCTTTCAGTGCCACTCACCATCCCTGTGAGTGTCCATGGGTATCGGCGGGACGTCATCGTCACAGAGTGTCTCAGCTGAGCCCAGGCTGGCAGACAGAGACGGAGTTGGCTCTCTGACTTGTGGGCTCATGCCCACCGGAGAAGTCCTGGACAGCACAGACTCTGTGGAGGATCGGCCACTGTCTGCAGCCAAACTGTCTACAGAACCAGAAAAAAACATTTGGCATCGTAATTTATGTTGTTTCCAACAGAATACATGTAAATCACCAATGTGACTATATTACATGACTTACAGTAAGACAGTAACATGGGCTCTGTTGACTGTTAACAACAAGTAGAAATCATTGAATGTTAAATTTTGAAAAGTTTAAATCAATCATAAAGATGAAACATGTTTTTCAAAGTTTCCGTATAAGCACAATTCTAAAGCATAAACAGGTAGAAAGGTGCCTACTGTCTGAGGTCAAAGCATCTATGGCCTGGCCATCTTGAGCCAGAGTGTGAGAGGACAAAGGGGGCGTTGCCGGCATCACGCCCTTCTGAGTGTACACTTTACACCGCTGGGATGGGGAGGATGGTGGCCTGAGGAAGAATACGAGGATCAAACATTATGGCGTTAAGTTAAATCTGCAGTTGTTATTATTGCACAGATATGTATGCATGCATGTACTTTACCTGTAGTCTGAGGTTTTTGTCAGGCTGGCAATGCCGAGGCGTGGTGATCCAAGTGGGCGTGCCTTCCCCTCAGCGTTACTGCCCACGTTCAGACTCTCGTGGCTGTTCAGAGAGACAATAAGTGAGACATCTCGTCAATGAAAGTCAAACACATTCCAATGACACTCCTTAATAAAATTCACAGTATTTTTAATTTTTTTTGGTTACACCTGTCCTCACCTGTCATGCATGTGGGAGCTCTTGGCCCTATGCAGGGGGTTAGAGGTGATGCTGCTACTTCCTGTAACACTTCTGGTACTAGTAACTATGGGGGAACCAGAACTCTGAGCCAGACTGTGGATCATTGTCTGGGCCAGCTCCGCCTCTTCCACCACCTCCTTGATCTCCTGTAGCTGCTGGTCATTGGTCCTCCTCCTGGACGCTGCTGCTGCTGCTGCTGCTGCTGAGGAGAAGGAGGACTGCACTGCACCTCCTACAGCACACGCAGAGCCTGGACATATTGGACCAAATAAATCCCAGACCAAAGATTACAGGAACAGTAAAATCGGACTTGACTTGATGCTGAATTAGAGAATTACAGTTGGCACACTGAGCTAAGGAAGACTTCAAAGCCCCAAAATTATCAGGGTCCCAAAAGTAAAAGACACTGGAATACAACATTCATCTACAGTGTATCTACAGTATATGTAAAAAACAAATTAACCTGTTTTGGTGTCTGTATCCAACACAGCAGCAGAACCAGGAGGAGAAGGAGCTGAGGTTGGGGCGCCTGAAGATGGACATAATTCTTGTTTGGCTCCTTGTCTGCTCACTGCAACCTCTTCAAAGGGGAACTTTGTCACCTGAACAAAGGGACAGAGGCATGGATGAAAAAGAAGAAAACTTCATGTGAGAATACCTGAGATAGTTTGATCTGATTTTTGACAAAGGAATTGCTCTGCACTTATGTTGCCTTCAGCACTGGTGGATGAAAATGAACAAGATCACTTGAGCTATTAACAACAATAATAAGGTATTGCCACCACAGCTCAAGCAGTGACAAGCAAAGTGCAAGCAAAATAGCAGTTACAGTTACATTCAAATGGAAAAAAGTTGTTTTTTCCATTTGAATAAAGTGTTCCAATTGTCAAACAACCTGTCAAACTTTCAATATACCATCAAATACAGATCCCATCAAACTAACAGACAAGTTTTACTTTTCTTTTTATAATAAAAACAACAAAAAGACTGAAAACTCTTAGTACCTCCTCGCTGCCATCTATGCAGTCCAGTCTCTCCTGCAGTTCTGCAAAGGTGTTGCACTTCAGGCACTCAGCTCCTTCCTCTGGGACCGGGGCCAACGGCTGCCCAAGAAGTGACTGAGCAGGCTGAGGCAGCGGCTGAGAGGGGCCACAGGGCTGGTCCTGCGGTTGAGACTGCACCTGTTGGAGCAGAAATCACAGACAAGTAAGTGTTACAACAAATATTCTTCTGATTACGCCTGGCTGTCAAAACTCCAAAGACATATTTAAATTACCTTGTTCTGAGCTCCAGCTGCCTGACTTTGACTTTGTGTTTGCTGTTGCTCTGATGTTTTACCTCGAAGCAAAGCGGGAATAATTGGTACAAATTCTGGTGGTCCCTCATTGTCCGTCAGCTCTCTATCTGACACCGCAGCCCCATTCGGGCCCACATAGATCACTGTGTCACATGACTGCTCACTGCTCGAGTATTCATCAGGGTCACTGGACAGTCGCAGCAATGGAAGGTCAGAGTCAGTGTCACCACGCTGATGGAAAGGTCGCAGATGGGTCGGACGACGCATGCGACCCTCCTCGCAGGAGCTCTCTCCTCCAGAGGAGCTGGAGGTGTATTGCTGAGAAGGGACACAGATGGGCGAGGAGGAGGTGAGAGTAGGGTGGTGAGAGAGAAAATAATCCATTTTTAGAAGAACATTTTTTTTTGCCTTTAATTGACAGTTTGTACTGGAGAGACAGGAAAGATAGAGAAGAAAGAGAAAAGGATGAACATCAAGACAGCATGCACCTTATTCAAGCAACATGACATCTGATTTAACATAAGAACTTTCATTTAAAGTAACGATTCCTATTTCTATCACAGACTGCCACTTGGTATACGGTATCTCACCACTCGCCCCTTATTCGTCAGCAGAACAGTTTTGAAGTAAGTGAGCATGCGAAGTGAAAGGTGACACACGAGGCACATGTGGCACATGTCAGGGAAAGGAAGGGGAGGTGATAAAATGCATGATGTCAACTCAGCACAAAACACATCATCATTCAAATAACAGTCATTTCAATTTGTAGTTAGTTATAAATAGCCAGGATTTTCACATGAACTCCAGAAATAAAACATTATGCAGTGCAATGGCAAGATTATGAGCAGGTGTATTATTGTAATATTGACACTGATAAACAGTTATGTGTCCATCTGTTTAAGGTATCTTACTAGTGACTGTAGTTGTCTTTATCCTGAACTCGAGTTTCAGTTTAATGAGAAACTATCTCCCAATTTTAATAAAGCATCAAGGTTTGATTCAAACTCACCACAGTGACTTTAGTTTTCTTCTTTTTCATGCGGAGGACGCGGGAAGCTATCTGGATGGTGGAAAGCGTTTCTGAGAAATCTCCGGGTGAGGCAGAGATGTGAGCAATCATGGTGGTCCGGCAGTTCATGTTGCCTAGCGACTCCCTTAGCAACATAGTCAGCTTGCTGTCCCTAGTAACGCACATACACCGAGACGTGAGACTAAAGACACGTTGGAAATGCACACAGTCACTCAAAGATGTGACAAAACTGGTCGATTTTCCAACAGACTCCCACACGTCTGACGAAGGATTATTAATAACTAAGAACACACAACATTTCTACAAGTAGGAGAGAATACTAATAGTTTGTTTAATAATGACAAACACCAGGTTACCATATTCATATAAATTAGACTAAAACATTCAAAAGGCAAACTTAATGGTAAATTTGTTATTGTGTTGATTATGGTTATTGATTAATGCTACTAAAACACATGAAAGGTTGCTATTCCAGACTAAAGCTAACAGAGGAGCACTCTGGATATTATGTACTCTAATATTGTCCCAGAGAGATTATACTAGCAGAGAGTAAAAGTAGGCTGTGTGTTTAAGAAAAGACTTTCTCCTGGGTGGGCTACTGCAATCATTCATAGCCTTTTTTGTGTGTACGTTTGTGTGCGTGTGTGTGTGTGTGTGTTGAGGCCTGCAGGCTGACAGTGAGTAAAGCTCCTCTGTGGCCCAATACCTCATGCTGCTGTCCCCCTTTTCTAAAAACACAGCCTCCAGGCATGTCTCACACACGCATGTGTACATTCAAACACTCCTATCTTGACCTCCCTCTTCCTCGATGCTCCTCTCCTCTTCTTCTTTCTCTGTTTGCTGCCTCAGGCCTCAACACACCCTCCTCTCTCTCCCTCAGTATATCTCTCTATATCTCTCCATGAGATTAATGTAGGTAAATTCATGACTCATGAAGTATTCATTTGCATGTTAATTCAAGAGCTGGGGACGTTGGATTAGATCTTACCTCTCAGCCTGTGCTAGATATATTACTTTTTTTAACTATGAAGACTAATATATGTTATATGATGCTCTATGATTAAAACTAGCTAATAATGAATGCAGCACCTAAATTCATAGATCACGATTATTACAATAAACTAATATTAAGCAGCACGCCTGAAGAAGCCACACTGGGAAACATGTCGTTCACTATCAGATTTGTACTTGTGTATGACAGAACTAATAAATTAAGACGATCTAGACTTTCCTGGAGCACGCTAGAATGTCTATGCTCATATTACTAACATTAAGAATTGCAATTGTCAAACGGGAAATTGGAGTATGGAACAACTGACTGTGTCCTGTATGGCTCCAGTCAGTATAGGAGTTAATTTTAATGGAAACATTTAGGGAGCTACTTGACTGAATAGGGGGCTCTGCCAGGAAGGAGATACAGCAAGGGAGTAGTCTGATTAGGGCGAGAAGCTGTACAGAGTCCCTAAAGAGAAAGGTTGATGTTCAGTGAATGTGGGAAGAGCCTTTAAATCAACATGTTGTGGCTGAAACGTGGGTCTTGCAAGACTGCCATCTGTCTGGCATCACGCTGAGATGCTTGTGTTCTTGCCATCACAAAATGTTGACTTTGTGACAGTCTGCTGCTTCTTCCTGAACTTGGATGCTACAAATACATGATAATGTCCAATATTCTACTGATCAACTGGCTACTGGAACAAGGCTGCGATTATAAGAAAATCCAGAAAGTAATTAAGCACTGGGAGACAGGCTCAGCCCTTAACTGTGATGAAATTAACAAAGCAGAGTTTCTGGACTGAAGTGGATTTGGCTTTGCTTTCAATATTGTCACATCACAGGAAATACTGTTAGTAATTGTCGAAATGGTCCCCAGATTACCTAATGGCTTTGATGATCCCAGGACTGTTTCTCCAGTGCCACCATGAGGTTGACATGTTTGTCTTTTAGTACAATTTCTCAACAACTGTCGAATGGATTGCCATGAAATTAGGTACAAATATCCATGAAGCCCTGAGGATGAATCCCACTGACTTTTTCACTAGGGGCACCAGTAGGATTGGAACAAATGTTGGTAGGTTTTGGACTTTAATGTACCCCGCAGGATGAACTTTAGAGTGATCAACTTTTACTTTGTCCAATACTTTGCTTTCTGACCAAATACCTGAAAAACTACTGACATTTCCGTCAGCCTTAGCTGTATTTTGTATTTAGTGCTAATTAGATACAGAAATAGTTAACAATGTAATTTCATTATCAGCTCATAAGTCACTTATCTGCTTACCATTGTCATTGCTAGCTTGTTAGCATGCTGATGTTAGCATTTAGCTCTAAGCACTGATATACATACTTTAAGTACAACCTCACAGAGCCACTAGCATCGACTGTGGTCTTGTTTCTCAAATTTCTTTCATTTAGGAGTTGCTGTTTAGGTTGTACCCCATTGTCTCCAAATTCTTGGACAGTATGACGACACTGACCCATCTTTCTCTTATATTCCAAGAAAGAAGATAATTAGCTAATGGCTATATCTTGCTATAGCCCTGCAGTGAACACTCCACTCGTCTCCACTGATGACTTGTCCATTGGTTCTTGAGAAGTGGCAATATCATGACATACTGTACATTGTAACCAGTCCAAACCCCCTAACAATCCAACAGCAGTCTGAGTCACCAGTGCCAAACCAGACTCAGCACAGCTTTGCTTGCTTACAGGCTTCAATGTTAGGTAGCAGGTTGTTTTGCAATGTAAATGCAAAAGCTGGTGATTAAATTAACCCAGCAAGAAGCACAGAACTACACACAAGGAGTGGAGGGAAAGGTAAAATTAGGACATTTACAGTTTGGTCCATATAATGTACATACTGTACTACTGTGCATACTGTACTGCCAAGGCATACTAAACATTAGCAATTATGATGTGTTTGGTTTTTTTTAATTTTCTACCTGCTTCTGTCTGTATTATCGCTCCATCTGTGCTCTATCTCTCTCTTTCCTTTGGTCTCATTGCCAGTCAGTTAACCAGCAAAGTGAATGTGATGAATATGTAACAGCAGCTGCTGTTGTTTATAACATAAAGTCCCCAAAACCTGAGGCAACTTAAGAGATCGCTCATCAGCTTTCCTGTCCTCATCTCCTCCAGCTCCAAAACATCCTGCTTTCCTCATCTTTCCTCCCCTCTCCACCCCTACTCTCCTCACACATGCTCACGCCACCTTACTTGTATGGGATGTGCTTGCTCCCGTTGACCAGGGCCAGGATCACATTGCCAAGGGCAGACAGAGAAAGGCACAGAGTGGCCGCGCTGGGTGAAGAGTTCTCCCTGCTTTTCCCACCTCCTTCTCCTCCAAGTACTTTGACATCACAGCTGCCCAGGTCCAGCAGGTGGAGGCGACTACGACCTCCTGACACTAGCCAAATGAAAAGATTTGAAGAGGAAAATGGAAGAGGAATGGGGTAAGGGGTAATGACATAAGATGGGGGTGAAATGAAAAGGAACAGAATAAAGTCAGTCTCAGATCATTGTCGCGATCATTTTGCAAGTTCAATTTACCACAAAAAAATCCTGATAAACTTTGCTCCTCAATAAGTACGTCAATTGATTTGTGGGGTAAGATCAGAATCAGATAATCTATAATTAAGATTAATTTGACATGGGAACTATATATCATCGACAAACAATAAAACATTCAGTAGTGATATTTTCAGAGTATAGACCAGATTGTTACAGTAGTATACTATTGATTATACACCTCAATGTACTATAGACATACAGTATTATACAATTTCCTAAATGAATCCTGAGAATGTGTACCAACATGACCAAAGGTTGTAGCTGAGTTTCTGGATTCTGTAGCAACATAATGGGAAACCAAGCTCTCTAAAGGTTAAGACTGTTAGAAATTGTATTAAATTATGTGAGCCAGACATAGCTGAAAACATGTTGTGAAACAGTGTGTGCAGTGCCACATTAGTTGTTTATGTCATCTTCAAACATCCTTATTGCCTGCATGTGCATGTACTCATGTGCATACACACGCACACACAAGATACACACAATCTGCCTTATTCTCTTATATGTATGCACCCGTATGAGCGCTGAAAGTGCTTATTATCAGATAATATGATCAGACATCTGTCACAGTCACCCTCTTGTCAAATGTGTTTACACACAAATAAACTACCCTTTCATCATTATCGCCCAGTTATTTATGGAGACATGAATTAATTTAAACACAGAATCTATATTGGGATCATACAGTCTGTGATAGGTATGTGTGCAACTCTGTTAAGAATTCTGGTGCTCAAGCTCCCTATGTATCCATAGAGGCTATAGGTAAATAGACTGATTGGTCTATCATTTCTGTGTACACTCACTCCTTTCTCTTGTTAGTGTCTGATTTTATTCTACTATAAGTGCAGAATAATAATATTTTAACAGTAATGATATCAACAACCATACTTACTCCCTCCTTTGCCTGTCTTTTCCATGCGATACTGGTATATGTGTAATGTAAACAGCATGTGTGAGTTCCTATGTTCTTCTTCGGTGGTGTTGGTGCGTTGGCTACTGTGGCGAGCGGCTATGGCTGCATCCAGAAACCAGGCTGCCTTCTCTGGGGTCGGAGCACGCAGTTCAGACTGGTTCTGGAGCTGGAGGATGTGTGGGAAGAGAAGATTCGTCTGAATATTGCCCATATATACATCATAATGAAGGACAGAGAGCCAGACAAGAGGGAACATTTAATCTCAGCTAGGGCTCGAAGTATCCAAACAATGTACTATTGTGTACTTTGCGGATTCTGCATGTGTGTTTGGTATATTCAAATAAAGCATTTTTAAATTTGCCTGCAGGTATGGGAGACAGAGATAGAGGGAGTAAACGAGAGAGAGAGAGAGAGAGAGAGAGAGAGAGAGAGAGAGAGAGAGAGAGAGAGAGAGAGAGAGAGAGAGAGAGAGAGAGAGAGAGAGAGAGAGAGAGAGAGAGAGAGAGAGAGAGAGAGTGTGTGTGTGTGTGTGTGTGGTACTGCAGGGTATCATTACTGATGAGATTATGTCAGATTAGTTAAGGATTACACAGATGTTCTTGTATCAGACCCTATAATCCTATAAACATATAGCTGCAGCCACACACACACACACACACACACACACACACACACACACATACTGCTATGTAGTTACTACCTTAAAATTAATCATAATTTTAATGGTAATGAGACTTAATTCCATGTAAGAAGCCTTAATTTGCCTGAATCATGCTCATTAGTAAATTCAAAAATGCCGGTGAGCAAAGTTGATTTAAGCCTTTTGCGTTTGACACGGTTCTTCTTAGATTCTGACTTCTGCCAGTCAGAAGCAGTGACTGTATTCTAAGTAAAACAGATTAATACATTAGCTATTTGTGAACCTGGTGTTTTAAAAGATGCCTAGTTTATTTTGAAATAAAAAGGGACTCTAATGGCATATTAAAGCTCTTATGCTGCTTTGAGCATTCACCCTCCACAGTAGCTGAGATAACAGAGAATTGCCTGAGGCTAAAAAAACAAAGGTAAAGCATATTGATACAAGGCCCAAGGCTGTTCATATACACACTCACTGGATTTAATCTGCAGCAACTGCATTATGATGTCAGCTGCAGTGTGTTTGAATGTGTGCATGTGTTTGTGTACGTGTGCGTTTATGCGAGTACCTGCATGCCACAGATGGGGTCCTCAAACAGGTAGACTCCAGGTGACTGTCCATCCTGTAAGCTGCCTGTGGCTACTTCAGACAGCAAGTCCTTAAGGTTCTCCTCTTTTCCCCAAACCTATCCACACACACACACACACACACACACACACACACACACACGTTTACTAGTAGTAAGCACCTCATTGTCTTTTATTTGTCTGTCAAAACCCTTTCCCAAATTGATCAATGACTAAATCCGGTCAGACCAATTTTAAAGGGAGAGTCCAGCAGGGAATGTTTCAAGTTGAGGTCTCGTCAGTAACACTGACCTCGACTGCGGAGACACGAACAGAGAAGCGTGCTCCTGTTTTCTCCTTCCTCTCATTGATGAGTTTAAACAACCAGGAGATGGCACAGGGGATAATACCCAGAGTCTGAAGAGAGTCATCACGTCCAATCATTGTGTAAGATTTACCTGGAAGAGACAGAGAGGAAGACAAAATAGGGGAAAGAAGTACTTTGTATGAATAGACCTGTGTGTGAAACGTGTATTTGAGTGCCTGAACATGCATGTGCGTCTGGAGCCTCTAGATCTGTCCCTTTGAGCCACAAGATGATTATTACCCCCCCCCCCCCACCCCCACCCCTCCCCCCTCACACACACACACACACACACACACACACACACACACACACACACACACACCTGCTCTGGCTGTCAGGAGTTGGAGATCAAACACACACCTAAACAAAGCCATATGTCACACCTAACAATCATACCGACATGAACATTTAACACAAAAACAGAGGACATCAAAAGCCTGACTCCTGTGATGCAGGATAGAGAAACGTGTTCGGATTTGTTCAGAGATAATGTAGGATGGAGGCGAGGTTGTCAGCTACACTGCAATCTTACATTGTTCTCCCTCAGTGTTTCCTGGAGCGTCTCAATTTACTGTCAAAACAAAGATGCATTTCATGATTTCTCTCCAAAATGTTATAAAAAATGGAGGACAAAAAGTAAACTTGCTGGACAAAAAGGGCTGTATTTAGTGTCAGATTATACCATTATAGTGTTTATATGGTGCTGAAATTAAACATTTTAAAGAAGGTGATATTATGCTCATTTTTAGGTTCATAATCTTATTTAGGGGTTGTACCAGAACAGGTTTACATGGTTTAATTTTCAAAAAACACCATATTTTTTTTCATACTGCATATTGCTGCAGCTCCTCTTTTCACTCTGTGTTGAAGGCTTCGTTTTAGCTAAGGAGTGATACATCTGTCCTCTAAATGATCTTTGTTGGGAGTGGCACATGCGCAGTTCCTAGTAAAGGACTACTAGCCAATCAGAAGCAGAGAAGGGCGGGTCAGTGAGAAGCAAACGCGGCTTTGTTTCAGCTGTAGGCTACATGTTGCCGACCGGCTTGACTGGAGCAAGAATTTCAGAGTGGTGAGTTATTAATCTGTAACAAATGTATCTTTCCTCCATAAAGTTTTAACTGAGCTCTGTCTCTACATCACTGTAACAACTTTATGTCCATTTACTGCCTGGAGGGTCGCTAGTGTTTGGAAGGGAGAGGAGAGGTGTGCTGCAGCTCTATGTTTTTCCACCGGTGTTTTTAAGGGCGTGTCGGACTAGCCGCTTGGCGAGTTATATGAGCCTCATTTAGCTTTCATCCCTGTGTCGTCACAAGGATGAAAGGGAAACGGCTGTTTTCAAGCAGGTCATAGCAGAGTTTTCTGTGGGAGATGGGAACTCCCTTTGGGGTGGACTTTGCAAACCTATTACATGCACAAAAAAGGTATATAACTCAATAAAGGAGAGGGAAAAAGCCAAAAAGCCTTATATAATCTCTTTAAGGTTCTCTAAAGCACAATGCCCAGACTCTTCTAGATAAAAAAAAAATTGCAATCAACTGTATTAAAATAACTTAACTGGGTTATTAATTTTGATTTACGTTTGAATTATTTTTATATAACAAATCAGATGGACTCCCTCAGTCATAATGGTTCTGTGTAGCATTTCTACCATAACCACAGGGTACTTGACCAACCCTCCTATCTTTTGCCTTTCAGGACTGCGTATACGTAAGAGACTCTTTCTTTACCCAACTACGTGAGTGTGGGTATGGCTCTACAATGTTTCCTTCTGTTCTATCTACCACAGGCTGTCAAGACATGGTCAGCTAGCTGACTGCTCCACTGACTAACACAACACTGTAACATAATGACGCTACGCTACAGGCTATAAAGCTGTGTGTGTGTGTGTGTGTGTGTGTGTGTGTGTGTGTGTGTGTGTGAGCGCACGCGTCTGTATAGTTGATCTATATTCCCAGTAATAGGTCTTATCAAGCGCAGCTCCCAATGCTGTCAGAGAGAAAGTGAACAGGGTGAGAAAGTGTGAGAGAAAAAGGCAGCAGTGTATCATCAGTTCAGAAACATGCACATATGAGATCACGCAGAAACGCACGCACACTTATCATTACTAAAAGATTCAAGATTCAAGGCCAATAGGCCAATAATTGATAACAACATCTATTAGAAATGATTTAAAGCCAGATGATTCAATTACATTCCTGAAGTGAATCCATTTATTTCAGGATCATGTGCATCTGAGTCCTCATATGTGTCTACAGCCAAGGGCTGAAGATAAATGCCTGTTATGTTACTTTCCCCATTTTAATTAGGAAAAAGGTAATGCCGTTACAATGCAGCCTCTTTGGATCCATGGCCTTAGGTGAGCCATATCACAAAGAATTATCTCATCTTAGCAGCCGTTTAAACTAAAACCAGTGAGGTCAGAGCCTCTCTGTAGCATTAATATAACAGTAAAATTGATTGAAAAAGCAAACTCTGTTTGATGGATTTCTCATATAAAATGACTCGCAGTATTAAAGCCAGAACATCCAGTTACGTCTATCAGCCAACACAATCAAACACTGACAATAATAGGTTTAAGGGGGGTTAAAATCAAGGGCAACTGCACTTGGTTGAAGATATCAAAGACGTTTAGCCTCTCATCCAAGGATGACTTAGAATCTTCACAGACACAATAAGAGGTCTGTTTTGGGGGCGTGTTAGTCATCTCAGCTCCAGTCACAGTCATATTATACAGCATGAATCATCATCATGAATCATGACACAGTTGGCATTTTCATGTCAATATTAGACAGCTGGATGAAAACATGTAAACATGGTGAGATGCAAAACATTGATCTAGACAGGCTGTCTGATGTGTATGCCATGTTGGGTTAGTGTCTTAGGAGTGCTGTGGTGATTATATGTGCATCAGTTTGTTTGATCTGTCTTATATGTGCCTTTGACGGAGAGGTGGGCAGCCTCTCCTCTCTGCCCACTCTTCAGCATTCTTGTATGAAAAAACATAAAGCCTGATTTAAAGGAGAATACCTGTTTATTACAACTAATTGACTTACTGTAGTTGTGTGTATTGTAAGGGTACTATGAAGACTTGTTACCAACATTACTGGTGTGTTTTATGCCTATTTATTAGAGAGTATAACAAGCCCCCAGTAACAGTGCTGGCCAGGCTGATTCTGGTGTAGTTCCTATACTCAGTATTGCAGTATCACATGACACTGAGACTTTTCCCCATCCACGATCATCAGAAAAGGAACAGCAAAACATCAGTGTTTTGTTTTTAATACATCCATGGAGTGATATTAGGTTATAGCAAACAGAGAGACAGGAAGAGACTCCAACCAGTTGCTGCAGTTCATGGTCGGCCGTTGAGAATCTGAAACGCTTTATTTGGAGATGAAATTTTTTTTACAAACTGTCCAATTGTCTGGCTGCTGATGTTTCATTCCGCATTGGACTTTCGTTTCCAATTCTCAGCAATTACTCTAAACATGCATGGCGAAACATGCAGAATTATTCTTTAACTGAATAGCAACATTAGAAAGACCAAAACCGTAATTAATAAAATATATATAAATGAGTTTACTTTTACTACAGATTTGGTAAGGGACAAATTCCCTGCCGCACAACAAGAAAACACAGTGGTTTACATGTTGGTTTTACTGTGACACAGAACTTTATTACTGTTTGTTCCATTAAATGGCTCCGCCATTAACATGGAAGAGTTCCCTGCAGAACTGCAGCATTTAAATTCTGCCAGCAAGCAGTTCAAGGGGACTTAGAAACTCCAACTGGATGTGTGAAGCTCACAAGCCAAGAAGGATAATACTGCTTGCATGTACAGGGATAAACACAACAGGGGCTGACCCAGGGTTGGAGAACGTGCGTGTGTGTGTGTGTGTGTGTGTGGTGTCTTTGATTGTGCCAGTGTATGTGTGTGGGTTCAGACATGTTGCAGTGTGCAGTAAAGGGTCCTGACCCTTTTTAAGACAGCTTCTCTAAAAACCAGCTTCAGAAGGATTAGAAAGAGAGAATGGCAGACAGAAACACAGACAGAGCAGACTGAGAATGCTTTCAGCTTCAGCAGACACTAATCCTTTTTCTTTCTCTCTCTGATAGATGAGGGCCAGTGGAGAGACGGCCAAGTGAAAGACTGACACACTCACAGTCAGACACACACACACACACACACACACACACTAAAGATGTCTCACAAGCCACACTTGCTCTAATTTTGTAGTCTGTGTGCATGTGCGTGTGAGTGTTACCCAGCTTGGAGTGTCCAAAGCAGAAGACACATCCATCTGCTCCATTCACCACCGACTGAATCACCTCTGCAACCGTTCCTGCGCACACCTCCGCCTAGCAACAGGCAGACAGAGACAGGGGAATGAAGAGAGATATAAGAAGACGGTCAAGAAAAGCATAAATACCTGAATATGTAGATGCACTCAAATCCATTTGAGCACTAATGTTTTCTTTTTGACTTTTAGTGTTAAAAATACAGGTAGCCTACATATTGAATGTTGCATCGAAAGTTACTTCGTGGTAGACATAAACAGGATTTACATTTGAGTGACAGACAAAAGATAAAGATTAAAAACAAGTACTATAGATGATGGGGTGTGTTCATCAGTGTGTCAATAATCCTTCATTCACACACTATGGCAGCAGAACGGCATGAATGGCAAAGCATCCTGTTATTCCGACTTAGGAGTGCTTGTGCATTATTCCAAGATTATTAAAGTATGATTTTCGTATTTTAAAACCTGGCCCCTATGTATCTGTGCAGTAGATGGCATCAGCTGTCCGCCGTGAACCAGTTGCAGTGGCTGCAACGTATTCTTAGGGGCAATTTCGCTCGTCAAAATTCTGAAATCTCAGACCGCTCAGGAGGTACAAACTTGCTTTTTGTTGGACTGTGAGCTGCACTATATCGGAGGTGCTGGAGTTGACATTTGTGTGGGTTGGTAGTGAGATTAATATCTGATCACAAGTGTTTTCAGTTAGTTTCACTTTTTCCACCCCTTGTCCCATCCATGCAGTCCCAAACGGGGTTCTATGTCTGTCGGAAGGGGATACTACCAAATCCGCAGAGCAATAATATATATAGAGACAGTTAGCTTAGCTTAGTTTAGCTTAACAGGAAGCAGGGGGAAACATCAGATCGTCTGACTCTGTCCAAAGTTCAAAAACATACAAGAATTTCTTGGCCAACGCAGATCCTTCCTGGTGCTGGTAGCTTATTTTTTATTACTTTGGACAGAGCCAGGCTAGCTATTTGCACTTGCTAAGCTAACTGGCTGCAGTGGGGACTGATCTTCTCATTTAACTCTCAACAAGAAAGTGATTATGTGTATTTCCCCAAATGTCAAACTATTCCTTTTGTATTGGATTTTATTTAGATGCTAGTGCCAGCAATTGTGGCTTTGCTGCCAGTTTGTCACCAATCTGTTGAACACTGTAGATTAGCCAAGTGAGATATTTTTGCCCTCAGAAATTTAATAACTTGGAATTACTTGCAGGCTGATCCACTTAGCCACTCACTTTGATGAATGGATGTGGCATAAGTCCATTGAACTATTTATCTTTTACTAAAACTTTTTCTTTCAGTGTAATGTCATGAAAGGTTTTATATCAAAATCACATCGAAGTCCTTTGTTTTCTAAACTCACAATCTTTTGTCTTACCTGTGATGCATCAGGGGGGAACGCAGCATCAAAAGTGAACATCTTTGGAGGGACCTGATTGGCTCCCACCCTTTTCAGGGTGGCTGCGCTTGCTGTCTGATTGGCTGAGGGGTCCATGATGGTGATTTGTTTCTTCCTGGGATCCACTTTAAGGAATGAACTAGACTCAGCTGCATCCGACTGAGACACTGGGCACACACGCACCATCACTTTAACCTGAGGGTAAGACACAGAAAACAGATAAGCAGATGGTAAATAGAAAATAGAATAGAATAGAATAGGCCAAAGACACCTGACACTTTATACCTCACAAACACACCATACAGAAGTTCAAGAGAAAATCCCCCATTAAAAGGATTCATGGTTGGTTTTGTCATTTTTCTTCTAAACTCTATTTTACAAACCAGATAAATAAGACTGTAATCATGAGGCACAAGGCACACATTCATAAATGCAGAGTGCTTAAGTAATATAGTAGTACTAAGTGAGGGCTAAAAGTTGTAGCAAAATTGATCCAACATTGGTGATGTCTTTGCAGTTCCTTAGATGTAAGTGAATGTGTTTAGAACTGTGGCGTGCTCCTCAGTTGATAAAGCTTTGGTTTCTGATGGTTTTCTTACCAACTTACACTTTCAGGGCACAAAAAGGTTTCCTGAGGAAACTCCCCCAACTTAAAACTAGGAACAGATTAATTGTGAAGGTTGCTGCAAGGCTTGTGAACTCGATTGTACCTTAGCGGTGACAAAAGACTCCCAAAGAGTCACAACATTCAGCTTTTAAGTTCTTTTAAGACTTACACGAATATATCCATCCTCTCTCTCCCTCTCACATCATCTCATTCAACCTAAGTGCTTCTTCTCCCTCCCTCCTCCCTTCTCCTCCTTTACCTGTCACTCTTTCATTATCTCTTTCTCTCTCTATCCTAAATCCCTTCCTTTTTCTCTCTTCAACACCCCACCACCTTCATCTCCCTGCCACATATCAAAAGCCTGAAATACAGGAATCCTGTTTCAGCTCTCTCTCCTCCTCTCACTCTTCCTTTCCTCCCACTCCTGTCACAAACTGTTAGCAGCCGCAATTTACCGCCTGACAGCTGCTTTTGTTTTCTTTGATATCAGAGGAAGCAAAACGCTGTGTCATCAAATCTGAGTGAGTTCCAGAACATTTTAACATATAAACAATATTTTCTCTGTTAGGTAAAGATGGATTAAACTTTTAGGTACTTTCTAGCAGTTTACTATTGCTCTCTGTCTCCTCCTCTGGCTCATCTAGGTGAATCAGTCTTTGTACCTCTCATTCTTTTGATCTCTCACAGCCTAATTGGTGCTCTGATTCAGTTCGTCTGTCTTCCTCTCGCCATGTTTGTCACTAAAACTTTCTTCCTGCTACAAGCTCCATGATTAGCTCCAGTCACCTTTTAATCCATTATTGGTCAAATTTGCCTCCGATTTGTCAGGTGCAATGATGTTACAACTTAATTAAATATGATAAAATAGTGTTGTAGTCAAGACCGCCCAAACCGAGACCAAGTCAAGGCCAAGACCAGAGTAAATCAAGACAGAGACAAGACCAAGACTTTTAGGGGCTGAGACAAAGTCGAGACCAAGACCGAGGAAGGGCGAGACCGAGTCAAGTCCAAAACCAGTTCCCCACATTACATGACACATAATAAAATGTGGAACGAGATCATAGGTACTTCTCAAATTGATCTGAAAATAAACCACCCACATACAAACACTAAGAGCTGAACCCAACATAAGCATTTTTATTGAACACTCCTTTTCCATGTTTACCATCACGGGGAGGGGGGACAGTCGTTAATGGGAACAACACGTTTTTTATTAGGGTTATTCGTTGCATCTGAAGCAGTACTTTTTACATCCAATCAAAGTTAGTAACAAATAAATCAGACAATGCAAAAGCAATTTATTGATATTCCCAAAGTTATGGTCTTCACTGGTCTTGAAATAAAATCCTGATTCCTCAATGTCCGAGACAAGACCGAGTACAAATGGGGTTGAGTCCACGACGAGACCAAGACCGGTCTCAAGTACTATAACACTATGATGAACCCAAGTGGCTCCTAACATAAAATACAATACAATACAATACAATACAAAAACCAAGAGACAAATCAAAGACATTACAATTATTATATTATTATAACATCATCTGAAAACATGAAAGAATTTACTCAAAATAAGAAGACAAACCACTTTTTGAAAATGTGAAATGACGTTAAGGATTGTTATTCCAGTCTGAGCCTTATACATAAATGCACTCTTTGCTATTGCTTTTGTGACTGTAGGAGTGGAGAAGAAGTATTGTGTAGAATGCATCAAATTATATACTGAGGAATATGGTACCAAAAACTGAAATGTGCACATTTAAAAATGAGTTGTAGCCAATGAATGTGTCTTCTAATATTGAGTGTTATTAGAAGACAGTTATACACCGTGATTAGTACATCCAAGAGAAAATCTACAAATTATTGTATGCTGTATTGTGAGGTAGAAGGCTAGTTTAAGATGCATTTTGATAAACAACATCAGCATTGTCAAAAATGGCAACTTTCTTTTGCAAACTAAGTGTAAAACAGTTTCTAGACACTGGTTCCAAAATTAAGTTTGTGAAGAAGGTGATCAATGTGAAATTAAAATGTAAATGTTCAGAGTCAAGTCCAGAAACCCAAGTATTTAACTTTATCAACTTTATGCTGAGAAGTACCATTATTGCAGACTATAATTAGATTTGATGAAAATGTTTCTGGGACTATTTGCTAATTTGCTAGTTCAGCTACTATTGTCCTAAATAGACATGTAGCACTGAAAACAAATCATGTAATATTCCAATGCTGTACTGTAAGTGTCAAGGAAATGTAAATTTAAAGAACAGGCAGAGTCGGACCTGTGAAAGCACATATAGAAAAATGGAAAAACAAGGATGGAACAAGCTGAGCAGCATAAACAGTGAAACTGATTTTGAAATCAGTGGAAGTTCACGGCAAATTGGCTACAGCTTGAAATGCTGAGAGCACAAAATACATTGTTTTGGACAAGACAGTTTAAGTAATGACAGATGCGAAGAGATGAATGTCCTATAAAGAGCAAAGCAGCTGACAGTATACAATACACAGGCTGACAGGCAGAAGATATGCAATTTCTCTTCCTTACATTCTTGACGTTATGAGTACAGAAACTGTTTGAATGCATCATTATTTTTGTCCTCTGTGAGACTAGACTGTCTCGTTTGGAGAGGCAATGCAGGTTCATTCTGACCCAGAGTCCTCGAAAAGACACAAATGTGTGGACCGCATCCTTTCAAAGATTCAACCCTGCCTCTCCCCAATGGATGGATAATAGTGTAAGAGTATTCAAGAATCAAACTCCTGACAACTATCATAGATTCAGAATAGACAGAATACTGTCAGTTATACAGTCACTCCAGGATTTTGCGATGGCAACTATTAACACAAATTCAGCAAATCCCTGTGAATTTAACACGACTTGCAATTTGGACCAATCACCACAACTTTTTCGCAAATTTGATCTATCATCACCGTTTCCTCCAAATGTTGTCATACGTCAGCAGACTCACTTCCTTGTTTACAAGAGGCAGCAGACGTGTGAGACCAACGTCTCACATTTGCCTACAAATATAATAAATATATATAACAGCAAAGGTCCAAAGGGGAGTAAACTGTTTTGCAAAGCATGCGGTATTGTGGTCAAACATAAAAGGAAATCGTAACTTTCATCGCAATTGTTAAGAAAAGCTGACGCAAAATTAACACTTTAGTGAAATCAATTATTTGTTTGATTTAACCATGTGTTTTCTGAACAGGGTAGGATTTTGTCAACAGGCCTCAGAGGTTGAAGGGCAGATGAAAAGTCTACTGTGTTTATGTGGCTCCTAAGAGGGAAGGAGAGCAAGGAGAAGAGATCTTTTGTCTGTGCTTGTTAGCACAAAGCACATCGTCTGAAGTGTGATTCTGCTCTGCGCTTCCAGTTAAACACCACCATGGGATTATGGATCGCACAGTAATCCCAAAACACTCTAAACCTCACAGCACTTGGAGATAGAGCTTTCAGAAATTGAAGTGAAGACTGTTATTCAGTTCAGCTATATATTTATTTACTTACAGACCCATTAGCTGGGAACAGGGATGTGATCATAAATAAAAATGGGTAAATAATGAACACAAATCAGGGACACGATTTAAAATCTTTGTATCATACAGTGGCTATCAAACGCTGGAAATGTAGAGTGCATCACAGTACAGTGGGTACGGAAAGTATTCAGACCCCTTTAAATTTTTCACTCTTTGTTTCATTGCAGCCATTTTCCAAAAATCAAAAAAGTTCATTTTATTTCTCAGTAATGTACACTCAGCACCCCATCTTGACAGAAAAAAACAGAAATGTAGAAATTTTTGCAAATTTATTAAAAAAGAAAAACTAAAATATCACATGGTCATAAGTATTCAGACCCTTTGCTCAGTATTTAGTAGAAGCACCCTTTTGATCTAATACAGCCATGAGTCGTTTTGGGAAAGATGCAACAAGTTTTTCACATCTGGATTTGGGTATCCTCTGCCATTCCTCCTTGCAGATCCTCTCCAGTTCTGTCAGGTTGGATGGTAAACGATGGTGGACAGCCATTTTCAGGTCTCTCCGGAGATGCTCAATTGGGTTTAAGTCAGGGCTCTGGCTGGGCCATTCAAGAACAGCCACGGAGTTGTTGTGAAGCCACTCCTTCGTTATTTTAGCGGTGTGCTTAGGGTCATTGTCTTGTTGGAAGGTAAACCTTCGGCCCAGTCTGAGGTCCAGAGCGCTCTGGAAAAGGTTTTCATCCAGGATATCCCTGTACTTGGCCGCATTCATCTTTCCCTCGATTGCAACCAGTCGTCCTGTCCCTGCAGCTGAAAAACACCCCCACAGCATGATGCTGCCACCACCATGCTTCACTGTTGAGACTGTATTGGACAGGTGATGAGCAGTGCCTGGTTTTCTCCACCCATACCGCTTAGAATTAAGGCCAAAAAGTTCTATCTTGGTCTCATCAGACCAGAGGATCTTATTTATCACCATCTTGGAGTCCTTCAGGTGTTTTTTAGCAAACTCCATGCGGGCTTTCATGTGTCTTGCACTGAGGAGAGGCTTCCGTCGGGCCACTCTGCCATAAAGCCCCGACTGGTGGATTGCTGCAGTGATGGTTGACTTACTACAACTTTCTCCCATCTCCCGACTGCATCTCTGGAGCTCAGCCACAGTGACCTTTGGGTTCTTCTTTACCTCTCTCACCAAGGCTCTTCTCCCCCGATAGCTCAGTTTGGCCGGACGGCCAGCTCTAGGAAGGGTTCTGGTCGTCCCAAACGTCTTCCATTTGAGGATTATGGAGGCCACTGTGCTCTTAGGAACCTTAAGTGCAGCAGAAAAATTTTTTTTGTAACCTTGGCCAGATCTGTGCCTTGCCACAATTCTGTCTCTGAGCTCTTCAGGCAGTTCCTTTGACCTCATGATTCTTATTTGCTCTGACATGCACTGTGAGCTGTAAGGTCTTATATAGACAGGTGTGTGGCTTTCCTAATCAAGTCCAATCAGTATAATCAAACACAGCTGGACTCAAATGAAGGTGTAGAACCATCTCAAGGATGATCAGAAGAAATAGACAGCACCTGAGTTAAATATGAGTGTCACGGCAAAGGGTCTGAATACTTATGACCATGTGATATTTCAGTTTTTCTTTTTTAATAAATTTGCAAAAATTTCTACATTTCTGTTTTTTTCTGTCAAGATGGGGTGCTGAGTGTACATTACTGAGAAATAAAATGAACTTTTTTGATTTTTGGAAAATGGCTGCAATGAAACAAAGAGTGAAAAATTTAAAGGGGTCTGAATACTTTCCGTACCCACTGTATATTTATGTTTTAGCTTGACTTTGATTAAATTGGATTATTAGTTAATTATCCACCGTATTACTGTGCGGCTAGATAATATCAAAAACATAAAGAAATTTTCTACAAGAGATTTAAAAATCTGAGCACTGTTGGTACAATTATTCCAGCGAGAGGAGCAAAGAACCAAAGGCAACAAGAACATAGTCATGTTATCCTGAAAGAACTCACCTAGAATGATAAGTGTTAAAAAATAAAAGCATAAAGCCTGCTGTTAATCAATAAACAGCCATGTAAAAAGCTCAAAGGCAAATAACATTCTAGGAGCTCTTCCTGTCTTGTTGTTGCACATCTCTCTCTTTGTCTACCACACACACACACACACACACACACACACACACAGCTAATGCAGCACGTTAATAGGCTTTCCTTTGCTTGCATCATTAAATGACCACAGGCGATTTAAGAGTTGATTCAATAAATTGTGTGAGTGTGTATGAGAGAGTGTTTGTGTTGAAGTCTTTCTCAGATAAAGGTAATTGGACCTTTGTGTGTGTACATTTAAAAGTGTTTTCATAGAAGTGAGATGCTACTTGCATGCCATAAATATGTAACCCTCATGACCTCGGGAACCTAACTTAATGCCAGGTCAAGAGTTCCAGAGCACTACACAAAACACACACACACACACACTTACTCTGTCTCTTCATCACAAACTCACACTTAGATACAGAGCTACGCCCTCTCCTGACCCCAATAAAAGAGCCCATCACATCAGTAAGAGCCTGGGGGGAAGGATTTTACCATTGCACGCTTTACAAGGCGTAACTCATAAAAGCCCCCCCCCCAGAGCCCATTTCCTCCTCATGTTCTGAGTGTGAAAGGTAAGAAGGTTGCCTGTGTGTGTGTTTGAGGTATAAATGTAGCCATAATGTGGTTCATGTTTGTTTCTCAAATATTAAGGATGCATGTGAGATGGCAAGAGTCATACAAGGAGTCAAAGGGAAACTGATGCATCACAACAATTATGCCAGCTTTAAGAATTGTGCTTTTATTTTGTTTTGTTTCTGTGCTGTCCAGACACAAAAAACTTCCCCTTTTGAATGTGATGCTCAACACTCAGCTAGATGTTTAAACCTGAGTCCAGCTCAGTTGTGTAATTCTGTGTCTGTGTAATCAAACCCACACCCACAATATTCTCAGAGGATCCTTGTCCTAGTTCCACTGGTGGATCAATACATGTGGCAAAGTGCTGCAGCCACGGTGACATGCAGGCACACATATGTAGGAAGAACGAACAGCTAATGGACTTTTTGTTCTTTTAATGAAAAAGAAGGAAGAGAAAGAAAGAGTTAGTGGTGGTTGTTTCAGACAAGAGCGAAGAAGGAAAATATTTAGAGAGAAATAGGTCACTAATAGTATCTCCGGATACTAACACAACACTCTCGCAGTGATCCTCCCTTATGCCTTCATCCCCGTCTTCCTCTCCTTGTTTCCCCTCCCACTTCCACAACACCTATAGACTATTCCCTTCTTCAAACTCTCTTTATGTTTGAGAAACATCCTATTGCTCGATAGCACTGTCCACCCACTCTTTTCCCTCCATTCTCTCTTTGCCCCAGCTCCCTCCTCTCCCTGTCTCACTTTCTCTCCCTTCCTCAGAGCAAATGACAAGAAAACTCAGCCTCTTTCTATACCTTCCTATTTTCTCCCGCACTTCATGCATCAGTGAATACTGACTCAGGGTGGTAAGCTGCTGAAAAGAAGACCAAGAAAAAAAAAACAGGAATGAGGGAGATACAGAAGTGAGTGTTTCTTTGAGTCTCTGTGTGAATATTTAACTCATTATTGCTTTGGAGAGCAAATGATATCTGTGCTCCTCTGCAATGTGTCTAGGTAGGTATAATAACTATGTTCAACCTACAGAAGTCTAGGCTGTGTCTGTTTAAAACTACAATGCTACTATGTGACACATATGTCTGCTGATCAAGCCTGGAACGTTGCTGTGACGTTGAGGCAAGGAGTCCCGTTTTTGTCCCCTGAGAAACTGACCTTATACACTCACTTAGATATACAGTAGAGTTTCCTGTTCCTCCACTTTATACACCACACTCAGGCACAATGAAGTCTTTGAGCAAATTTAAGTAAAGGAATTCAGCTAAACAGGAACCAACAATCCTGGGCTGAGAGAAGATTGTTCAATAGTTCCTCACCGCAGTGCTTCATTACTATTGGCTGGGAAATCAATAAGAGACTGAGACTGAGCTGTAATTGGTTGCCAAAGACTGCAGAAACACACATTCGTGCAAACACATGTACAAAGAGATAGACACAAATACCATGTGGGAATAGCAAGTTCAGGCTTCGGATCAATTCTAATTTTAACTGATTTATTCATTCCAGCTCAGCTCACGGTGTCATAATAGCCATGCTTTCTGTTCTCAGTTGGATGTACTGCAGAGATCTTACAACTCTGAGGTTTGAATTTGTGTGCAACTCAACAAGGATTAACCACTATATTACATGAAAGAACTTTTCTATGGCAGAAATGGTGAAATAAGTGTTGTAATTGTGGGTGTATATACATGTGTGTATCCTTACATATTTGGTCTCAATCTAACATTATCGAAGCCTTCACTCAGTGTATAACATTAAAGGATAAGGGCGCTGATATTCTTGCGTTATTGTAAATTCCATAAAAAGCCTGACAAAGCTTATTCTTCTGTCCTATAGACCTCCATTGTTGTCCAAAAGGAATTCTATTTTTTCTATTTCTGTAAAATAGTTACATACAGTGAATACGCCACTGGGTGGAATTGGGAACTGTAGTTTTTTTGAGTCAATCCCAAATATGCCATCTTAATAAATACGTAAATAATCACACCAAATGTGCAATAACATATATTTTTTAAATATAAATAAATATTTATATATATATATACAGTGAGGAAAATAAGTATTTGAACACCCTGCTATTTTGCAAGTTCTCCCACTTAGAAATCATGGAGGGGTCTGAAATTGTCATCGTGTCATCGTATCTAAAAAAAAAAAAATCCAGAAATCACAATGTATGATTTTTTTCACTATTTATTTATATGATACAGCTGCAAATAAGTATTTGAACACCTGTCTATCAGCTAGAATTCTGACTTCAAAATGTCCACCTGCACTCCATTTATTATCCTAAATTAGATGCACCTGTTTGAGGTCGTTAGCTGCATAAAGACACCTGCCCACCCCATACAGTCAGTAAGAATCCAACTACTAACATGGCCAAGACCAAAGAGCTGTCCAAAGACACTAGAGACAAAATTGTACACCTCCACAAGGCTGGAAAGGGCTACGGGGAAATTGCCAAGCAGCTTGGTGAAAAAAGGTCCACTGTTGGAGCAATCATTAGAAAATGGAAGAAACTAAACCTGACTGTTAATCTCCCTCGGACTGGGGCTCCATGCAAGATCTCACCTCGTGGGGTCTCAATGATCCTAAGAAAGGTGAGAAATCAGCCCAGAACTACACGGGAGGAGCTGGTCAATGACCTGAAAAGAGCTGGGACCACCGTTTCCAAGGTTACTGTTGGTAATACACTAAGACGTCATGGTTTGAAATCACGCATGGCACAGAAGGTTCCCCTGCTTAAACCAGCACATGTCAAGGCCCGTCTTCAGTTTGCCAATGACCATTTGGATGATCCAGAGGAGTCATGGGAGAAAGTCATGTGGTCAGATGAGACCAACATAGAACTTTTTGGTCATAATTCCACTAACCGTGTTTGGAGGAAGAAGAATGATGAGTACCATCCCAAGAACACCATCCCTACTGTGAAGCATGGGGGTGGTAGCATCATGCTTTGGGGGTGTTTTTCTGCACATGGGACAGGGAGACTGCACTGTATTAAGGAGAGGATGACCGGGGCCATGTATTGCGAGATTTTGGGGAACAACCTCCTTCCCTCAGTTAGAGCACTGAAGATGGGTCGAGGCTGGGTCTTCCAACATGACAATGACCCGAAGCACACAGCCAGGATAACCAAGGAGCGGCTCTGTAAGAAGCATATCAAGGTTCTGGCCTGGCCTAGCCAGTCTCCAGACCTAAACCCAATAGAGAATCTTTGGAGGGAGCTCAAACTCCGTGTTTCTTACCGACAGCCCAGAAACCTGACTGATCTAGAGAAGATCTGTGTGGAGGAGTGGGCCAAAATCCCTCCTGCAGTGTGTGCAAACCTGGTGAAAAACTACAGGAAACATTTGACCTCTGTAATTGCAAACAAAGGCTACTGTACCAAATATTAACATTGATTTTCTCAGGTGTTCAAATACTTATTTGCAGCTGTATCATACAAATAAATAGTTAAAAAATCATACATTGTGATTTCTGGATTTTTTTTTTAGATTATGTCTCTCACAGTGGACATGCACCTACGATGACAATTTCAGACCCGTCGTAATATTGTACCCCCCTCCACTTTGAAACCATACACCCTTGCAGTCATTTAATATGGAGTGACAGACACATTTCTTGCTCTAAATTGATCGGCCAGGAGTAAAATTGATAAAAATTACATTGCTCACATGTCTATCGCCAAATCACCAATCACATCAATCTAATTTATAAAGCTCCAAATCACAAATTAATCTCAGAAGTGCTTTAAGATGTGAGCATAGTGGGCAACAAAAAACCCACACATACAGTAGAGTATGCAGTAGGACAGAGTAAGGGTGTGTGTGTGTGTGTGTGTCATGCTCCAGCCCTGCCAATACTGACAGCATTAATATTTCAGCTACAAGGTGGAACAAAGTGGCTGCTGCATTCCCATAACAGACTCACTTACTCATTTAGATACAAAACGCACGGACACCCAGATAGGCATGAGGACGCACAAATGCCCGTAGAAAATACACTTGCACATGCTCCCTCCTGACACAGACGCACACAGCTTGTGGCCTGAGAGGGATCGTAGCTGCTATTAAAAATTGATTAGCTGTCATAGGATCAATTTCCCCCAAGGTCAAGTTGCAATCTGTGAGTGTGCATGTGTGTGTGCGTGCAAAATGTTGGCTGCAGAGATGAAAGAGGTAGGGGAAAAACTCCCACAGTCCTTTTTTTGCCATTCAGATAAGGAGAAGGGCAGAGGGGGGGGATAAAGGCATGCTAAGGCAGAGGATGATCCATACACTTAGAGAGATGAGGATAGGTTAGGTTACAGAGGGGAGAGGAGAAGAGAAAGCTCCCCATATTAGCTTTTGTTTTTAATACTATTTCTCATTCCTCTTCTAATACTGTATGTTAAACAGTATGTAGATGATTATACATTTATTCATTTAGCTGATGCTTTTATCCAAAGCGACTTACAATTGCTATATATGACAGAGGTTGCACACCTCTGGAGCAACTAGGAGTTAAGTGTTTTGCTCAGGGACACATTGGTGGATGGTGGGGGATTTAACGCGGGTCTCTCACACCAAAGGCATTGTCTTATCCATTGCGCCATCACCACCACCATTACATAATTATGTTACAGAACAGTGGATGAAGTACAGCAGACAGCTTGAAGAAGAATGGGCTTAATGCAAGAACCACTCATACGAACAGAGCTGTCCTTCAGTGGCTTGCAAGAGTGATTTAGAAGAAAATGCTACATTCACTGTGGTCCAGACCAGGAGTCAGGTACAATTAGTCTGCCACAAACCCAATCAGGTTTTTCACTATTGGATTGTATATTTCATTACTTTAAAGCAACTGTGAGTTTGAAAATCCTATATAAATTACACTTTATAATTATATTGTCATCATTCTGTTTCATCTGTTTGTCAGCAATTTGAATTGTAATATAATTCAAAATATATTAATTTTAATTTTTAAATTTCATATGGCCGAACGATATCATAATTCTTTTAAATTGGCTATTGATGCTATTGTAGGTAACACTACAATATTAATATGAACATCTCAACTGCAAAACTACTTAAATAATACACTCACTGAGGGTTAATTTGTCTGTTTATATAATAAACTCAAATAGAAGTGTAATCTTTTGGACAACTTAGCAGGTCAGGTCCTTGGAAGAGAGTGACAGTGTCCTGATATATTGGCAGAGACTTATGAATGGTTGTTGTCGCGGTTTCCATTACCACAGGCTGTGTTTCTGCAAATGTGAAACTTTTTAGAGCAGACAGACACAACGATCTAACCCTATTCCCTTAATTCCACTGCTGACGCTGTTAAAAATGTGAAACTTTCCTTTATGGATCTCCGAAAGCAGGACTTCAATGTCCAAACTCAAAGTTCTTTTTACTTTTCAACGTCATTTCCATCGATGAACTGTTCCTGACATATTGTTTGGTATTATTGGGGCGTTAATTATGCTAATTTATTTCTTATGAACGCTCATTTATGATCAAAAGGTATTCATCAGCGTTTGCTGAATCTGACATGGCACATTCATACGACAAAAATTAAGAGAAAGTTAACATAAGAATATGAAAATGAATGAGGCCCGATATTTAAACAGTGACATCGCTCATTTTGGGCAAGGAGAAATAATTCCATAATTTAGCAGTCATACATGCATTAGTTTATCTCCACTTCTGCTGAATGACACTCACTGATATCAGTTGAACTTTCATGAAGCACAAAGCTGATAAACACATTTTGGACTAAATCACTCAGGATGCATAGAATGCAATCAAAAAAGACGATTACAGATGAAAATCGATTGTTGAAATCCTCCATATTTTCTACTGTATTTCTGTGTGACTCTGCAGTTGGTTTTCTTTGATAATACATACACAGCTTAATTTCCTCGACTGATACACATCTCCCCCTGCAGTCAGCGATCTGAATGGAAGGCTCCCAGCTGGCTGATTTGATTAAAGTGAGACGGAGCTTACCAACAACATGTAGAGAAGCACCGTGTATCGAAATAACAGAGGGGAGTTTGAGATACAGACGCCAGTCAGAAAGATCCACTGAGGGATTCTATTTAATTTGACATCCCAAGATGGAATGAGGCTAAACTCTCTCTCTCTGTAACACACACACACACACACACACACACAGCAGTACAGCTGACCTGTGCAGGTTGATTTCCCCTGGCTTTAGATGTGATGTCTCAATCTGTTTTCTGCCATATTAACATCGCGGGAGAACACTAACCCCCCATCACACTCGCAGACAAGCCCATGTATTCTGCAGGCTGTAATGTATCGTACACACTTCCACCAGGGGCTTTGCCGCCTTCTTGACATCTTTCATTGTACTCTATAATCCTATGAATTTGTGAGCATGCAAGCCTGTATGCTCGCGTGTGTGAGTGTGAATGTGTGCAAATGCCATTTCAGCAGGGGGCCGCCCCCCTCTGCAGGTGACATTTTTACTGGAGAAATGTCACCACAGCCATTTTCTTCCCATATGTTTGTGTATGTGTGTGTTTGTGGGTGGGTGTGTGTGGGGTGTGAGTGTGAGAGTGTTTGATTAGGTCTTGGCAAGCTTCAATTGATTTCACGGGAGAGGCTTGTTATGTTCCAAATACCAGAATATCTTCCTGCCTTGGTACCATGTTCTCTTCTTCTTTTATTGTCCATTTATTTCCAAACCACAGCAATGAAAGCAATGAAAGCAATAACCGCCTATCAGCAAACATGTCTGTAAGACTACTTAAACAGGGGAAAAAATGGCATTTATAATTTGAGAATTTACAGCCAAGAGATGGTAAGCTCTGTCCAAAGGTAAAAAATCCTGAAGTATCTTTATATTTAACAGACAGATATGAGTGGCATTGTTCTTCTCATCTAACTCATGACAAGAAAGGGAATAAGCACATTTCCCAAAAGGTTAAGCTATTGCTTTAACAATTAAATAAAAACATGTAAGAAATAACTACAGTTTCCTTAAATTAACTTGCTTTTCGTATAGTGTTTTTTTTCCTTCTCCATTTGTCAGTTGATTCAGAATGGACAGGCTGCCAGCACGGTAACAGGAAGACGGTAGTCGGTACGTAGCTCAAACGTCTGGACACCTTAATCAAAGTCCATCATAACATATATCAATCCTGAATGACTATTGTGAGACGTCCACATGATTGTGAAAAGAAGGGTGTCCGATAGCTGAAATTAAACAGCAGCAGCAGGCATTCACACACAGCAGGGCAGACAAGTTAATCACTTCTTTCACAAGATCACAGAAGATCATAGTGCAATGAAACAGAAGCCAGAATGATTTAATGAGACAAATACTCTAAATGTGGGTTTTGTGTAGTGGTGGGGGTGTATAATGCAAGTACATTTAGGCTGTTTTGTGTTTGAGTGTACTTGTAAATATGCGAGTGTGAATCTGTCTCCCTGACAACTGAGGGGACATCTGTCACCTCCATATGGAGATAAATGGAAATAGAGGCTCAAAAGAGGGACAAAGCAGAAAAAGACGCAGCTCATAAAATAATCATTTGCACAAAAAGATAAATAAAATATGGAACACCTAAACTATACTATAACAAAAACAGCAGGAATACAGATTTCTACCTACATGGGTAAAGTCACATTTCTGCATGGCTGCTTTATCTTTGCAGCTTTAACACTCGATTTTGCTTGCATATCCTGCCCCCCTCTCTCCCCATGTTTCTGTCTGCAGCATCACCACTGACTGTCCAATAAAGAGAAACAAAAAAAGAAAACAAAAGGAAATTACATAGTGAGAGAAAACTAATATCGTCACACATGTATGCACACAGACAAATAAATAGAGAAGGACATGTGATGCACTCTCACAATTTCTCACTCACACCTATGTGTACAAAAACATAACAGGACACATGTGGGGTCCCTTTCCCTCTCTGTGTACTGTCCAGTGCTATTTGATGTCAGTTTGATTTTGTTCTCCACAGTCATTTTCTATCAGCGAGGACACACACACAAACACACACAGAGTCAGTGAGCCTCTCACTCAAACTGTGGAGGAGGGGGCACTAAAAACTCATTACATGGACGATCAATATTGCACACACTTGCGAAGCATGAAACCCCCCCCCCAAACACATCCACACACATCCACAACACACACACATACACACGTTTCACCAACTGTTGGCAACGGTGACAGATGACTTTTGTCAGCCTGAGATGTGTTACCGTGGTAACCATTAGGCTGCATTCCGACATGGTACAGCAGGGGTGACACACACACACACACACACACACACACACACACACAGCAGTACATACATTCAGATAAACTGCCCAAGGTCATGATAAGACTATAGATCAACATTTTATAAAATTTCAGTGCATCAAACCAAATAATTTCAACGCTAAAATCAACACTTTTTTTGTCATAACATCACTGTCTCCAAAAAATGGAGCATAGTGGGCAACGTAAAATAAAAAATGGCATCAACAGAACCGACTTAAAACTGAATTAAAGGCAATCTGCCCGTCCACTATTCGGGCATGATAGACTCAATTCATTCCAGCACCACGGCTAAATAAAAAACACTTTTCCTTTACCTTTCCAAGCCCAGGTGTATCTTTGATTTTGTTGGCTGCACGGAGAAGGCAGGGTGGAGCCGGGGGAGGTGCCATCAACAGGGCAGAGCTAAAATTGGTGGGGAAAAGAGGAGGGTCACATGATGGTGATGCTGATGGCACTGGGGCTGTGACCGCGGTGGTTTTCTGCTTCTTCTTCTTGGATGCTAAGTTCAACTTTTGTGCAGCTCTGAGAGAGGAAAGAAGAGGGACACAGGAAAGGAGGGAGACAGTCCATCAATTAAATTAATATGTTAAAATCAACACTTATTATTTATTCATCATTCTCTATTACAGAGCTCTTCATACAGTTCATATTGTATATTGTATATGCTGTATACCAAATCCACCTACCTCAAGTACATAACACCTGCACATAATACTTATTTATTCCAACATCCTTTGCACTATGCTCCATCACACTGTGTACATGAGTAGATGTATGCTTGTATGTGTATGTGCACCTTGTGTATCTCATCCACCTCCGATATGTACAAAATAATAATAATAACAATAATGGTAATAATTTACTCCTGCATACTTTGTACTCTGCTCATTGCACTATTGTCTCAATCTGTCTATTTTGTTTTGTTTATAGTGTTCTCTATACTGTAGCCTATGTTTGATTTTATTACTGTATTATTGTATAAGTAAGCACATCGTGAGCATTGTACAATCCAGATTCAAATTCCTCCAATGTGTACACATACCTGACATAAAGCTGATACCGAGTCTGATTCTAAAGCTGATTCTAAAACGATATACATTTATCACTGTAAAATCAATATTATAAACTCTAAATAGTTAAAATGGATCCATTTAAAGAGGAAGGACAGGAAGGATGGTGGTACATGTGACATGGGACTATAATTATACCCTTATAGTTTGCCAAAATCTAACTCCAATACACATCCTTCAACACGCAGATACACACACACACACACACACAAATGTCTGTTTACATATGTAGCAACATCTGGATGGAGGGTGGTTCATTTGCTTTCCTGCTGCTCAACTCCCTGCAGCATTCAGCTCAAAAGGAGCCACCAAAAATGATATTTAAATGTACTCCATCTAACCTGCACTCAGATTCTCTTTACTCATTCTCTCCTTTTAACTTCAACTTTTCTAAATCTCACTTCTTTCTCTTTCTGTTCTGCTGTCTCAACACAGCGGGTTCTTAGTGTCTGCCTCTCTCAACAGTGCTTCACATCTATTAGTTAACTATTTCTCTTCCCGTTTCTAACTCTCTATCTTCCTTCCCCAGCAGAATTACCACATGTCCATATAACAGACAGAATTTCTGCTTTAACCTAAATGAAAGGAATTTATAGTAAGGAGGAGACGATTATTACCAAGCACCAGTGGTGGAAAGTGGTGCTTGTACTTTACTAGTATGTCCATTTAATGCTACTTTATACTTCTACTTCACGACAGTTCAAAGGGAATTGTTGTACTTTTTACTCCAGTACATTTATCAGACTGTTGAAATTAGTTTTAAGATCAAGATTTTACATTTAAAAAACATATACAGAACATTTAGAAAACAGTACATTATTTTTGATTAAACTATTGTAGTTGCTCCAAAAGACTTGCGACCCGTAATCATCTCTCATTTATTTGCTTTAAGTACATGCAGCTTGCAACACAAATGTACTTTAACATAAGTAGGATTTTAACCGCATGACTTTTATTTATAATGTAGTCTATTTTTACATAATGGTTGTAAAGACTGTCATAGTCAAATTTCAGTGTTTATGTGCATGATTTTAGCATGGCCACATGCAAGTTTGCTAGCAAAAAAGCAAAAAAAAGAGTATACTTGGCAGCAGAGACTGTGCGCAAAGCATCAATATAATACCACGGCTGAGCAGAAAGATGAAGAGAGGTTAAGTGAGAGTGATCTTGGGAGAAACCCAGTGACAGTAAAGCTGCAGGCAGAAATCCACCTAAAGTGATTAATTTTTATTAGTAAAAAATATTCGTATGTCAGTGTAATCTCTTCTCTAGATTTTATGAAGGCACAATTCAAACTAGCAGATTTCATGACAAACTGAGTTACACACTGCAGCAGTGTTAAAAATATGATAAAAAATAAAAGACTGCTCTAGCAGGGATTCCTGCTCTGTTCTGCTTTAATCTATCCTCACATATATTTTTATGATTTTAAAGAGAGAGAGAGAAGACCTTGCGCCCTGACATACTCTCTGTCAAAGAACCATATTCTCACACCATTGGCTTTCAATTAACTGCGCCAGTTTACAGAAATGAGAGCAGGGAGTGGGGGGGGGGAGTGAAAGAGAGAGAAACATAAGAGAGGGCGGGACAGTGGAAGAGGAGGGAGGGTGAGAAGAGAGATGTGGATTCAGTGACCCATGGAACGATGAAGCGTTTCACCATTTGACTATCTCTCCCAGGAGATTTGTGTGTGAATCTGTGTGTATAGGTGTGTGCTTGTTACTGTGAATGTGTGTGTGAGTGCATATATTGCATGAGGCAAAGCTCCATAAAAACACCACTAATGTGTTTTTCACTGTGCACAAGCTTAGCTTACATTCATAATGCTGCAAATGCCATCAAAAGCAATTACAGGATTTCTTTTTATTATATCACCTGATGCATCACTCGGCCATGAAGATATATGTGCGGTAGATTATAAAAAAAACAGGTGCAGGAATTTACTTAAAAATAATAATGGTAATAGTAAAAATTGCAGATTCATTAGGAGGCACGAAAAAATCTTGTTTAAGAGAGTTATGTTTGAATTAAAATCTACAATTGATTTCTATGTAACAATGGAAACAACAGGCTGCTGCGACTGCTGCAGTGCTTGTGGGATGAGACATGACTATGATGGATTCATGCACAGCTACTCTGCTGCTGGAGATTTGTACTTGCTCCCTGAACAAAACATGTACTTTTTTAAATGTGATTGTTTTTACAGTGTAACACATCAGATATATATTGTATCGTGTATATATATACGGTGTGTATATATATATATATATATATATATATATATATATATATATATGTATGTATACTCTTTTTATGTTCTGGTTTAATCTATGGCACAATTCAAGCATGGTAGACACGCACACACACAAACACACACCACCTAATTGGTAGTGTTTAATGACAAGTGGCCTGGGATTTGGCCAAGTGGATCTATTCCAATCTAACCCTAAAGTGAAGGGCACTTGTTTACCATCCATCTACTCCATCTCTCTATCCATCAGCTCTTCATTGGTCACCCCCATCCTTTTATCCCCCCCCCTTTTTTCATTCCGTCATTCATTCAATCCATTCATTCCTCTTGTCTAGCCTTCACTTCCCCCCCTGTTCTTTCATCTCTCAATCCCTCTCACTCTACAATAATCCCTACATCTTTTTATTCCTCTCTTCCTCATTATTTTTATCCGTTCATCCGTTGCCGTTTTCCCTGCCCTCCACATATCTACCCATCCATCCCACCATCCATTCAGCCTTCCTTACATATATTGATCCTTTCACCCATCAATGCATCTCTTCCCCTCAGTCCCTTCATGTCTCTCTCTCTTGTTAAAAAGCAGCACAGGTCACAAATGGTCCATCTACTAACATTCTGTTGCTTTGTTTTCCTCTTCCTATCAGACAACCACAAACACTTTCACTTGACACGCACATACAAAGAGTTACTTGAAGCACACACACAAACACACTCAGCTGATTTATGACTGGTGTCTCTGGGCTGTGTTGTTGGCTCAGTAGCTAATTACATTCTATTTAACAGGCCATCAGTAGAGGGAGATATAGGCGATGACAGAGAGTGATGGTGTGTGTGTGTGTGTGTGTGTGTATGTGTCGTGGGGGGTCAGCAAGACTGGCATGGACAGAGGACTTTACTGACACTATCTATCTATCGACATGAACAAATACTGTCCAATTTACACACTTCCTGCTTCCTATTACAGACACTAGAAATACTGAATAGGTAGAATAGTTATATTCAATCTCTCTGGAAAGACTACTTATAGAGAAAGCGGGGTTCTTCTTCTCTGTCAAAATAAAAGACAACTGCTTTCAAATGACTTTTAAATGACATGTGAGCAAAAACAAAACAACAGGAAATGTGGTCCTGATGTGATCAGGCAGTTGATATGGTAATTTGTTTCCACCTATTTAAATCATCAATCAACTATTATGATTGGTGTCTAATTGGTGCCCAATTATTATTTGATGAATACTTATTTTTAAAGAAAGGAAAAGAAACAGCTAGAGATAAACAGAGGCAGACAAAGAGGCAGCACTTCCCCGTCTTACAGCCATCCTCCATCCAAAATAACAACGCCCTCCCAATTCACCAATTCACTTGGGGCCTATTCATTTACTCGGCTACCTCCAGCCACATACACACACACCCACACACAACTAAATCCCCAAAGATCCAATCCTCCGAGCATGCAGTAAAAAATTCCTTCACTGATAGAAACTCCCTTCCCCCAGTGACACACACACACACACACACATAGGCATGTACAGCATGTCTCTATCCTATAGCCCAGCGTCCCCAGAGGGTCACTGCAGCACTGGGAAGATGGAGCGCTACTGTGTGAGTGTGACATATTCATAGACAAAATTGATACTAATGAAAGATATTACTCTCATGCACATTAGCTGAGGTAAAGAAAAGGTCAGTGTGGAGATGGAGAAGTTGTTAAAAAAGAGGGGAGAGGGCATAGCAGAACAATGGAGGAAAGGAGTGGAAGAAAGTAGAGATAAAAAGAGAAAGCAGTTAAACAGAAATAGGAGAGGAGAACAAATGACAGAGCAGGAAAGGAGAAGGGATAGAAAGAGGAGGATGTAGAGGAAGAAAGGGATCAGGTGAACGGAGATGTGGTGGACACAGGGATTTGTGTTGTGTGCCGACAGTGAGCAAGAGGGAGATTGTGTGTATAATAACAATGTCTGTATGCAGTCCACGTCTGAGACCAAGACAGTCATAGGATTTACCAGCACTGCATGGCTGCATCCATCAACCATAAACACACACACACACACACACACACACACACATACATTAAGGACCAAAAATAAAAGGTGTATGCTATTATTTTTGCCAATTAAACTGAAATCCTATTACAAACGCACACACACAAATGACAGGAAAATGCAGACAAAACTGTACATGTGTGTATGTGAAGTTTTAATCAGCAAGCAAAACAAACACAATCTGATTTTAAGAGGAAATTACACATCACAGAGTAGAGGATCTACAGTGATTACACTGCTTAAAACAAGAAAGAAGACTGACAGTGAAACACACACACATACGTTGACACACACATCAGCGACACCTGCACCATTAAACTAACCATGTTCTTTCACTTAGAAGGTTAATGCTGCTTTAAGTCAGCCCAAAGACAGCTGGTCATATGTTTGAAATGCCAACCAGATGTGTGTATGTGTGTGTGTGTTTGTGTAAAATACCCTTGTTACCTGAAAGTTCAAGAGGGTCATAGAAAGGAAGCTAAAGAAAGAGTGTGTGCACATGTGTTTGTGTGCGCTCCCATACAATATACGAGTTGCGCCTGGTCACTGGTGCTTTGCAAGACCAAAAGCACTATGTCTGCTACACTGAAGCATGTCACTCATATATCAAACACAGATAGACACACATTGAATTATCTGCAGATTTTGAGACACACACTATCACAAAACACAGGAATGTGCACGACAGGAGAGAAGACGAGTGGAGAAGAGGAGGAAATGTGTGAAAGTGAGGAGGAAAACCATCTGTAAAATTTCAAATGTGATTTAAAGCAGCTCATTAGATACGACGGCTCAGCAATACTTCAGACACTGTGACACACTCACAGTCTTGTGTTACACATGAATAATTTACCCATTCATTTTGAGCTTGCCATGTTTATTCATCAATAATTTACCCAGATTACCCGTGTCTTATTTATGTTGTGTCGCTCTGCATTTCTCTAGATTTGATTACACAGTTCATCGATGACTACTGAATGGATAGTTGATTTATAAATAAACACACCAAAAGAGAAGTAAACGCTTATACACAATATATAATAGTATTCCATTTTTCTACCACTGTCATCTTACAGCATCTTACAATGTTGTTGTTTGTATGCCTATTCTTTTATTCTTCTTGCTCTATTAGACAACTTGAGAGACATCAGCATAATGGGATGTCTGGACTCAAACACAGGGTGTAAACCCAAGGATTGATAGTGCACAACTGAGCTAGTACAATGCATCTCACGTCCTCTCACTCACTCACTCAGCAGACACATCAGTAGATCTGGAGATGTAGTGCAAATAAATGTCCAGTTTAATTAATTAACTCCGGATGCCAATAATAATGATGATAATAATAATAATAATGATGACGATGATGATGATGATAGCGGAACCTCCTGACCATTAATACAATATTTGAATGTTTTTTCCAAATAATGGATTAGGATGCTGTGTGGAGAGCATGCATCTTACCTGGCAAAAAACGAGGCAGCAGCAGAGGTGGTGGTGGCCGGTGCTGGAGTATGAGAGGGAGAGTTTGTGTGTGATGTTGAATTTGTGTGTGAAGGAGAGTGTGTGTTGTAGCGGTTCTGGGCAGCTTCAGTCAAACCTTCTCTGGAGGCCTCAGTGACCATCTGAGAGATCTGATGAGAGACAGAGAGAGATTCAAAATGTTTACCTCTGAGGTCACAATAAGTGATAGTTTTCTTTGTGTGTCTGTGTTTTGTTGAAGAAAGTAAGAAAAAGAAAGAAAGAAAGAAAGAAAACCTGTATCAGTCTCTCCCCTCCACATCTTTCTCCCTCCAAACCCGACAGATGTGATAAGAGTTTTCTTTTCAGATGACTTTGATCGTGTCCGTCACGACAAACACAATATACATACGTACAGTACGGTACACTACGGTACACTATGGTATGTCTTTCTCCTTGTCTTTTCCAGATGGTCCGATCTGTTTTCCAGTCCCCTTTTGGTTTTCTGTTAAAGAATAATACACGTCCAGCCATTGGTGTCTTCTGATGGATTTTTGGCTTCAGAAATAAATTTCAAAAGACTCCACTGTCAAATGCACCCTTTTATTACTTGATATTTTTTACTTATTATTTGAAATAAGTATTTTTGGAGAGAGAGAGAGTGTGTGTGTGTGTGTGTGTGTGTGTGTGTGTGTGTGTGTGTGTGTGTGTGTGTGTGTGTGTGTGTGTGTGTGCGCTTGCCCCTTGGCAGACAAGGAAGCTTCTTACAGCAGATAAGCTCTCAACTGATCAGCAGAATGTTGTCTGGGTCCCAGACACCCTCCTGCATCATTTTCTCTCCTTTAACTTCATGCCATCTCCTTATTTTTCACCCTTAATTCTCTAGGTTTCCATTACTTTCTCCACTTGTTTTTATTATTGCTTCTAACATATTCTATATAATTATCTCTGTCCATTTGCTCTGCCATCTTAAGCTATTCACATTTATCCTTTATTAGATAGTATGTAGGAATGAAGGACAGTGTGGGTGAAGAGAGAGACCTTTGAACTTATAATACTGTAAAGAAATGACATTTTCTGGCCTGTGTGGGTTATTGTTTCATTAGATTTATAGTATAAATAACATATACATTTATTTTTGCATGTAGCAGTCTAGCTAGCTTTGGCATTTTGCCTTTATTACACAGCTCATAGTGTAGCTTTAGACAGGACATCTCCGTGGGTGGAGATGAACATTGCAATTCTATGGTATGTGCCTTATGGACGCTCCCTATGTATTTACATGTGTCTGTGTATCTAGGAATCTGAAAGAGTGACCAAATTCTTCAATTCATATACATCCTTGGTGCAAACACATCTGAAAGGACTTTCTTGTTCCAAATCACACCTTCTTGTCAACATGAACAAAGTGAGAGCGGATATCAATGTGAGCCTGTGTGTGGACAATATTTTGAGTTGTCATGGGATGCAAACACACAAACACACACACACACACACGCACACAGGCATTTTTATGACACACTGCTTTGTATGAGTGTGTGTGTTGCATTAGTTTGTCTCTGTATGCACAGATGTGTGTGTGTGTGTGTGTGTGTGTGTGTGTGTGTGTGTGTGTGTGTGTGTGTGTGTGTGTGTGTGTGTGTGCACTTACCAACCTATCTAACAGTGGACCTCGACGTCGTTACACACCCACTAAGAGGGGACTAAAAAGTGAACAGGGGACATTTTTTAGGTCCCCTGTTGGACATGCTTTAAATCATGCTAAAATCATGTCTAAAACCATCTGGTAAATTTTTTAAACTATTGTCAAGAGGGGACCTGCAGGTGTGTGAGTGTTTAAGTCCATACTCAGCAGTGCCTCTAGTGGATCAAGCAAAGATTTTAACGACTCATTCACACACGTCGTTCTTAACACTCCCCTATAGAGTGAATGGCTTGCAGCCCCAGGGAGTCTATCAGACTGTAGAGGGGCTATTATACAAGCTACTCAGTAAAGAAAGCCGTCTCTTGAAACACAATTTCTTAATTTTTTCTAACAAAATATAAAGGCTGAGTTTTAGTCGATGTCTTGTGTTTTAAGATCAACATGTATTAAAATACAGGGCTACACTGAAGGCCTGGAGAGTAAAACGAATTTTAGATTCTAAAAACCGGAACAAAAATAGAAAAACAACCAGGGTAGAATTAGAAATAAAGTGGTCAGTATAAAGATACTTTCTTTACGGTTTTAATTAATTATAAAAATTAATTAGTATTAATTAATAAAAAATATTTGACATTTGACATCTAGAGCTTTAAACTTGTTCTGTCCCAAAATACTAACCTGGCCAGCTTTCACAAGCACTGGACATCAATACATTTTTTTTCATTATATTTGTGTGCTTAGTCTACACTTAAAGATATGCATTTGAATTACAGAAAAAGGGACCACACTTGTACTGTGTGGAACGACAGGAGTCCACTGTTCTCTTGTACATGATGACACAAGTTCCCTCTTAGATAGCATGGAGCGATAATCACACTCCAACTTGTGTGAAAATAATAAATAAGCAAATTTAATCATACTTTTGAGACAAAATAAACTAACTAAATAGTCTCTTTATTTTCTATACATTCTTTTAAAACAAAATATAAAGGCTGAGGTTTAGTGGATGTCTTGTGTTTTAAGATCAACATGTATCAAAATAAAGGGCTACACTGAAGGCCTGGAGAGTAAAATGAATTGTAGATTCCAAAAAAGGAACAAAAATAGAAAAACAACCAGAGTTGAATTATGAATTAAATGATTAGAGGTAAGATACTTTCTATTCAGTTTTAATTAATTGTTAAAAAGTATTTCACATCAGACTTTGACTACAGCTTTAAACTTGTTCAGTCCTAAAACACCAAACTGACCAGTTTTCACAACCACTGAATGTCAATACATTTTGTCATCATATCTATGTGCTTAGTCTACACTTACAGAAATGCATTTTATTTATTGATTTGAATTACAGAAAAAGGGACCACACTTGTACTGTGTGGAACGACAGGAGTCCACTGTTCTCTTGTAGATGATGACACAAGTTCCCTCTTAGATAGCATGGAGCGATAACCACACTCCAACTTGTGTGAAAATAATAAATAAGCAAATTTAATCATACTTTTGAGACAAAATAAACTAACTAAATAGTCTCTTTATTTTCTATACATTCTTTTAAAACAAAATATAAAGGCTGAGGTTTAGTGGATGTCTTGTGTTTTAAGATCAACATGTATCAAAATAAAGGGCTACACTGAAGGCCTGGAGAGTAAAATGAATTGTAGATTCCAAAAAAAGGAACAAAAATAGAAAAACAACCAGAGTTGAATTATGAATTAAATGATTAGAGGTAAGATACTTTCTATTCAGTTTTAATTAATTGTTAAAAAGTATTTCACATCAGACTTTGACTACAGCTTTAAACTTGTTCAGTCCTAAAACACCAAACTGACCAGTTTTCACAACCACTGAATGTCAATACATTTTGTCATCATATCTATGTGCTTAGTCTACACTTACAGAAATGCATTTTATTTATTGATTTGAATTACAGAAAAAGGGACCACACTTGTACTGTGTGGAACGACAGGAGTCCACTGTTCTCTTGTACATGATGACACAAGTTCCCTCTTAGATAGCATGGAGCGATAATCACACTCCAACTTGTGAGAAAAAAATAAATAAGCAAATTTAATCATACTTATGAGAAGAAACTAATTACAGAGTGTCTTTATTTGGTATAATCTGTTATTGTAAGAAAATATAAAGCCTGAGTTTTTATTGAAGTTATTTTCAACAAAATACAAAGGCTGAGTTTTAGTGAAATTCCTAAATTGTTTCAAGCTTCAGACTACTAAAATAATAGACTACCCAGTAGACAGCAGAATGAGTATTTTAAAAGCACAAAAAAAGTGAAAGTAAAAACAAAATGAATACAAAGGTCAGCTGCAAGATCTCTTAATTTTTAATCAATGGATTTAATGCTGTTAATTATCATGATACATGACCAGTGTTTGTAAGTTGTTGCTCGCAAACACATTGACAACAGACCTGTCTGTCAATTGAATAGTTAGTTTCCTAAACACCGCTGCACAAATCTATCCAACACAATGTTGTCAATGTCGGAGACCCACCTTCAAAAAAGTTATCAGCAAGCATGTAAGGAGCCTAGCTAATAAGGATAGCTATGTTAGTTTTAGAATACAGCTGTCAAAGTTAGAACGCTGTGCATAACTGGTAGTCAGTAGGTGTGGCCGAGATGAGCTACTTTTGTACAGTTGAAATCACATCATGTCGAAACTAAAGTGTGAAATGTTGAAAAGGTTAGTTTAGCTACAAATGAACAAGTTCATATGTGTGTTTAGGTTTTATGATGTGGTAATTAAGGGGCTAAATGAAGCCTGTCTCTGAAAAATTGAAAATCTTTCTAAAATGCTTCGGCAGTACATTTGTTCTTAGCCTTAGAGAAAGGTCCACAGAGACATTCAGACACACTTTACAAATAATATGAAATAAGCAAAATGGACAATTCGAAAATTATAATCTAAACCATATATAAGCTGTAGTGTTGTTGTTTTTGTTTTTTAGAAAAGTGTCACCAGCAATGTTCTCATTGTAGCTTTTTGAAATGTGGGGTTAAACATTTTTGGCGAATAGAGAAGCATATTTGAGGGCTGTCAAATGGTGCAGCATCGTAACAATGGAACTTAGAGTTTGCATCAACTGGAGAACACACAACCAGTGCTGCATTAAGTTCACAATGATATTTGGCAGGTATTTGTCTTTATAGATTTTTACATCTCAGTATTTTCAACTTCTTTCTTTAGCATGTACAGTTTAAATGTGTGTTAGTGATTTTAATAGCCATTGAAATAGTGATGAGTTACCTATAGATCATCTCAGAACCATCACAACGTTGGATGGCTATTCATAACACAAGTTGTTCAACCACAAATAGAAAACAGTACAAAATATACAGAACTATGTTGAAGCAAACTTTATTGAATGTGCTTTTAAGCTAAGACACACACAAACTCCTAAACTGAAAGTTCCTCATGTGCCCACCCTCTTCTGTGTTCTTACACTGAACAAAATTATAAACGCAACACTTTTGTTTTTGCCCCAATTCCTCCGGTGAGTATGCTGGCCATGCAAGAAATGGGATGTTTTCAGCTTCCAGGAATTGTAATCCTTGCAACATAGGGCCGTGCATTATCATGCTGCAACATGAGGTGATGGTTGTGGATGAATGGCACAACAATGGGCCTGGATCTCGTCATGGTATCTCTATGCATTCAAAATGCCATCAATAAATGCACCTGTGTTTGTTGTCCGTGAAACACGCCTGCCCATACCATAACCCACCGCCACCATGGGCCACTCGATCCACAACTAGGACATCAACAAACCGCTCACCCACACGAAGCCATACACACGTCATCTGCTCTGCACAGTGAAAACTGGGATTCATCCATGAAGAGAACACCTCTCCAAAGTGCCAGACGCCATCGTATGTGAGCATTTGCCCACTCAAGTCGGTTATGATGGCAAACTGCAGTCAGGTCGAGACCCCAAAGAGGATGACGAGCATGCAGATGAGATTCCCTGAGATGGTTCCTGACAGTTTGTGCAGAAATTATTTGAGGATGCTAAACGATTCTTGCAGCAGCTGTCCGGCTGGCTGGTCTCAGACAATCTTGGTGGTGAAGATGCTGGATGTGGAGGTCCTGGGCTGTTGAGGGAATAGAGAATCGGTTTGTTATCAAACCCAGACATTTGTTTTATAGTACTTTAATGCCACTGTGTAATCGTTGAGGACTTCTTTAGTACCATAACAAGGAGTACTCTCAGAACCGGGCCCCTTCTTTGGAGTCAGTGATGTGTCTTCAAATATATTCCTGCAAGAATTCTCCTGGCTCAGTGTTTTTGGTGGTGATTTTTATACTGAATAATGAATTATCTGTCAGTCTGTCTGTCATCAAATTCCATGAACGACCAACACTATCTCAGCAGTTCTAACACTCGATGAGGATCTTATGCAATGTCACCCTAAGGGTTTGGATTTGTATCTACATTTATATAATACACATCAAAATTGTACACTATGTATGATGGCAGTGGGTATTTCTTATTTTAATTGTTGCCTGCTTAGCTTGACTGACTTGCTGAGAGTTGAATGACAAGATCAATATTGTTCTCATATCTGAACACAAAATCAAGCTATGCCTTTAAACCATTTTCAGGTTGCACCTTACATGGCAACATATAACTATATATAGTGTATAATACTATGCACACACTTAACAATGCTCCATTTCCTTATAATTCATTAGCAACCAAGAAAGTTGTAGTTAAATACAGTATTGAATAGAGAATCTTATGTTCTGATCTAATACCTTTCTCCTTGTAGATGAATCCTTTCTGAAATTTGGCTTTTTCTTTCTCAGATGCAGTGAAGTTGCAAGGCTTCCTTTTTAGGAAAAACCCTTCTGGTTCTCATTTTCCAGTGAAATGTTTTACAATATATTATACATCATATGGTGTCTTGACTTATAACAAGTTAATTTAAGATTATTGTTTATACAATGAGAAGAACAGCATGATAACTTGGGTGACTTTGTAAAACAATATAAGCTATCAGTACTTTTTCTGTGTACATATATGTATATAGGAATGTAAGGAATAAAATACAATAAAAGTAGAATCAGTTAAAATTCTATGTATTAGTATAAATAATATTCATACTATATACACCCTATATACAATATACAGGTAACATTCTACATAGGTGTAAAAATATTTACACACTAAGCAATCAATATACAATAACAAACTATCTGTACAATCTGATACAGTCAGAATATACTATGTTATACAATACTATATATATATATATATGTACATGTTTATATTTAAATTTGATAGTTTAGTTACAAACAGCCTTGATGAAAACATACAAGGGGTATTGGTAAAAATGTTCAACTTACCTCTCGCTTTGGTCTTCAGGATGGAAAGATGAAAAAGTTTTTCAAAAGAACAACACAGGTGAAATATGTCTACATACCGTTAAGATAGACAGATAGATAAATGGATGACTGGTAAACGATTAGTAAGAATAGTAAAGAAATTTTAAAGTTGGTTTTCTCCTTCAAAAAACTGCATACTTGTCAACACTTCCACAAGACACCAAAGACTGCCATGCACCTTCTCTGAGGAGCCCAGAATATATATACACAATCCTGACTAGCTATCTGGACAGTGATTGGTTCTTAGGATAAGACATCAAATGCTAACTACTGCTGGCATAGTAATGCAAATGTTCTCTGGCAATTAGATATAGGTTTGATTTACTTTTGTTTACTGTGGTAGACATGTCAGACATACTGCTTGAAGGTATTGTTGTGGATTTTTTAGAAAGAGTTACACATGTCTTCAGTTAATGATGTAGATTTAAAAGAATCCTCTACATTTAAGTGACTAGAGCCTATGTGATTCACAAATGTTTTAAGGTTGAAATGTTGAGAGCTGTCTCTGAGAAGTCATCTTGGGTGAGGGTTGTGAAGTTTCAGTCATTGTTCTCCATTGTGTGCAGCGTGGGGGATGGTTTCTTGTTGCTGACGATGGTCGTTAGGGCGTCAAGATCGCAAACCAGTGACTTGGCCTTTGGTAATGCAACTTCTCTGGAGTCTTGTGGGAGATATTTTGAAACTTAAAGAGCGGATGTACAATACTCCACTTTTGTTGAAAATTGTACCCTATGTTACAAGCTACTCACAAAAAGTAGCTAAATAAGGTGTTTTACACCAGAAAACATCTACTAAGAATTAGTATAATAACCATACATATGTGCGATTTAGTACACCCCCCAAATAATGGGGTTGAATAACTTTTAAAATATCACCAAATGAATTTTAAAGCGATTGTGTATAATATGGAGTTAATTTATTACACTAGTTGGACAAAAATACAGCAACACCTACGCATTACTTTTATGACATCCCATTCTAAATCCATAGGCAAGATTTCCCTTAACAACCCATGAAAACACAGCCCCTACCAAATTTATTAGGACAGGGGTAGCACCTTTGTCCATATAGTGTATTTGGATGGAAATCTATCTCAAAAGAAGGAAGACTGATGGTCTCTCTGATTGGTCTGACACATGATCAACAATGCTTAAAGTCACTGAAAAGGTTTACAAGCAGTGGGAATCATTTAATATGTAAGGCTTACAATGAATGTCAACCAGGCATTCATAGTCATTCAAATTCTAGGTCACTCTCTTCTGATGAATTTAAACTTCTACGTACATTAAGTGTAGTGGTGGAGTTACCTACAGCCTGTCTCAGAACCAACATAATGCCTTATTGTCTTGCTCAGATTTTTATTATTTGGTCATTTGTCCTTGCTTTTTGTGCTTCTACCATAGGTATTTAGGCTATGTAGTTAAAAGGCTTCTGTTTTATTTGCCTTAATTGTGTTTATTGAGTGTTTAAGTTATTTTGTGTTACATGCCACTTGTGTCAGGGATACTATAATTTAACAGTGGTGAGAACTTCTCTCAGGCTTACCAATATTGTAAATATGCTATACAAACTGGCATACATTTCTTTTAAGCGTATTGTTGAAACCCAAAATGTAGAGTGGCCATTATAGTGCAGTATACAGTAAATTGAGGGTCAAAGTTAAGAGAGAAGAGAGCAAGAAACTTTCAGTTTATGAGCGTGTGTCTTCAGGAGCATGTGCACCATACACAAATGAGTTCTTACTGCAGTGGCCCAGTTCTAATCAAACCTGTGGCTTATTAGCATGCATCTCCTCTCTCCTGTATTTATTTTCTCTCTTTGGCTGTACCATCATCAGATTTTTATTAGAATTGGGTGTTTGGGCACTTTTACTAAACATATGTCTACATATATTTCTACCGTTTTCTTTTTGTGGTTGTAGGAAACTGTGTTATGAATTAGCATCCAATGCAGAGTTAAGCTAAATACAAAATCCTGGAGAAAGTGTGAGTGCTGTCTCTGAGAGGTGACCTGGAGCAGGTGAGGGGTGTGAACGTGTGTCTGATTGTCTGCAGTGAGAATCTGTGTCTGATTGTCTGCAGTGTGGGGGAGGGTTTCTTGCGACCAATGATGATCGTTAGGCCTTTGAACTTGAACTACTTAACATTTCACACTTGCACCCAATATTGTGTCTCGCCTAGTCTTGTAAACTTAGTGTCTCTTCAAACCCCAAGTAACTACAATTATATTTAGTTTAAATTATAAGTTTCTCTTAGAAATTATCAATTTCTTTTTTATTTATTCATGCTGGAGTGTGAGTGTCAATCCACACTATCTAAGAGGGAACTTGTGTCATTATCTACCAGCCAACAGTGGACATTTTTGTAATGCAAAACAACAAACAAAATGCATTCCGTTACATATAGATTAAAGATACATGTACATTGTAAAATTGATTGAAATCCTGTGATTGTCATAATTGGTCAATATACTGGGAAAATTGGGGGGCTAAATCCTTTCAAAGGGCTGGTGAAAGTTCATAATAAATCTGTTTTTAGCAAATAAAAAAAGAACATTAAGAATCTTCCTGCTGACCATTTACTTCCTAATTTAAATTTATTTATCATGCTTGAGGAATATTTAATGATGTTGGAGTGTGACTGTTGCTCCATAGGATCTAAGAGGGGACATGTGCCCTATGTAGCAACAGTGGATTCCTGTCATTTAATGTGTCATCGGTAATAGTCTTTTTGTCATGGGTAATGTGGGTTACACATTTCTTAGCAAAGGACAGCAGCTTCTCAGGTGGAGGATCAAACTTCAGGCTCTTGAATTTTTAAGTTGGTAAAGTTTTTGCTTTAATGTTTTGTTTGGAGAAAGGAGGCAAGTTCAGAATAGGGAATGTGTGTGGGTCAATAAGCGTCAAATACCAGTGAACTAGTTATGAGCAATACTTTTGAATGAAGAACATATTATGAGTTGGAAAAGACTTAATTGAGAGTTATTTGGAAACTATTACTTGTTACATAACAATAGACCTTATTTACAAGTATAACTAAAGATTCTATTTAGGTTACATTATAATTTTCTTTTAAGAATCATACATTTCTTTTTTACTCATCCATGTTGCAGTGTGAGTGTCGATTCATGCTATCTAAGAGGGAACTTGTGTCATTATATACCAGCCAACAGTGGACATTTCTGTAATGCAAATCAACAAACAAAATGCACACCTATAAATATAGATTAAAGAAACAAGTACATTGTAAAATTGATTAAAATCATGTCCTAATTGGTCAATATCATATTTGGAAGATTTGGGGGCTAAACCATTTCAAAGATCTAGTAAAACTTAATAAATATGTTTTTAGCAATTAATAAAAAATTAATACAAAGTATCTTGCTGCTGACCATGTTGTTCCTACTTTTTATTTATTTATCTTAAAGTACTTATGAATCTCCTGACTTGTGGGCAGCCCTTCATTTTGATGCAGTGTCAAGATTGAAAATGGTTAAGCCATCAACTAAAGCTGAGGCATCATATTTCATTACAAAACAATAATAACAAATCATGCTTGAGGAATATTTAATGATGTTGGAGTGTGACTGTTGCTCCATACTATCTAAGAGGGGACATGTGTCGTTATGTAGCAACCAACAGTGGATTCCTGTCATTTAATGCCATACAAGTGTGGACCTTTTTTTCTGTAGGCAATGCGGACCAGTAAATATTATGCATTCCTGATGAAAACTCATCAGGACATTAATGCTTCATGAATTAATTTGGGTAGCCCTTTATATTAGGGCTTGTCCATAAAGTACACAGGTACATCGAAGCTTGCAAGTCTGTAACTAAACCAGCATTTTCATTCCACACTTCAACAAGGGATCGACTTTGCCTCTGGATGTCATGTCATCGGTAATAGTCTTTTTCTCATGGGTAATGTGGGTTACACATTTGTTAGCAAAGGGCAGCAGCTTCTCAGGTGGAGGATCAAACTTCAGGCTCTTGAAGGTTTAAGTTGGTAAAGTTTTACTTATGACTCCCTAAACTTGTGGGCAGCCCTTCATTATAATACAGTGTCAAGAGTGAAAATGTTTAAGCCATCCATTAAAGCTGAGACTTTATATTTCATTACAAAAACATAACAAATCATGCAGAATAATTATTGATGCTGGATGTTGGAGTGTGACTGTTGCTCCATACTATCTAAGAGGGGACATGTGTCGTTATGTAGCAACCAACAGTGGATTCATGTCATTAAATGCCATACAAGTGTGGACCTTTTTTCTGTAGGCCTAATGCAAACATGAAAATACCACGCATTCCTGATGAAAACCCATCAGGACATCAATTTATTTGGGTAGCCTTTTATCTTACAGTCTGAAGCTTAATACTAGTTAGGAAATCTACTATTGCTGAGCCTTTAAGTTTTGTTTCAAAAGCATATTATCAAATCATGTGTCAACAGACTGCTTAGTTGAGATTATATTTTTCTCATAAGTATTATTGTTTTTGCTTTCGTTTGTCATACATGCTATAGTTTGAATGTCAAATTATCCTTATTAGAAAAAGGATAACTCATTATCTGTTGTCTGAACTCATTATATTCATAAATGACTTTAGCCCCTAAAGATATCCAAATAGCCTTAACAGAGTGTAGTGGATGTGTGATTCAAAACCAGTCTAAGATTCAGTTATTAAGAGCAAATACAAAGTAACTCTTTAAAATGCATACATCACCATTCCACACAGGTCATAAAAATGACCATCCCACACAGAAGAATATGAATTCCCCTAAGAGAAAGTTAAAATAAGTGCACTAGTGTAATAAGATATTTTATTATTATTTAAACGGTATTTGAAACCTAGATCAAGTAATTTTTGTTGGTAATACTGTAGTGCTTGATATCAATGCATGCAGCAAAGTTACTTCTGAATTAAAGTTTAAAGTTTATTTATTTTCAGTTAAAGTGATTAAAGTTTGGATCACGGTGAAATGTTTACACATCGCTCACATTAAAGTTAAATTATCCATTTTTGAAAGAAACAAAGAAAGTCTTTGAAGGTAAAAACACTCATTAGGTGAGAATGAGCACAGACAGTTCCACTGCATAACAATGGAGGTCCCCTCTTGGATAGGTAGCTATCGTTTAAGGATCTAAGTCCCCTCTTGGCAATTTCTTTAAAAAGCCAAAAAAAGCAAATTTGCAGTAATATTATGTTAAAAGACAGTAAAAGTAAATTTTGTATTATATTTATTTTACTTAAAAAGGACTGGAAACACAGGTCCACACTTGGCAGTTTACTCCGACGGTGCACTGTTGGATAGGTACGCGTGTATGTGTGTGTGTGTGTGTGTGCGTGTGTGTGTAGGCGACCCATTCGTGAAATAGATATGGATTATTGATCATAGTTCTTTATGTGCTGCCAGCAGCCACACAGGAGAGCACCTAAATCATTACCGCACACTCCAATAAAGGAACTATATAGCATGTGTGAGAGTAAATCTGCGAGCATGTGTGTCTATTGTGAGAGTACACTCTCTCTATTGTGTCCTTGTGTGTGCACTTCTCTGCACCTGTGTGTACGTGTGTGTAAATCAGCTCCACTGTGCGTATATTTACTGTTGAGGGCTCCTGGGGTCCAAGCATGCAGCCCACTGCCTTGATGAATTACTTACTGTAAATAAGATGCCTCTATAGTTCATATTCCATTCTCCCTGTACATTTACAAGCATTTCAAATGCTCAGACCTCCTACCACTGCATTATTAAAGGAAACATGAGTGTATGGTATAAAGGTTCAGTAGGCTACATGGAATACCTATTCTTTTGTACTGGTTACTCATTTATCCTGATAAATAGGAAGAGGAAAACTACACATTGCACACTGTGGGATAAATGTCCCCACACAGAGTTATTATGTGAGCTGAAAACTGGAGTATGGTAGGTTGAATAATATGTGGTGGTCAGTGATGGTTCAGCGGCTCAGACCGCAGGGGCTGGACACACCATAAACTCTATGTTCTACTCAGCAGCACCTCCCATTGTCACCAAAAAAGTACAATAACCATATCCTCAATCATTGTATACAATCATGAGAATCCAAAAGGTTTGCTGAGCTTCTCTTTATCTAAAACAGAGTGTGCTGATGGGTAATTATGCTTTGTGCATCTCATCAAACCAGTTATGGTAAGAGAGCCACCAAAATTAGTTCTTTATCTGAGCTATTGCACACAGAAAAGAGATGTAAAGCATGATGAACTATTTGAATGTCACAATGCCACAAGCTGGGAGGTGACAGTTGGTGTGTTGTGTAATTTTGTCCTTTTTGAACGTGTAAGATGTGCTTGGTGGGTTTTGTTTTTTGTCTGTCTGCAACCTTACCCCCAGCATCAAGCCTATCTAACCATATCTTGTGTTTAATAAACTGTGTGAAAATCCTTCTGAGCTGTGTTCTTGTCTGCATCTGGGTTTTGAGCCACAAAATCCCTGACATTGAGACAAGATTCCTGCATGTTCACCTGGCTAATGCATTTACATGGATGGCATTTTGGCTAATGTAGTCATTGAAATAAATTATGTTTTTGTTTATTTGTATGTTCTTACACTTGTCCCATTTAGATTTTCCCACAGGCACAGCCAGAAGGCTGAGATGCTGTCTCTACATTTTGCCATAAATTTGATTAAATTACCCTGGATGAAATTTTAATGATCCCTATGGGGATATTAGGTCATCACAGCAGGAGAGAAAAGGATGTGGATAATAACAGGACAAAGAGAGTACTAAGGATAATACAGTAATGCAGCAAATCAATAAAAACACAATATCAGACCATGTTTCCGTAGAACACCTGCTCCTGAGATTGTACCTGTGAATGAGGGACTTGATGAATGTGATATCAGATTTCCCCAGAAAGATGGGATTTAGAAAAAAAACACTTACATGCTTATTCTCACTCTCAATCTCTGCTCTTTCTCTACACTATAGCACTTATCCATATCCCTCTTTCTCTCATCATAGAAAAAGGTAAAAGCTAGCTCATTCATCTTCATTACAACACAAACACCATTTCCCTAGCATTCACTTGCCCCATCTGTCTCTCTTACATTTATTTTATTTTTCCATCCTTTTCCAACCACATGCTACAGGCAACCAAAAAGTTTGTATGAGGAGGATGAAAAGAGAAATGTTTGTGTGTCTGTATATGTGTGTGGTCCTGCCTGCTTTTATCAAGGGGATATACACAATCTGTAAAACAATCAAAATGCTTACTGCAGTAGAGTGGAGAAGAGAGAGAGGGCCTGCTCTTTCAGGATGAAAGTGGGGGAAAAAATTGGGGGAGAGGCAAGTGAGCAAATGAAATAAAGTGTTTATTTATTCTACATTAGCGATATGAATACAGAAACAGAGAGAGTGTGTGTGTGTGTGTGTGTGTGTGTGTGTGTGTATGTATATATATATATATATATATATATATATATATATATATATATATATATATATATATAGCTCCTGGATAGCTCAGTGGTTAATGCAACTGACTCTGGTACAGGTGATCGTGGGTTCCCGGGCGGGGGTATCCAGGTGGTCCTTAATGCTACTTGCCTACATCAGGCATGAGAGAAACCGCAAATACAAGACGTCACCCGGGTCAATAAGGTCCGCGTCAGGTGATAGGGAGCCCCCAAGATCCCCAAATACAACGACCAAGATTGCCAAGGCTAAGTGATAAACAAGATGTGAATGCAGAACTACAACAGTGATCCTAGAGATGCTCGGCTATAAGATGAACACCACAAACCACAAAGAGCATTACGCCCCATGGAGGAGAAGGCTAGAGGCCAAGATCAAGGCAACACGAAGAGAGGTTAGTCAGCTCTCAGAGCTACAGGAAGGGGCTACCTAAGAAATACAACAAGCTGTGCTGTCGGTCGTGTTTTAGTTTAGCACCTTATGAGTTTTGGTCAAGTTGATTATCTTATTTTGGTCTGTTGTGTTTTGGGGTTCTGTCTTGTCTGTTGTCTTGTGTCTAGTTCACTCTGTTTTGATTTAGGTTTCTCTGGGTTTTGGTTTCATGTGTTAGTGTTACTCCTGGTCTATGTACTTCTGTGTAGGTTGTTAATTTTGCCCCATGTCTGCTCTGTGTTCTGTTATTAGTTCTGTCTGTTCTCCCCTACTGTCTTTCTGCCTGCCTGCCTGCCTGCCTGCCTGCCTGCCTGCCTGCCTGCCTGCCTGCCTGCCTGCCTGCCTGCCTGCCTGCCTGTCTCTCTGTTTCCCCCCCTGCTGTCTCTGCCTGCCTCTGTTTTCCCCTGCTGTCTCTCTGCCTCGTTAGTCCTGATCCCGGTCACCTGTGTTGCTCCCGCCCTGCTCGTCCCTGGTGTTAAATGTTTGCAGTGTGTTTTCAGGCCTTGTCCGGTCATTGTAGTGTGTTCACACTCAGTCTTGTGGTTTGGAAGAGTGTTCTGTTGGCGTCTGGATTACCTGCCTTTTTGGACTTTGTCTGCACCTTTTAGTGTACGCCTATGTTTTCCGTAAGTGTTAATAAAATCCCAGAACTCTATCTCCTGCTCCAGTATCTTGTGTTTGGGCTCACCTCCTCTGCGCACACCCACCAAATCGTGACAAGTTGTCGATACCTGAGGCTCTGGAGACTGCCAAAAAAGACTTACCGCTCTGGCTACCCACCTTAAGAGATACAAGGGAGAAGCAGAAGCCAGGAGAATAAACCGGATGTTCTCCACCGAACCATCCAAAGTGTACTCTCAGTGGCAGGGTAATAACACAAGATCAGAGAAAGAGGCATCCCACAACACCAATGCTAGTGGATCTAAGAACAGATCACAGCAATCTCCCAGAACAAGATCCAGTAACCATTACAACGGCACACATCCAAGAAAGAGTGGCAGGTATGAAGAGCTGGATAGCACCAGGCCCTGACATGATCCACACCGGTGAAGAACACACTGGCTGAAGAAACTAACAGCACTCCATGAACGCCTGGCAGCACAAATGAACCAACTGCTGATGGATGGGACCCACCCAGAATGGTTAACCCAAGGACGGACAGTCCTGATCATGCTGCAAGACCAGGCAGACCAATCTGTGCACCGCCTGGATTGACTACAAGCAAGCTTACAACTCAATGCCACATACGTGGATACTGGAATGCTTGAAATGTACAAGATCAACAGGACACTAATAGCCTTCATCAGAACTCAATGGGGCTGTGGAAAACAAGTCTGGAAGCCAACTCAAAGCCAATTGCACAAGTCACCTTCAAGTGCGGCATTTACCAAGGTGATACGGGGTGGCAGTGGCGCAATGGATAAGACTGTGCTTTTGGTGTGAGAGACCCGGGTTCAATCCCCCATTGTGACCCATCCACCATTGTGTCCCTGAGCAAGACAGGGACACCCTAGTAATCCCTAGTTGCTCCAGAGGCGTGCGACATGTATATCAATTGTAAGTCACTTTGAATAAAAGCGCATATGCACATAATGCACTATCCCCGCTGCTGTTCTGCACAGGCCTGAACCCCCTCATCACAAAGACTGGCTACGGATACCGGTTCTGAAGTGGAACAACCATCTATCATCTCCTCTACATGGATGACATCAAGCTGTATGCCATCGACTCACTGATCTACTACAATTGTGGCCGTAAGGTATGAAAAAGAGGGAAAATGATCAGAACCGAGGGGGTTGAACTACCAGAAGGCCACATTGCAGATGTACAGGACAGCTACAAATAGGCTAACGGAAAAGTCAGCTGAATGGGAAGAACAAGATCTGAGCCATCAACACATATGCTCTGCCAGTCACCCCAGGTTTCGCCCCAAATCCAGCACCCTGAGACTGTACACCACTGTCCAGGATGAAACAAGAAAGATCCAAGAGTACATCAGGAAGGGCTTAGTGGCTTAGTTTATACCTCAGGCAGCAGACAAGCCACTGCACGGCATGTACCACAGACAAATAGAAGAAGTGGCTGATATCAAGAAATGCTACCAGTGGCTGGAAAAGGCTGGACTAAAGGACAGCACAGAAGCACTAATCATGGCAGCACAAGAACAGGCACTCAAGATCAATAGAGACTGGGGTCACACCACACCAGGCAGGACCCCAGGTGCAGACTGTGCAAGGTGCACTGTGCAGTACAGTACATAACAGCAGGGTGTAAAATGCAAGCAGGAAGTGCGTACATGGAACGCCATAACCAGGTAGCTGGCATAGTGTACAGGAACATCTGCCATGAGTATGGGCTGGAAGTCCCAAGGTCAAAATGGAAGACACCTCCTAAGGTAGTTGAGAATGAATTTCAAGATCCAGACTGACAAACTGGTGATGGCTAACCAACCAGACATCGTGTTGATCAACAAACAGCAGAAGAAGGCTGCAGTGATAGATGTGGCAATCCCAAGCAACAGCAACATCAAGAAGAAGGAACACGAGAAGCTTGAGAAATACCAAGGGCTGAAAGAGGAGCTAGAAAAGATGTGGAAAGTAAGAGCAACAGTTGTGCCAGTGGTAATCGGAGCACTAGGGGCTGTGACCCCCAAACTGGGAGATTGGCTACAGCAGATTCCAGGTAAAACATCAGAGGTCTCTGTCCAGAAGAGTGCAGTCCTAGGAACAGCTAAGATTCTGCGAAGAACCCTCAAACTCCCAGGCCTCTGGTAGAGGACCCGAGCTTGAGGATGACACATTCCACCCCGCAAGGGGTGAGAGGGGGATTTCTTTTACAGGTGCTGGTCATATAATTAGAATATCATCAAAAAGTTGATTTATTTCAGTAATTCCATTCAAAATGTGAAACTTGGATATTATATTCATTCATTACACACAGACTGATATATATTTAAAAATGTTTATTTCATTTAATTGTGATGATTAAAACTGATAACTAATGAAAATCCCAAATTCAGTATGTCAGAAAATTAGAATATTACTTAAGACCAATACAAAAAAAGGATTTAGAAATGTTGGCCAACTGAAAAGTATGAACATGAAAAGTATGAGCATGTACAGCACTCAATACTTAGTTGGGGCTCCTTTTGCCTGAATTACTGCAGCAATGCGGCGTGGCATGGAGTCGACCAGTCTGTGGCACTGCTCAGGTGTTATGAGAGCCCAGGTTGCCCTGATAGTGGCCTTCAGCTCTTCTGCATTGTTGGGTCTGGCATATCGCATCTTCCTCTTCACAATGCCCCATAGATTTTCTATAGGGTTAAGGTTAGGCGAGTTTGCTGGCCAATTAAGAACAGAGATACCATGGTCCTTAAACCAGGTACTGGTTGCTTTGGCATTGTGTGCAGGTGCCAAGTCCTGTTGGAAAATGAAATCTGCATCTCCATAAAGTTGGTCAGCAGCAGGAAGCATGAAGTGCTCTAAAACTTCCTGGTAGACAGCTGCGTTGACCTTGGACCTCATAAAACACAGTGGACCAACACCAGCAGATGACATGGCACCCCAAACCATCACTGACTCTGGAAACTTTATACTGGACCTCAAGCAACATGGATTCTGTGCCTCTCCTCTCTTCCTCCAGACTCTGGGACCTTGATTTCCAAAGGAAATGCAAAATTTACTTTCATCAGAGAACATAACTTTGGACCACTCAGCAGCAGTCCAGTCCTTTTTGTCTTTAGCCCAGGCGAGACGCTTCTGACACTGTGTCTTGTTCAAGAGTGGCTTGACACAACGAATGCGACAGCTGAAACCCAGGTCTTGCATACGTCTGTGCGTGGTGGTTCTTGAAGCACTGACTCCAGCTGCAGTCCACTCTTTGTGAATCTCCCCCACATTTTTGAACGGGTTTTGTTTCACAATCCTCTCCAGGGTGCGGTTATCCCTATTGCTTGTACACTTTTTTCTACCACATCTTTTCCTTCCCTTCACCTCTCTATTAATGTGCTTGGACACAGAGCTCTGTGAACAGCCAGCCTCTTTAGCAATGACATTTTGTGTCTTGCCCTCCTTGTGCAAGGTGTCACTGGTCGTCTTTTGGACAGCTGTCAAGTCAGCAGTCTTCCCCATGATTGTGTAGCCTACAGAACTAGACTGAGAGACCATTTAAAGGCCTTTGCAGGTGTTTTGAGTTAATTAGCTGATTAGAGTGTGGCACCAGGTGTCTTCAATATATAACCTTTTCACAATATTCTAATTTAGATACTGATTTTGGGATTTTCATTAGTTGTCAGTTATAATCATCACAATTAAAAGTAATGAACACTTGAAATATATCAGTCTGTGTAGAATGAATGTATACATTATACAAGTTTCACTTTTTGAATGGAATTACTGAAATAAATCAACTTTTTGATGATATTCTAATTATATGACCAGCCCCTGTATGTATATATATATATATATATATAAATACATGAAAAATAATAATAATGACGAAGAAAATGTAGTTTTATGTAAATTTACTTCAGTACAGATCATTTTATAAAAATATCAGAGATAATAAGACATATTTTCTGACACTCATGCTTCAAAATATACTTTTAATGTTCCATCATAGATGAACTTAAATGAAACTTGGCTAGAGTAATTAATGGAATACAATGGAGTGTTTTGTCAATTTTTATTGTAGCCAATTTAGCCATTTTTATATTGTACATTGTTGTGTCTGAGTGTGCACTGCTGGCCGGTGAGCAGCTACCCTGGGGCAGTTGGGGATTAGAGTACTCCACCGATTTAGCATTGCACTCCTATAACACTGTCGTACTCATGATGGACAGTATCAGAGTCTGTGCAGCAGAGCCAGCGATATCATCTTGTTTATTCCACACATTCCTCTTCCTTGTCAAAACCTGGCACTTACATTACCCACAATGGAACTTGACTTGTGCAGCTTCCTCTGGAGCCACAAAAGGCTTTATAATTGTTTTCCACACATACAGTGGTACTCCCCAACACCTGTAAACAGACTGATGTATAAAATCAATGGAATGCCACTTTAAGGGCCTTGCTAAGGGGCACCATAGTGGTGGTAATAGGGCTGGGGCAAGTGCTGCTCTTTCACTTTTTCTATCCAGATTAAGCCTGCTGGTCCAGGGATCGACCTGGTGACCTTCCGGTCACAAGCTTCTATAACCTTTAAGCCACCACTGCTGTCCTAATTAATCCTAAGGATATCCAGCTAAGTCTGACTGTTTGACAGAGGAGATTTACCACAAACATATTGTAAACCTTTGTATGTCTGTGCGTGTTGTATCTCACAGCCTGTTTCTGTCTCTACAAGATATGAATAACATACACATACTCACAGGCACAACAAACAGAAACACGGTAAATTAGGAAAGCTAATCGGACCATTGTTAAAATCAGTATACACACACACACACACACACACACACACACACACGCACACGCAGAGGCACACCATACTGTATAAACCTGTTTTCAATTATCTGCTTGAAGGACAGAGGGAGGGCAAACAGACAATGTTAGATTTGTTTTCTCCTGCGAGAGAGACAGCGAGAGTGAGAGAGATACCTATCCCCTCCTCCACCACCACCACTAAAAAAACCCCAAAAGTAAAGAATTTTTCCTGATTTAACTTTACAGTTTCTGACAGTTATAAGGTAACGTAACGGCAAATGTGACACAGTTCAGTGTGTTACAAAAGGACGTGGGTTTCTGTGTTTCACTGCTGTCTGACTTCATCTATTGGTTTGAAGCTTGGACCTTCAGTTTATGCCCACCGGCATCTAGGTCAGTAAATCAGACTGACTTACCAGGTTTACCAGTTTCCATATCCACTGCTGTACCATTAACAACTATAGTCTATTATGATGTGTTTAATACTACTCACATTTTGCTGTCTTTGTACTTGTACTATTAAACAAATTATAATTATGTCCCCCTGTATACATATTATATTGTATATATAGAAAGAATGACAATGCATTTTTGAACCTTGAACCCTTCACCCTTTCTATGTGTGTGTGACAGCCAGTCTAAGTTGGTGTCAAATGGGGCAAACTTCAAGGGATGGATTTTTGCCTAATCACAAAAACTTTGTTAATCAAGAATTTAACAAGAAATTAATTAATATACTTTTGAAAATGTTTGTCATGCCTTCATCAGCTCACTGATCCCAGCCATTGTAGCAACCTGGGATATTCCCACTCCGTCCATCAGTCTGCCTTCTTCTGACTGAATCACTGTTTTCCATTTGTCCTAGACCTCTTGTGGGACCAAAAAGAAAAAGTCCTAATAAATGTAAAATGTGGAAGTTGTCACCTTTTGCTGATCCAGCAAGATTTTAATGTCAGCTACACTGGCAAAGAGGTCGTTACCGCTCTCTGTCTACCTCTGCGTCCTCCCTCCTTTCATCTCTCTTCTCTGTCTCATGTATTAGGCTATCTCTGAAGGTGACTTTCATTTAATTTAACTTTAATTAAACGGAATAAGACCATACCAGTGTTGCTGTTGGTAGTGTTTCTGAAGAGTTAGATGATATTTCCCATAAAGCCAATTGATTCTTGGTGCAGAGTTTCTACTCAAGCTCTACTCACTTTTAGACACAACACGTTTGTTTTCTATTTCATGTTGAAATATATTTCTCATTTGTCCTGCGTTCAATCATCTGCCATTGTTAGACTTTCTGATGCTTGACTGTGAACAGCAATCTTTTATGTTTTGTGCAATACAACAGTAAAACAGATCTCCAACCAAATCAAATTCTTTGGCAAAAAAATAAAAATGCAGTGTGGAGACTGCTAGTCGTGTATGTCTCAGAATTAATGTGGTCCTAAGAACTTGATGTTTAAATGTCAAACGTCGCCCCTATAATAAAATATTCTATACCTTCACTCCCACCCTTCTTCCATCCTCTCTGTCTAATTCTCTCTCTTTCACATCTTTCACTCTAATTTCTCTTCATTTTCTCGTTTCTACTTCCATTCCCATTTTTTGATCGTCTCTCTGCTCAACTCCTCCCCCTTCTCTTCCTCTCTCAGGGGTGAGTCTAAACGAGGGTGATTTATTATCGTGCTCTGTTTCTCCTTTCCTGCTGAAACACCATTACTGTCAAAGTCACAGCACAAACACATTTTACACCTCACAACACAGATACTAACACAAACTATTTTGATGATCACTTAATCGGTTTGTGTAATTTTTTAAGAAAAGAATGTAAAAACTCTCCGATTCCAGCTTCTTACATGTGAATATTTTCTAGTTCCTTTAGTCCTCTTTGACAGTAAACTGATTATCTTTGTGTTGTGGACATTTCTTTTTACTATTTTCTGACATTTTATAGTCCAAACAACTAATCGATTAATTGAGAAAATTGTCAACAATGAAAATGGTCGCATCCCTAAGAAATACAGAACACATACTTTCTCACACACACACACACACACACACTCCTCCAAGCATGCACTCAGAATTTGAACACTATAGCTCATTTTTTATTATCCAAAAAAGTCTAATTTTGCAAAAGAGAAATGCTCCTTCACATTTGAAAACTTTCACTGTAATTTCCAGAACGACTGTCCAGAATATATAACACCTCTTGTGCCTAATTTATTTTATTCAGCAATATAATAGTAGTGGTGAATATGCATCAGAGAAAGTGTGAGAAACACAAGAGAAATAATAGGGAAAGAAAGAGGCATAAGAAATCAGCAGAGAGAGAGAGAGAGTAAGTGTGTGTGTGTGTGTGTAATAAGAGAGAGTGAATGAGAGTGTAAGAGTGAAGGGGTACTGGGGGCTTGTGACATAGAGTCCCCAGAGTCCTAATTATCACTGTATGAATTATTACAACTGTAGAACACGTCCATGCACACATGTGAACACACACACACACACACAAACACACACAAACACACACACACACACACACACACACACACACACACACACACCTCTGGATCTCCCCTGCAGTCTCAGCTCCCTCCATACACCTCTAGACCACATATCACCTGAGGCATTTTCTCCCTCCTACCATCTTCCTCTCTTGTCTACTCCTTCTCTTCCTGTCTCCTCCTAAAACCTTTTCTATTATCTCCATTTTCAATTTGAGTCACTTTTACAGTTTGCGTCAAGTTAACAAAATACTTTATGTCTGCCTCAATCCAGTTTCAGAAGATATTTCCCTCTCAATTAGGGATGGTTATGTTTTTATAATTTAAGAAATATCGCCAAGGTTAAGTTTTTTATTTCAGCCACAGATCTGGAGAAACTCATCAACGCTTTTATCTCCTCCTGCCTCAACTATTGTAACTCCCTACAAACCCGTCTCAGTCAGAAATCATTTAATCTCCAACATGTAGTCCAAAATGTTGCAGCTCAACTTTTAACTCACTGCAAAAAATGTGACCATATCACCCTAGCTTTAGCATCCTTGTACTAAGCTGGCTGTTTCTTTTAGGACTGATTTTAAAATTATTTTTTTAAATTAAATTATTACTGGCATGTCTTATTTCTCTGAGCTTTTATCCCGCTATGAGCCAGGACACTGACTGAGATCCTCTGGGGGGGCGCTCGCTATTCCAAGGTCTAGGATAAAAGGAGACAGGGCCTTCGTTGTCAGGGCCCCTACACTCTGCAACAGCCTACCAGAGGAGATCGAGCTTGCAGAGTCTGTTCTTGGTTTTATCTCACTTCTTAAGGCTCATTTACACAAAAAAGATTTCAATAAGTGATATTATTCTCCATTGTTTGTACAGTATATTGACTTGTTTATGTTTTATTTATTGAATTCAAACCACTATGTGATGATTTATTTATTTGTCATTTAATTGTACATTGACTTGTTTTATATTTTATTCATTGCACACCACTGTGTGATTTTTTTTTAAATCCAACTTCTATCGTCTATGTTTGACATTGATTGCTGTAAAGCACTTTGTTACCTGTATTGAAAATTGCTATACAAATAAAGCTATTATTATTATTAAATCCAAGAATTCTAAGTTTAATATTGTGTCCTTGTTGAGAGCTCTTCTGGGGGAAAACAAACTTCATAATGTCTCTTTGCAGTTTTAGATTTTAACTGACACCTGCAAGCTATTAAGAAACCATTCTTTTCAGCTTTAATGAGCTGTAAATAAAGGTAAAGGTATTAAGCACTACGTATATATATATACCATATATATATGTTCAGAAGGTCTCTCACTCGGCCCATAGACTGCACCACCTAACATGCATGCGCAGTCTTTGGCGCCGTGCATGCAGCCCTCATGTCACCCCGGACCAATGATATGTCAGGAATTAAGTGCCTCAATCAAAGAGACAGTTTTCAGTCTCCCCGCTTTCAGTTGCAACCGTTCAGGAGGACACTGTTGTCACATCTTTTGTCTCTAGTTCAGAGGAGTTTTGCTGGACTTCTGGATAATGCTTCATTCATATTCTGGACTGTGTTTTCTTTTCCTTTCCATATTCCGTGTGCGTCCTTGAGAATTACCACACACAGTTAACACACCCACACATACACATAAACATATACTCATACTAGATTTCATTCTACAATAAACAAGTTGCAAGAAAAGGAGTGTGAGAGCGTCATTGGATTGGGAAGATTACCAACATCATCTTAATCGTTCTAACCGGACAAACTGTGGGAGGTGCACAGCCACAAAGACACATGTCAAGTTTGGGGATCAGAAGTCAACACCTCTTTTATAATATATATAGGGTATAAATTATTATTGCTAGTCTGAACATGATGTCTGGTCCTATTTGAGCTTTTAAAGTCTGACACTGTGGCAACCTCTTCAGACATAATCAAGACAACATTTGGCATTATTAAAAGTATGCCGAATTAGTTATTAGCAGGTCATGTTTTAAATCTACCCACTGAGCTACAGACAACTATCACTAGGTTACCTTGATGCGACATGATGGTTCTCAGTTAAATTTCGAATTTCTAAACAGTTTACAGACATTTATTTCCAATGGACTTTGGAGAGTTCTGACTCCAGGAAGGAGTATGAATTGTGATCGTGGATTGTCTTTTACCTCACGCAATATCTTTGCCTCATATCGCTTCTTCCCCACTCCCTTCAACTCTCCCCATGGGGGAGTTAACATGTCTAGAGCAAACTCCCTTGTTTGTGGGTATAAGTAGATTTCCTGACACTTTACAGTATAGTGTCATTTCATCCATCCTTAATTTTGGAATCATAATTTGACAATTACCTAAATTACCAATCATGAAAGATATAAAAGTCACTTCATGAGGTTCATTTTGTTACTCAAACAATACATACTGTCTCGTGTTGTTTTCTGTTTTAAACCCAGATGATTAAGATTAAGATGATTAAGAACACATAGACATGCACTTTTCCTGGGGTAGATGCAATATAGCAATATAGTCTGAGGTTGTCCATGCTGAGGAGGAGTGGAGTGGGAGAAAGTAGAGAGCAAAAGATAAATAAATAAAGCAATTAAATTAAAACAGAAAGGAGAGGAGCCTGCATGTTCATGTTGAACACAGTATCTTAGAAGTCAGATTTTGTCAGTGGTTGATAGCTAACAAGGTCACGCTACAGTAGCTAGCTACAACTACAAGCAGATAAATTAAAATGTTTCAGTTCCTGTCTGTCAGACTCACATTAAGAGGCATATTCATCTGCATGCTGGTTGCCTGTTGTCATTTGGTATAATCATATGATACCAGAATTTATTTATTCACTTTCTGTGGTAAAAGTCCTTGTGGGAGAAGTAGCTCTACAGACTGTCATGTGTGATTGCAAGGCACACACACACACACACACACACACACACACACATATACCCCTCTACAGGTAGCTTACCTGGTACGGATAGAGTGTAACTCCTCCATTGGTTCGGTTCAGGTGCTGATGGGCCTGCAGAGCTGCTGCATTCAGTACTGCCCCACTCCCGTTATTACTGTTGTTACCACTAATACTGCCAGGGCTGTTTACCCCAGTCACTGGTTGAGCACCAGCTTTTCCTGAACTGGGGGAACCATTCCTTCTGTCCATCCCACCTCCAAGCCCCAGGGAGCTGGGTTTGGACCCGAGTCTGTGCCCTGGGCCTTGAGGTTGTGGGTTTGTGGGAGCACAGCTGGATGTTTGCCCCACCGAGGGACTCCCATGGCTGGATGGTCCGTGGCTTGGGCTGGGCGTAGGAGTCTGGCTGGGGCTTGGAGAAGGTGACTGGGAGGACGGGTGAGGAGGATGTGAAACGGCAGCAGCTGAAGAGAAGGAGGAAGGAAGAAAAGGAGGAGGCCAATCCCGTGATCCAGGACCTCCTGGTGCTCCGGGTGCTCCCATTGGACCTGGAGGTCCTTGAGATCCATATCGTCCAATCAGGGATGTAGGGGAAGAGGTGGGAGACAAATCCCACTGGTCGAGAGTAAGGACGATGCGCACGGCTTCCTGTTTGAGCTGAGTGAGGTGAGTGGCGCAGACATCACAGCGACTGTCACGTTCGTTCCATGCCCGCCGAGAACTGTTGGGTACCTGAAGCTTATCATGAAGGAGGAGAGAGAAGGAGGGATCCTGGAAGGAGAGAGAAAGAGAGAAAGACAGGTTTTAGACTGCTGATGAGTGAGAGCAAAATTAAGCAAGAACGTCATGTTTAGAGCTAAGAAAACCTGGAGGAGAGGAGAGGAGAACAAATGATAGGCATGTTGAACAAATCCTGACTATGAATATTTATTAAAAATCCAAGAAGCGGTGCCCTGTAGCCTGGGGGAAGATGTGTAACGAGAGACACACCAAGAAAAGGATGAGCAAAAGGAAGTACACACATAAAAATGCACACACACACACACACACACACTATATCCTTATGGTCGAAAGGGTAAAAGTTTCACAGAAGCTGCAAGCAAAGACAGTCCTGTTTGTAGACTTTTGCTACAGTGCAACCTGACATTGTGTTTGTTCAGCACTTTTAAATAATGTGTGAATATAAGAGCTAAAACAGCAGTCATTTTTTTCTTCATACCAGAGGTTACTTGCTTCAGTGCATCAGTTTCTTGCAATGAGAAATTACCAATTTATTATTTCCAATAAAAAGGTAACAAAAACTCTTTGATGAGGATAGAACAGCTCCACGATAGTGACATGAACTATTTCATTCAGGCCTCAGAAAGAAGTTATATATAGTATATCTTAGATGTTAATGTCAAACATTAAATGGCAATGTAGTTTTAATCATTATACCTAATGAAATATCAGCTAATGTCAAATGAAGCAGCACTCAACAAGTAAACATTCCCTGACATTTTGAGTCACATGCTGCTCATCTTTAAAACCCTTTTTTCTATTCTTCTGTACTTCAATTGGTAAAACATGACACTAAGTGCAAATGGTCTACTTGCAGGAAGATAAAAGGGCACTTTTGTGAAAAACAACAAAACACCACATTGGTTTCAGACTCTTTGGGCTCTATTTTAATTGCGCAAGCACAACAGCGCAAAGACTGTGTGGGGGAGTCTCCAAGGACACCAGTTATTTGGTTTATGTATTTGCAGCAGTACAAAGTACACAAGGAGCGGGCGACGTGGAATAGTGATTGGAGGGTGTGGTGATTCGTAAATTCGCTCTCAGCCCTGCTCTGAACAATCTGAGCCAATCAGATTAATTTTAAACTAGTTTTAAAAACATTTTATTTAATTAATTAGTCCTTAAGCCCAAACATGTAAAAATGGATCTTATTGACAGTTAGCTGTATCATGACCAAAACATTTTACAGTGAACAGCATGCATTAACTGGTATCAAATACAAATGGCTTGTTTTCTTAGATATATAAATAAACAGTGTTGATATAATTATTATTTTAGAGGAGAAAATGGAGGAATGCAAAGGAATAAACTCAAGTAAAAGATTCTGACTGTTAAAAGACCAATGAAGCCAGAACCCCTCGCACTGAACATGACATTAAACACTCACATGACATTAAACACTCACACACCTAAACTAAAACTAATACCCGGCCATGAATCTATTGCCCCAGTGCATGCTGGGAGACTTCCCAACAAACCTACCTCATGTACCTGCAATAACATAATTAGCACTCAGCTAATTATATGAATGCTGATCATAGTTTCAACTCATTTTGCATTTTTTCAAAATAAGATTCTAGATGAATTCATCCAGTAGTAACAAACCAATCCTCACACTGTCTAGAAAAGGACCAAATTCACTGGATGAGAATAAACAGGATTATTTTAGCCTGATAACAGCATGTTAGCCTGAATTAGATAAGCCATGTTTGAAGAACGTGGCCCTTTGTGTCATTTGCACATGATTTATTAAAGGTAAACACAGTGGACGGCTGTGCATAATGTCACTGCGGCAGATTAATCAACATATCTGTCCTGCTGCCATCTGACTGTAGGGATTTAATGAACTGTAGGAGAAGGTTCTCATGTAGTATATAGCAACTGTGGAAAACAGATACTGTCAAAGTCACTCATATTCATTTGTAGATAAATGTTTTTCAAATTTTTGCTTTACAAACACATGATGACGCTGATTTATACACATCTACTGTTGCACGATATCTTGCTGAAACCTTTCTATGTCTGGTGCATTGGTTTTGTTCACAATCATTTCATTGTCAACTCTACCCATCAAGGCACAGTACTCTGAGGTTGTTCAAGAATATCTTTACCTGTGTAACCCATCAACAGCTTCTAAACACTTGGTGCACTTTCACCACATTCACAGATGTGTTCCCCCCCTGGGATGGACTCTAAACACAACAGTCAAGATAAAGCTGTAGTGAGTATACACATACTGTATGTAAATGTGGCAGAACATTTGACTGCTGTTACTCAGGAGAACTCACCTTTTCTGGTGAGTACAGACTGAAAGCAACGCAGGTTCCCAATTGATGGGTTTTTGTGCAACGTCATCACTGAGAAAGCAGCACTCTGTCTTTGCAGCGTATCAGTTAAATGGCATATCCATCTGCAGTATTGGGCAAATTTACTCAGCAGCGCATTTTAATATGAATCTCCTTTACTGAAACAATAATTAACCTGAGAAGTCAACAACCAGCCGAAGTGAAAACACTGCAGCCTCTCAGACCAGGGGATGCTGTATCATATAGGCTATGGATATAGGCTATTTAAAAATAATTAAATACAAAGCAGGTCCCTCCTGACATTTTAGCTAATGGCGTATTCATAACAGAATCAATGAGCATGATTTTTACGAAGTATTTTGTTTTTTAACACCACTGTCTGAGATAAAAAAAAGTCAAGAAAGTATCTCGACTTCAGAACTAACATTACTGTTTTGCACATGCATTTATACGTGAAGTTTTCAGTACTTTTACAAAATATAAAACGTTGATAAACACCACTCACTCCTGCCTAGTGGATGCTGTCCTGCTTTAGCAGATACTTCAACACAAAACTGTTCACGGAAGACAATGTTCTTTTCTTCTCTGAGTGTCACACAGCTAGGCCAAATGGTAGGACTCACTGTACCACAGTACAGCTCTGGAAAGGATGCCTCTCTCCCTTGTTCTTCCATTAGCCTTTTGGCTAGTAGCTGACTTGAACAACATTATGTCACGCATGTTCTCTTAATATTCAAAATGAAACACAAACAAACAGATACAACTCTGAAATGTCAGTTTATTATTAAGTCAACAAGAATTTACAAACAGTGCGTAATCTACATTGATTACAGTGGTTGACTACAGTCTTCTGACCGGCTACCAAAGCGCTTTTGCCCCCTGGCTACGCGCGCATCCAGTAGTCTTTAGATACAAGAAACCCGTCTATAGCACCCATATAAAAAAACAATAATGTATTTCAGATAAAAGCATGACACAAACCACAGATTTAATCTTCTCTGTTGTTTTGGATAAAATATCTCAACAGAAAATCATAATCATTAAAAAAATACTAAATGTAATGTTGGTCCATATTGTGTTTTTTTCTCTCTTCACCCCTCATAAGTCTCTCTTTCAGTGTTTGTCTGGTGAATTTGTGTGTATGCGTGTGTGTGAGCAATCATAGTGTGGTTTCTTGTGTGTGAAATCCGGATATTTGTCCAATTTGTTTGCGCAGTTATCTGTGCCTGTGTGCGTGACTGGATGTGTGTGTGCAGGTATGTGTTATGTGTGTGTGCATGTGCATGTGTTTCTCCAGACTAATTGGAGCCTCTTGCACAGAGTAAAGCCACTCTAAATCTCTTTCCATGACTCTCTGCTCTAAATATCAAAGTTAACAAGCAAAACACACGCACACACCCTGATACAGATCTGTGTCTAAACCTTCTTTGACCCCACTGAAAATATTTTTTCAAATTTTTCCCACAAAGCATTACGTACTTTATCTGACAAAAGGCCATTAAATAGATTTTTTTCCCCTTATAAAAGTCTGTCTTTACACGAGGCCATTGAGACTGATGGTGGGAATAAAATGAGTGTGAGCTAATTGTGCTTAAGTGTAGGTGTAGTGTTAGTGTATTTACATTGAGTGTGTGTCTGCTTAGGAGCCCTGTACTTCAACAAACCATCTGTGGTAGGTGGAGCCAGCTCACATGATAACTGTAATTACCGTCCTGCTTTCAACCAGCCTGCTTCTTCTGTAACACTAAAGCCAGGTATCCGTGTAGGCGCTCGCCCTTTTCTACACACGTGATTGTTACAGCTAAATGAGTGTATGATTACAATAAAAAAACATCACAAGCAATTTTAACTTGGGTTAGACAGTAAAGACCTTATCTGAACATGTACAGCCTCCACAAGAATGAAATGTACATTTCTATTGTTCTACATCTACAGATGACTTTCTGTGAAACTGCTTCCTCCTGATTGACTGCTATTACCTTCTGCATCTCAAAAACCGAACCATTACATTCGCTATCTTCTAAATAAAACAGGTGCAATGATGTAATGTCAGAATAGTAGGAGCATACAAACAATCACTAATTACACACGCTGACCAATACTAGTAGAAACAGCAAACACATGACTGTAAACAGTTGTTCATCCTTCTGGGACTTTTACTTGAATATCTCAGTACATAATGCCAGGAAAGAGGCTGTGCATGTACAGTATTAATCAAAGTGACTCTTTGTTTAGTGAAGCTTAATCAATGCATGAGTTATGGAGATGCAGCATTTGTGCGTGCATCCAATCAATAGGCATGTGATGGACACAGGTTATCGTTCAGCAGATTTAGACAAGACATAGGTTTATATAATGAACTGGTTTGTTTATCCTATTCCACATTTACAAAACAGCTTTACAACTTTACAAGAAAAAACAGCAGCCTTAAAATGTTGCCCAAATGTCTAACTAATTGTAATTTGTCTGAATCTGTGAGTGTGTGTGGTCAGCCTCCTTGGTGGCCCATATGCTCATAGTGGAATAAGCTTGTTGGCAAGAAAAAGAGAGTGAATGTAGCATACTGTCTGCCACACACATATAAGCCTCTATCAATAACAAGCCTGTTACCTTTCCTCAATCAATATACCGTCTGTGTGCGTGTGGAAGTGTGTGCACAAATGTTTGTGTGAATGTGTGTCCACACAAAGCAACATTTCATCTAAAAGTAAAATGCAACCTCTCAATGCGAGAGTGGCCTTCTAGGCCATGTCAGCAAACCACAAGACCACAAGATACACACACACACACACACACACACACACACGGCAGCAGCTCAAACCTTGGTGACAATCTGAGCGGTGTGCGTTAATGTGTGTGTATATTGGATAAAGACTACCTTGTTACTCAGGAAAACTAAGTAGCATAACTAATAGAACATGGTTTTAAACATATACATACTGTACACACACATGCAGGCAAGCAGACCAACACACACTCCAGGCTACATGAAATAAGCTACTAGTGTCTCTTTCTCTCTGGCCCCCTCTCTCTCACACACACACACACACAGACACTCATTAAATGTCTGAGGCCAGAGCAGACTTGTTTCATCCAAGATGGCGCTTTCTATAGCTGCCTCAGCCTTAGGTGCGCTTTGTTTGTTTTTGTGTGTTAACTCAGTTTTCGGCTGTGATTTCCGGAGCTCTTTCACCAGAGAAGAGCTCATGAACATCAGGGGAACAATTTTCTCGCGTCATCAGTGGAATTATTGGACATTTTGATGAAGGGCTCTCTCGTTGTTGTAAGCCGAATGAAGCGCCGTAATGCGGCATTCAGACCAAACGCGAATTTTCTCCTCGCGACGCTTTCCTCGCGTGAGTACATTCGCTGCAAGTGTTCACACACAAGGCGAGACGGCGATTTTAACGCGATAACGTGAATAAACACAACTTGCCATTACTACAGCTGTATGAACCCAAAGTAAACATAAATAGCAATAAACTGATTAAACTGATGCCAAAATAACTACAACATGATGCAGATTTGTTAAACATATGAATTCATGCTTTGTCAGGTCTGTCAGCAAGACAGCAGGAAAACAACTTCTAAAATGTTTGTTTTCTGAATGGAGTTTGGATCGATCAGGGCTATTCTATGCTAAGTTGGTCACAGTAAAGTACAATGATAGCTGGAATAAAGTTACAGACACATGTTTTCTGAACTCACCAGGTAGTTCAACTTCCGCGCTTTCTTTTCTCCAAGTAATGTCCAGTTTTTATATAAATATGAGGTTGTAGTCCGACAGAGCTAACGAAGCTAACAACAACAGTGGAACCGGAGCTTCACTTAAGGTAACTTGCCTATGGGAGTCAAAGAGATAACGCACCATCAAACAACAAACTGAAAGAGTAGGAGACGAGCGCTACAACATGTGCAAACCAATGCACATGTAAACTCGCAAGCCCAACAGCTTCGTGTGCAAAGATTTAGAGAGAAGCACTGACTTTCACCATATTATGGAAAAAAATATGGAGCAATGCTATAAAACAGATGAGATTTTGCTGTGGATGTTTTTCCTATTTGAAGGATTTTTTATCAACATTCTGTAAAGAGTTAATTTAAAGGTAATGTTTCATGAAATCACACCTTCTTACATTCTTGTTTATTGTTTTTCATCATAAATAACATCTATTCTTCTTGCTGCAGTCACTGTGTACAGTTTGCAACTGGTGCAAGTGATCAAAGAGTCCAGTCCTTTGAAGGGTTAGAGTTAAGCCACAATCCTCCAATCAAAGCCAAATCATAGTCCTGCTTTTCTTATTTGGAAAGATTTGGAAAAAGATTTTTACCAAAAATGTGTAGAAAAAGGAACATTTCATGTCTCGTGGCTTCTTTTGACCCCTCCGTATCTCCATGTCACACACACTCAAACACACACTCACAGCAGACAGGCGACCAAAGGAGCAATAAAGTGGACACGGTGTATGGTCCTTCAGACGAGAGCCTTGTTGTTCCAAATTAGCTGAGATTTGGGGAGCAGCCAAGCTGCTTGATTGGAAAAAAAAAAAAAAAAGAGGAAACGGAGAGCTGTGTTTTGGAGAAGAGAGAATGAGGGGGTCGAGGAAAGAGAGATGGAGTTTTTCCTAATACTGGGCATGGCAATTACTTGAATACACATGCACAAACACACACACACACACATCCATTTAACATCATTAATAAGGTATAAATAGCCTACACACACACACACACACACACGCACTCTCCTTCTCTCCGTGCCCTCTCTTTGACCCTAAGTCTGTATTGCTCTTCCCACTAATGCTTCCTTTTTGTTATTTGCAGCTCATCTTTCAGTGCAACAGGATAACTTTGTGTTTGCTTACATTCCACTGGTCCAAACACACACACACACATTCTCTCTCTCTTTCATTAGCGTTGTATTATATTGCCAGACAAGCTTGAGTTCAGTCAGTCCAAAACCATCCTATAGGGGTTTCATGTGGAAATGTAACTGGAAGCAATTTTTGTTTTCCATATCTTAAAGGGTTTTACAGTATCATATTTACAATAGAATTATTACTAAAATAACATGATTTAATAAGATTGTGGTTAGATAAGAATGTCTCATTGTTAACCTTTATATTTCCAGCTCTACCCCCTTTTCGTCCTTCTTTCACCACATGTAACTGTCTCTTCCAGGCATCTCTTCACCTCTGACTTCATCAGTATTCTGTGAGTGACTCAATCTGTCTCAGCACCACAGATAGTCTATGATGAGTGTATGTGTGATTCATTTCCTCCTACAGGGGCAGACAAACACAGCCTCAGCTCTTCTGGATGAAATGACTGACATAAAGAGAAGAAGAGAGACGGCGTCCAAGCTAACTGAACAGTGACCTCGGGACTCTTAGTGTGCTGACAATCAGTCTGTGTAGCAATGACGACTGTGTGTGTGTGTGTGTATGTGTGTGTGTTTTTGTAGACTAGACACAAGGATGCTATTACAGAGATTTGATAAGAAAAGACAGCTCACCCCTCTTTGTCCCTTACTGTTTTAGTGTGTGTGTGTGTGTGTGTGTGTGTGTGTGTGTGTGTGTGTGTGAGAGCTCACATCCCTTTCATATAAACACACACACACACACACACACACACACTGAATAGACAAACACACACTGTCCACCACTGACTGAAGTGTGGGATTGCAACCCACTCTCATTATCATCCCCTTATCTCTCAAACCTTTGTCATTCACTTGTTTTCACTTCTACTATATTTAGCACCAGTGGCATGACATTAAAAGCTGAGGAAAAAGAAGATGGCAGATCAGAGAGAAATGAAAGAACGTGGCAGAAAAGAAGAAAGGACAGGAGAGGAGGAGCACATTTTTAGTTGGTTTTAGCCAAAATGACGCTGGTTTATTGGCAAGTGTGTGTGTGTGTGTGTGTGTGTGTGTTTGTTTGTGTGTGTGTAATCAGTTCCAGATGAGTGACCAAGGAAGGTAATCCCTCACCTCCCCCCCATACTCATTTACCTCCTCTCATCTCTACTCATTCATTTCCCCAGTACTTGCTCCTGTAAACACTGTAATACACACTCTCTCTCTCTCTCTCTCTCCCTCTCTCTCTCTCTCATACACACACACACACACGCATTTCTCAGCAGGTCTGCGATCAGTGAATTCATGCAGAATAGATGCAGACGGTCTCTTGCACCTGCTCTGACAGGACATTCACACACGCACAGCAGAAGGTAAGAGTGGGACAGAATGATAAAGGAATGATAAAGAATTAAAAATGGACACCAAAAGAAAGATACTAGTGAAAATACTATAAATTGTGTGTGTGTTTGACTGTGTGTCCATCAATTGTGTTGGTGGTCCATGATCACACATTGGTTTCATGATGGAGAATGATAGAGAATGATAGAGAGAGAGAGTGTGTGTGTGTGTGTGTGTGTGTGTGTGTGTGTGTGTGTTTGCGGGAATGGGTGAGTCTGATGTCTGTGCAGGAGCAAGGTCAATAACACAGAGGTTATAAATGACATCGCACACACACACGCATACACACACTTAGGACAAATGTTAGACTGACAGAGGTCAAGCACATGTGTCTCTTGCTCCAAAACACACTCAGTCACTCTCAATCTCACTCTTGTGGTGTTTGTTTCTCACTCTCAGCTTATGTAATATTTAGGGCCAAATGTGAATCTGTCAGCTTGAGACGAGAATACACATGCAGAGACAACTAGTTCAAATTCCACCAATGACTACAGCTACACACACAGGCTTTCATCTGACAGTCTGCCTACAGTCTACATTTTTGAGTCTTTGAACTTTTAACATCTGCTGTAGAACCAACAAAGAAAAAGTGAAGCTGCATCTTGGTTATAGTGAAGAAGACATTAAGGTACTGGAGCTTTAAAAGCTGCCAGTCAAGTCAGTTGTATGTCGTCACTCCAGTCCTGGTGCCACTTCTACGCTCTAGCCTTTTGATACCTCGTTCTCTGACCTCTTGTCTCCTGTCTTTTCTTTCTCCCCACCAGGTCCACTCACCTCCGTCATCCAGTCAGTCAGCTGGGCTCGCCTACTTGCCTTCTCCCCTCACCTCGCCTCCGCGGCGTTCCCCCGGCTTCCCTCCACGCCCACTCCTCTCGTCTCGGCCTCCTGCCCCCTCTCGGTTGCCTCATTTGAACCTCTCCAGCCCCGCCATCTCCTTGGCCCCCACGCCCACGTCTGCCGGCGTCCAACTTTCCCCTTTTCACCTCCCGTCTCTCCTCTCCCTTTTTTCCCTCAATAAACCTCTTTTGCAAACTGATAAGCGTTGCGTTTGGGTCCGTTCTGTCCGAAACCACAACAGAACGATCAAGCCATCATGGACCCAGCACGCTCTCCCTCTCCCCCCGCCTCCACCGACCCCACTCCTCTGGAAGTCATCCACTCTGTCGCCTTTCAGGGGGCAGTGCTCGACCAGCACGTGGCCCGTTTCCAGGCGGTGTTGGACGCGCTCTGCGCGGAGGTACGGCGCCTCGGGGCGGGCCTTCCTGACCCCTGTTCCGCACAGCCGCAGTCCCCCTCTCGATCCCCGCCTCGCTCCCTCTCCGCGGACTTTGCCCCGTGCCCCACCGCTGGCGCTTCCTTTTCCCGTGAGTCCCCGGTCTCTCACCCAGACAAGTTCTCCGGCGTTTTGGGTACGTGTGACGGTTTCCTGGTATAGTGCGCCCTGCTGTTTAAGAGGCAACCAGTAACATTCCAGTCCGATGAGGCCAAAATCTGCTATATCGCTGGGCTGCTCCGCAACCGGGCCCTCGCCTGGTACGCAGCGGTCAGCGAGGGTCAGCCCCACGTCCTCTCCTCTTACTCCTCCTTCGAGGAGCAGGAGATGCGGAGAGTCCCTCGCCTTCCACCTGATCGGCACTCCTGGCAACACCTCTGCTGTCTTGCTCACCACCTCCTGAGCCCATGCAGTTAGGCCGCACCCACCCCCCCCCGGAAGAGCGCGAGCGGCGCCGGTGAGTGTTTCTATTGTGGAAAGCCCGGCCATTTCCTGTCTGCTTGTCCCGTGCGCCCAAAAGTACCGGCTCACCAGTAGGGTTGGGGCTACTGGCGAGCAGAGTTTCCTCGCCCCACCCTCGAACTCTCCTCGACGCCTCCCTCTCCTGGGGGAGTGCGACCCTCCCTCTCGGGGCCCTCATCAACTCGGGCGCTGACGAAAATTTTTTAGATCTGGAAATCGCTCGTCAGCTCAAGGTCCCCCAGGTTTCTCTTGGAGCCCCCCTTTACGCCACGGGCCTTAATGGCCAAACCCTCACCACCGTCACCCATCGCACCCCGCCATTAGTCCTTGTCACGTCCGGGAACCACCACGAGTCCCTCGCCTTCCACCTGATCTCCTCCCCTGCTGCTCCTCTGGTCCTCGGTCTCCCCAGGTTAGCCACCCATAACCCTAATATCGACTGGTCGCGGGGGAAGATCAGGATCTGGAGCTCCTCCTGTTATTCTTCCTGCCTTCTGTCTGCTCGAGCCCCCGGTAATCCTCCGCGGCCTAGCCCTCTTTCTGTCCCTCCCGACCTGTCCGGTGTCCCGCTTGTCTATCACGACCTCGATCAAGTTTTTAGTAAGGACCAGGCTCTGTCTTTACCCCCCCACCGTCCCTATGACTGCTCCATAGACCTCCCGGACACGCTTCTCCCTTCAAGTCACCTCTACAACCTGTCGTGTCCGGAGAGAGAGTCTATGGAGCAGTACATCAAAGACTCTCTGGCTGCCGGCATAATCTGCCCCTCTTCCTCACCGCTAGGGGCTGGCTTCTTTTTTGTCGCTAAAAAAGACCAGACCCTTCGACCATGCATCGATTACCGGGGGCTCAACGCCATCACCATAAAAAATAAGTACCCCCTCCCACTCATGGACTCCGTCTTCGAGTCCCTCTCTCGGTCCACTATTTTTTTACCAAATTAGATTTAAGAAACGCTTACCACCTGGTGCGGATCCGAGAGGGGGACGAATGGAAAACCGCCTTCAAGACCCCCCTTGGTTACTACGAATATTTAGTCATGCCCTTCGGCCTCACCAACGCCTCCGAGATTTCTTCCACCGCTTCGTCTTCGTGTATCTGGACGATATCCTGATCATCTTCACCCTCTCCTACCGCCCCGGGTCCCGCAACACCAAGCCAGACGCTCTCTCCCGCCTCCACTCCCCAGACACCCCTTCGGACCCCCCACCATCCTGCCTCGCGCCTGCCTCATCGCCTCTGTAGTCTGGGAGGTGGAATCTGCTGTTCACCGCGCCCAGTCCACCGACCCAGATCCCGGTGCCGGTCCCCCTAACCGCCTCTACGTCCCCTCAAGTGTCCGCTCCCGGGTCCTCCAATGGGCGCATGCATCCAGGTTCAGCTGCCACCCAGGGATGGCTCGCACCCTCTTCCTGCTCTGCCAGTGGTTCTGGTGGCCTGCCATGGACAAGTACTGTCGGGCCTTTGTAGCAGCCTGCGAGGTGTGCGCCCGCGCCAAACCGTCCCACCAGCCACCCGCCGGTCTGGTCTGCCCCCTTCCGGTCCCCGGTCGCCCCTGGTCCCATATCGCCCTGGATTTCGTCACCGACCTCCCCAGTTCTAATGGAAACACAGTCATCCTCACAGTGGTCGACCGCTTCTCCAAGTCCGCCCACTTTGTCCCCTTACCCAAACTCCCCTCCTCTCTGGAAACTGCCTGCCTCCTCATAGACCATGTTTTCCGCCTTCACGGCATCCCCCTGGACATAGTGTCTGACCGGGGCCCCCAATTCACCTCGTAAGTTTGGAAGGCCTTCTGCCGCGCGTTTGGAGCCACCGCCAGTCTCTCCTCCAGTTATCATCCCCAGACCAACGGGCAGACCGAGCAGGTTAACCAGGACCTGGGGGCGGCGCTCAGGTGTGTAGCATACCATAGCCCCACCTCCTGGAGTTCCTACATCCCCTGGATCGAGTATGCCCACAACTCCCAAATCTGCTCCGGCACTGGTATGTCTCCGTTCATGTGTTCCCTGGGTTATCAACCCCCCTTGTTCCCGTCACTAGAAGAGGAGGTAGCGGTTCCTTCGGTACAGGCCCATCCTCAACGCTGCCGCAGAGTCTGGAGGGAGGCCAGGGCGGCTCTGCAGTGCACCGCAGCCCGCAACCGCCAGTTGGCGGACCGCCACTGGACCCCTGCGCCTGCCTACAGGCCGGGGCAGCAGGTCTGGCTTTCCTCCAAGGATCTCCTCCTACAGACCTCCTCGAAAAAACTCACCTCCCGGTTCATCGGCCCTTACCCCATCGAGCATTCTGTTAAATAGACTACTGAGCATTGGCCTGTCTAAGCATTCAGTAGATTGGTTTACAAATTATCTGTCAGGTAGAACCCAAAGTGTTCAGATGGCTGGCTCTTTCTCTTCCTTTTTGCCCATTTCCAAGGGGGTCCCTCAAGGCTCAGTACTTGGGCCCATATTGTTTTCAATTTATATGAACAATCTTTGTGATAATCTGTCGAATGCTATGTATCATTTTTATGCTGATGACACTGTTATTTACTGTACTGCATCATCTACTGCACAAGCCCTTTATCTTTTGCAGTCTGCTTTCAATATTGTTCAGAGCCATTTAAAACAGCTTAAGCTGGTCTTAAATGCAGAAAAGTCCAAAGTAATGGTATTCACAAACTCAAGACAACTTCCAGTTACTACTTCAAGCATCTCAACTTTTGAAGGAAATGAAATTGAGTTAGTTAACAGTTATAAATATTTAGGTATAATCAATGATTGTAAACTGTGTTTCAGAACTCATATTAGCAACCTGGTTTCTAAGCTCAAGATAAAGCTTGGCTTTCTCTACAGATCAAAATCATGCTTATCCATTCATGCTAGAAAATACCTGGTCACGGCCACTTTTCTTCCCATATTAGATTATGGTGATCTGATGTATATGAATGCTTCTGACCAATGCCTACCGAAATTGGATGTTGTGTATCATTTTGCATTGCGTTTTTCACTATCTGTAATTATAGGACACATCATTGTACCCTTTACTATAAAGCTAAATGGCCCTCTCTTTATGCAAGAAGGTACACTCGTTGGCTCTGTTTCATCTATAAGGCACTTCTTGGACTAGCTCCTACCTATTTGAGTATCTTTTTAACAAGTACTCAAGGCCATTATGGATTATGTTCAAAGGACGTCCTACACTTGTTGGTCCCCCGTGTCCAAACAGAATTAGGTAAAAAAGCCTTCATGTTTGCTGCACTTTCTGCTTGTTCAGAACTCGTTGAAATTGACTGCCTTTATTCCTTATAGACATTTTGTTTCAACTCTGAAGGATATGGAGCAGGTGAACATTGGTCAATGTTGCTGTTTATAAAGTTGTATTCTGCCTTATTCAACTTATATGTCTTATATGTATGTGTACTTGATGTCTTTTATATGTTGGAAACTGTTCTTTATGTTCTTTTATGCTGCGTCTTGGCAAGGTCTCTCTTGCAAAAGAGATTTTAATCTCTTAAAGGTTAAATAAAATTAAAAAAAAAAATAATAATAATAATAATAATGATGGATCTGTGATCATATTGACCCTGAAAATCCTTATTGCTTGATGAAAGCATTACCACATTATTGAGCCTCACTTATAAAGGTCAGGGTCAAAGGAAGGAGGGACAAAAGGAAGAAGAGGGAATGGAAGAAGGGAAGGATATCTGAAATGAGAAAGTTGGCTTTACATAGCCACAGCTAAGGATGAATAAGCTACTTATTTCTACACTTAATAAATTCTACAAACTCAGTGTGTTTATGGACGTAAAAGCCAGTAAAGAGGCAGATAAGTGTTTCTGTAGCACGCAGCAGAAATAACCCAAAGCAGAAACTGCTCTTTAATAGCATGTTAGTGAGTCTAGACATTAAGGAAACCAACCCACTGCCTCCCCTAGAATTTTTCTCTTTGTTTCTTTCTGTTGCCCCTCAGTGATAAATAACTTAAGGAGCCCAGTAGGTTTCCCCTATCTCTCTTTCTCTCGCTCATTTATTACCTCTACACCCTCCCCCCACCCACCCTCTGAAGTATTTCTCCTTTAATCACCTTTTTAATTGGTCATTCCTTCATATGATCCAGTAATTGGAGTAGGAGTTAGATTAGTTAGGACACAATGGTAACACGCACATACACACAAGTAAGGCACACACTCATCCTGGCATAAAGTTGCTTATGCATACATTTAAATGAGCAGACACACACCTATGTCTGCACACGTGTACACACACACACACTCCCTTGTGATGTTGACGCGCTGTATTAATGTGTTGCCATAGCAATGCAGAAATTAATTAGCACACACAACTAACTAGCTATAGGGGATGTAAATTACCTACTGCATTCTCTCTCAATGGAGACTGTGTTTGTGTCTGTGCAGCATGTGTACACTGTAAAATGCTCTGTTTGTGCATCAGTAATAATACAAGTGTCAGATGTGATAACATCTAAGAGATGCTTTGGTACCTACCCACATGCACACACACTCAAACAGATCTCTCAATGAAGATCTTTCTCTCAGAGCTATAGGTTGAAGACACACATATATCCATGTGCTTTCAAACCATCACCATCACTTGTCCTTGAATTAAGAGGGCTGTCTTCACCACTTGCTGAGGGTGGTCCTTCCTCTCAGTTGCAGTGAGTGCAGGACAGGTTGGTTCAGACAGAGGGCGAGACAGTGGCTTCACATGCTTTGATGTGTTGCTCTTCACAGATGTAAGTACCCTTTGAAATGTAACTTCTTTGAATGGCTGTGGGCAAGTGAAGCAGGGTCAGTGTGAAGGTCTTTAAAAGAGACCTTCAGAAAGTCTTTGAAGCACTTCCTCAGACCACGTTGGTGACGTACTTCGGTCTGCAGCCTGCCAGTGGCTGCATTCATGCAGCCACTGTTTGGTATTGACAACCGTAATTAATTGCCTGTGTGAATGCGGCCATGGATTATCTTGGGTTAAGTGCTCATCAGGCATTCTGATCCACAACGTTTTTTCGTGTTTTCCCAACTGCGCACACATATACAATAATAGTATTGCTAGATCAGTGTGTATTTGCGTAGTGGGACATTAAACCCAATCAAAGAGGATACAAAATACTGGAAACTGATGCTGTAGACAGATCAACTACACAAGGTCTTTCTCTCTGCCAAGCTCTCATTCAAACATAGCAAGAGTTTGTGTGCATTTGTGCATTCTTCATGCATATTTAAGAGTGTGTGTCTGCTGTGTGTATATTGTACGTGTGGAAAATTCTGCCTTCCCATTAACAGCCTACGAATCTTGTACAAGCTTTTTACACTGTTAAATGTAGAGATGAGCCCCCTGCTACAATGTGAATAAGATAGCTGTCTGGAAGAGAGCCTGTTTTTTATTAGCTGGTCATCTACATCAGTGCCCAGCTGTAAATGAAATAGTTGTTGAGAGTACTGCCTGATTTTTATGTGGAAGTTGCTTGCTGGTGCCTGTTTTTAAATTATCTGGCTATCGATAGTGGTGCCTGGCTGTAAATGAACAGCATATAAACTCTGCTGCCTGATTTTAAATTAGGGCACCAGCTGCATCAGAGCTGCACTTTAAATTAAGCATTTGCAACCAAAGCTTTATAAGGAAATAATCTCCTTCAGTATGTTAGCAAGCTGCCAATTACCTATTTGTTTGGTGCCTAAACATAGTTTAGGAATTGGAACTATATAAATGCCTGTTTACACATCGGATATTTTCAGGAATACAGGTGGCTCAGAGGGGCATACCTGTAACACCATACTCAGCTCACAGTAAGAATCCTGTTTCTCATTAGAAAAATGCCAAGTCCTAATTATTGTCATTGAGTAATTTCAGAAAATCTTACATCACTGTTAGTATGATGCTCTGTACTGAACCACAAGACTCAATACCTGAGGCCGTATTCATAGCAGCCTGTAAAAAGTAAAAGTAAATTTACTAGCTTTACTCACTAATGTGCTATAGAGAGACATCATCGCTAAAATTCAACACACTTTTACACAGTACAGCAGTATGGCTCCCTGCCAGGCATTTAGAACTGTAGAAGCCTCTCGGATGAGAGGCAAAACGGGCTTCAAGTATCTTCAACCAAGTCCAGTTGCCCTTGATTTAACCCTTCTTGGAAGTGCAGTACACGTGCTTCAGGAACCACACGGACAACCTGCTGTTTAAACTTCCAAGTCTTTCCTCTGATCTGTGTCCATCCTCTCCATATATGGGGTTCAACCTTATCTTGACCTGTTTGTACATAACGTACAGTATGATTCAGTAGATTCCCCTCTCACAGCTGTGTATCCCCTTTTTTGTCCTCCACCTACTTCTTATCTATCTTTCCCCAAGACCATATCCCCCACCCTCCCTCACTCTCAGACTCCCTCATTTTTCTCTCCCCTTTCCTCTCTCCCCACTCTTTCTTTCCCTCCCTCTCTGACAGTGATAAATTGCCTGTTGGGTTGGGTAATCCATCTTGCCATTTCCCACACCTGAACACACACTCTCTCACTCCTCCCCTGTTCCCCTCTTTTTCCCATCCATCCGTTCTTCCCTCCAGTATCCTTCCATCCCAAGGTTAGTTAGGCTCACTGGGGAGGAACTGAAGGTAAAGATCTGCCTGACAACTCCTCCTAATACACGTGGACACATACACTAGGAAACAGGTGAACAGTGTGCACAAACTTAAATATACAAACTCAGTCAGGATTTTTCCTGGCTCATAATTGAAGGATACGGTAGAATGTCAACCATGAACTACTATAGAATTTTATTCTAGTAATACAGATGTTGGTTTTTATCTTTTTTTAGATGGGAATAAATTCGAACATGTGCAATGTGCATCTTCCAACAGTTATAAATACAGTTGAAAAAATGTGTTATATTTCCTTCTCTTTTCCCCAATATTTCTTCTAATAAAAAGCAAAAAGGCAAAATAGATTATTATTATTACAAAGAGACATATTCACAGATCACCTCATCTATTTCACTATATGTTCATGCTAATAGATAATTTTTTTTTTAAAGCCTAATCATGTCAGAGTTTGTGACATATAACTGTACTTCCCCTAGGCCTGTACAAAGAGTTTTTATGTGTTTTAACATAAACCCTAAACCCCCTCAGGGTGTGCTTGAATCATCCTGCAAGCCCCTAAAACTAAAACACTTGCTAACAGTCCTATATCCATGAAAGCCAGCTGAGCATGCTTGCTCTTTTCCAGTAATCACACAGTAGCATTCATTCATATATGGGAGCTTGGTAAAGCAACCACAGTGCTCCACTGTTGGCCACTGAGCTCCTCAAGGGGAGCCGCTGAAGAGCACTGTTTTTACTGTTTTCATTGAGAGAGCGGAGACTTATTCATCCAAGTTTCACATTCAAAATGACAACCATCCGGCCACAAACTTGCATTACCAACTGCTAGACTGCTGCAGCTCCAAAAGATACGATTAGTCAGATATTGCTTATGCTTATAGATATCAGATATCAAGTAGGAAATTCAAGCAGACAGAACAAAGCGTAAAAAGGGGAGATAGGGAGATATTCAGAGGTTAAATAGGCAGAACTCTGCTTTAGTATGGCTCCCTCCCGAACACTGTATGTAGCCTAACAGTAAACAACAACAACCATTTCAAACCCTCTAAAATCGAGCCCCGCAAGCTCCATCTGCTCAAGGTAATTGGAAAGTTTAACAGCTAGAGGCTATTCTCTGTGTCTGATTGAAGCACAGACTGGGAACAAACAGCCAATTTAATTCTCTTTCTCTCTCACACACATACACACACTTTCTCTTTCCATCTATGCCTTGCTACCTTTAAGTAGCCTTTATGAATTATTGCCTCTCCTTTTCTTTAGACCTCTACTTTGACCAGTTTCTTACTTTTTCTTTCTTTCCTTCCCTCTCTCTCTCTTTTATCTTCCACTTCCTCCATCTTGTTGATAAGCTGGAGAAAGGGACGATGTGAGGATAGAGGGGATGCTGCTGGGCTGAGATGGATGATAAGCATTAGCAGAAAGTGGATGATATTTATGTGGGGGTGAAGAAGTGATGACAAATGAAAAGAAAGAGAGCCTTGCAAATCAAACACTACAGATCAGTGAATTAGTTTACTTTGCTCAGATACTATAATACAAACTGTACAAACACACAGTGTTTCAGATCCATACAATGTGTAGTGCATCACTTTCATCACAGACAGATATTAAATCCTGCAGAAATAGACTTTAAAGTTAAGGTTTTTAAAACATGTCTAATATTGGAGCCCCATAAAATAATAAAAGCCTTTTTTAATACTAGAGTAATTGATCCACAACTACTGCAGTGAAGTCTACCATGGAGCCGGACTGGAAACTGGAGCTTAAATGTCAACCTTGTTCTTGTTTCACCTCCTGCCCTTTACAATGCTCTGACACAATAGACTCACAGTGCTGTTTAAAAATACACACACACACACACACGCACGCACACACCGAGTTTTCTTCTCATCCTATCTTTGGCATTAGTCAGCATCTTAACCTATATAGTTAAGCTAGGAATGTACGCACATGCACACACAAATTTGCAGCCCAGCAGAGCAGTGTATTTAGAACAGGAATGCCATTACTGTGCTTGTAAAACATGAACGACTGACTGGCAGAGCCATGGCTCTAATTTTGACCCTAAAAGGTAGGTAGGTCTGTTGCCACAGTAAGCACACACACACACACACACACACACACACACACACACAGTGTACAAGGCCACTGCACCTTTGTAAAGGAAACTACGTCATCTCTTCCCACACACTCATCTTTCCTTCTACTTCTTTCTGGTCTCCTCTCTACATCCCTCTCATCTTCTCTGTTCTCCATATCTCTCTATTCAGCTTCCAATACAGTGGTCTATACATGAGGTATACAATATTTACAATACCAAGTGAACTTCAGACTTTGTATAAACCTTAAAACAGTATAACACATGATAAAAGATATCTTGCAGATTTTCATTTGCTCTTTTAAATAGGAACTTTAGCTATGGACCATTAGTTTTTTTTGCTGATATTTGTTAGACCCCAAAACACCTTAATTGACTATGAAGGCACATCAGCAGTTGTTCACAGCATTAGTGAGCTCATACGCATACTGAAAATAAACCTGCTAGTCAACAGAAGCATTGCAACAAGGCCGCAGGTATGTATGTGTATGTGTTTGTATTTCCCCCTCTAGGCGACACTTCAAGCTTCTCTCGTTTCATCTGCATTGAACAGATGTATCATGATGATAATTGTAATGTAATCCTAAAATCCTGACCCTAAAATAGTCCCTTGAAGAAATATGGCCCAACCAAAATGTCCTCACTTGGCAAGTGTCCTTACTTTGAAAGTTGAAAACGTAATTTAGTTTCCACAGACACACACACACACACACACACACACACATGCACACACATACACGTCATCCCTGTCACACACACCTCAGCCTGTCATGAGATTTTCCTAGTGTGAGATGCTGAAGATAGATGTGCTATCTCTGACTGTGTGACGGTGCATGCATGTGTGCGAGGTGTGTTTGTGTGAGTGCACGCACGTGCGTGACAGCACGCTGGCTAATGTTAAAAGTGTTGTTAGCAGGTCTTCAAATAAACCGTTCAGCCGAGCAAGACTTCACAGTGTCACAGAGTGCTGGAGCTGGCACCTGCGGCTGCTGGAGTGCTGGGACATTTTCAGTTTTCATCTTGGCTGTGGATGATGGAACAGGAAAACTTTTAAAAGCAAAATACACACACGAAAGAAAAACAGTGTCTGAACAGGTACAGCATATTTTACAAGACTGACAATCAGACAGATCGATGGATGGATAGACACAGATAAAAAATATGCAGAGATAGACAGACACGCACAGACACATATTGAAAATATAAAGCAACATTCTTTATGTACAAAATAATGCACATAAAATCTCAAACTTTGTATCAGCACACACAAACATACTATATATGAAAATCTAGACAGGAAGAGACAGACAGAGGAGACAGATGCATAACTATAGTGTTCTCTACTTATTTCTGTCTTGTGGAGGTGATGGAGAGGCAGTTGCCATGGTAGCTACAGACCTCATGGCAGCAGGTGCTGTTGCCGCTTTCACCATCCATCCAGCCGTGTACACATGTTCTTGGTAGTGCACACATACACACATGCCAGTGTGTGGTGTGTGTGTTTTCATTTGAACCTCAGGGTGCCTTGGTGTATGTATTGTGTGAGCATCTGTACACAATCTTGTGTTTTCACTCATGTTCACAAAAAGTCTGGACATAGTACATAAGCATTCTCTATGGGCCCCGCATCTACGGCTATTCGTTCTAGTATCTTTTTGGGCCCTCCTCACATAAGCGCCCTGTATACTCTGTCCCCTTTTTCCCCTCCAGTCCTGGCTACACCCCAGGGTATAATAAATGTAAAGCTGGCTTTTCTTTGTCACTGCTTTAAGTGGACTTCAAGTGTTTATTATATATATTTTAGGCTGTATTCATTTTTACTTTATTTGACAGAAGACAGTATAGAAAAACAAGAAATAAGGGGATAGAGAGAGACCATTCGACCACCGTGTGTGTTTTAACCAACTTACCAGGAAGTCATTAAATGGGAAACCTTGCTAAGAAAAACAAAGTAATGAAAACATTTTCAAGCTTTCATATACTAATGCCAAATTCCATCTACTGGACCTGATAATGTGTGTTTTCTGTTAAACTTACTTGACTTTTGCCCAATAAATTAAACTAACCTAATTAATGCAGATTGGCAACTCGAATTCATCATCTGCTGTCTTTTGGCAAAGCTTTTTGTAGCTTCTCTGGCTCTTTATAGACATACAGGTTACACACAAACACACACACACACACACACACACACACACACACACACACACACACATTGTGTTGACTGCCTACTGGCTGGGGTAGTTAGTCTAATTAAGTGTGTCTGCTTTGGGTCAGTGGCTGTAATGACAACGATAGCACTATTAGGGAAAACGCTCTTCCTTTCTCTTCAGTCTCCTCTTCTTCCTCCCTCTTCTCCTCTAAATTTAAATCTAATTAAAAAAAGAATGTGTGAGAGAAAAAACACACACACACACAGATTGTGTGTGTTAGCTGGTGTGCATGGCAATATCTGCAGGCATGCAAAATTAGAGCGCGAGATAGGGGGCAAGCAAGAGGGGTGTGAGCTTAAGAAATGCTTCACAGACACTGGCCACAGATTCATCTAACTGGTACTGTGGTGGACTTCTTGTATGTTCTTCAAGGTATAGATAACATGAAGTGCTGGGAAAATTCCACAGTGGTTTCAGTCAATGCAAATTTGCTACTGCAGGATCTTAAACAACACATTCATGTTGGTTCCACCTCATCCCAAACCGGCTCTACTGGTTTAGATCTGTAGACTATGTAGATGACAGGAGTAATGGGGAAGTCACTGTTATGTTTATCATTAGACACTGTGTGCTTCATGATATTGTACATTATCTCACTAATAGCAGCTATTGGAAAGAGGCTGGGCAATGATCCTATCGAGACACACATGGCAAGAAATAATTTTAAAGCATGCAGCTAGTGTTCTTTAGTATCCCCCTCTAACTTTAACACCAATGAAAAGCTTAACATTTTTTAACATAAATATGTTCCTCCTTGAAAAGACCAGACAATTAGATCACTGATCTCTGCTGTTGCGCAATGTCATTTCCATTCTTACATATAGGCTCATCTGTTAACTTGAAGGAGTTCTGCCAGTCTCCTGACCCACATTATCAACGACGCATTTAAGCCTTATATAGATGATTTTTGTGTGCCGTATCTTTCTCTGTAAAATCCGAACACTGTAGCGTCCATGTAGGCTATATTTTTCACAGGACTATTGAACTGTATTGCATTAGATTGTACAGGGCTTTGTGGGTTTAAGGGTCACTCAGTGTATGTAGCATTGATGAATGAATTATAAATACCTACATTTTTAAACTACCTAAATATACACATAAATCTATGGGTGTTATTTTAACATGATTAAAATGATTCTGATAAATACAAAAAAATTTACTGAATTTAAATAGAGTTGAGATTTAGTAATACAAGATCCTGAGATGACGTTTATGAGTGTGCACTTGGGGATGGTTCAAATTGACAAAAAGCCAGTGAAGCTCTTCAATTCAGTCTACATCAGCATCCCTCCTCTCACACACACACACACACACACACACCTCCATCTATCCACACTGTCTTGCTGTTATTGATGAAGCCACCTCTTTATATGGTAATGTCTTTCACACCTGAAAGGCATCAGGAGGGTATCATCTCTCTCTCTCTCTTTTTACACACACAAACACACACATACACTCACACACACACACACACACACACACACGCACGCACACCACACACACACCACACACACACACACACACACACCACACACCACACACACACCACACACACCACACACCACACACACACACACACAATCACACTACTGCAACTATATATTTTCTCTCTAACCTCTTGCCAGAAACACACACATGCACGCTAACACGTGCTATTAGTCCCATGAACTCCATATATTTTCACTCTCTCTCCACCTCTCACCAACACGCACACGGCTATGAGCAGCCCATTAACGCTGATGGAGATATGTATGCGGCTCACATCTGTCACACGTCGCTGCCGTGGCAACACCAGCTGCCGTGGTTACCGGAGGCCTGCTTCTGTAGTGTTTTGGGATTTGATTATTACAGGATTGCTAGCTACCTGCGTGCAGAGATAGCTCCCTTTGAGGGCAGACTGCAGAGAAATAAACTCCACCACTTGATCTGATAAGTAGACTAATTACAGCCAAATGACTGGCTTTGGGTGAAAATTAGCTATTGGCTGGGATTTAGTTAAATTGATTATATCCATAAGAGTGCTAACCCCACTTGTTTTTTCGGGTTGGAAAGGCATCTGAACCAGCAGGTAGATCATAGGCTCTCAACCCTCTAGTTCACCTGATGGTTTCCTGATGGTCACATGTACTACTAACATCTCCTGATTTGGGGCTTTTGATTATGTTGATATCAAAAAGATTTGGTTGACAACCTTAGGGTTAATATGTTTAGCAGTAATTCTGCATCTAAATATATAATTAAAAAAAGCCTTTTTACTCTTTATATTTGGGGAATAACTATGATTGTGCCAGATATCTAGATTGTAACTTTGATAGTGCTTCACTATTTGTCAACCACCAGTGATTAATCTGTTTGTTTTTGTTTTTTTTAAATGAAAACTGCCCTCACAAGTTACAACAAAAGCTAAAAGTGGGAAGTTTATTTGTAGATCAACAGTCCAAAACCCAGAGTTTCACATCGATATAAAACAAAGAAAACAAACAAATCCTCACAGTGAGAAGCTGGAATCAGAACTTTCTTTTGCCCAATAAATTACCTGATGATTGATAGATAATAGATTGCTATTCATTAACTTCCCTAAAAATTTGTGCTTCAACTACATTCAGTACTTCAAATTACTAATAATTCAGAGATTAAGTTATCTTAAATTCAGTGGACCAAAAAGTCACCAACTGAGAGCTACATTAAGTGGCATTAATACGAATAGTTTGTAATCTAAGCTGTCCAGGCCCAGACGACATGTACTAACTCAATTCTGGCAGATTTATGTAAAGCTATACTCACAGGGTTATGTGTTTTAGTGTTAATGGTGGTTATCATGACAAAACAGTGTAGTTAGTGACTTGGACAAGGAAGCTGTAACCAGAGATTTCTGGATTGATAACACTTGGCTTTGTTTAAGTTCACAGTAAAAAGGCACTAAAGTTGGCCAAACATTTTTCATGAACAACTTAAACAGGAATGACTGCCCTATATGCAATAGCAAGCTTTCCGGTTCTCATGTCACTGCACACTGTATGTGTGATCCCGGCCTTTGTAATGTTAATCTACAGCCAAATCTAGACAGACACATCAATGGGTCTGGTAATGAAAACATTTTAAGTGCACATATATATATATATATAAACTCCAATCCCTATTACTCACATTACATTCAAATTTACAAAGAAAAGTACAGATGAAAGCAATCTCAATAAATCTTAAGTTGCCAGTAAGGGGTCCTCAGGGAGTGAATATATTCACAAACATGTCCTTTTTTGGTTTCAGTTTTATGTCTGAAGTGGAACTGTATATGTTTCACTTTATAAACACACATGGTTTTGACTTTCAGCTGATCTGAAACAGACACTTTGCTGGTGACTGAAACACACACACAGAGAGTGACCCACTTTCCTGAGCTGAACTGGACCAACCAAAAACAGATCACCCTGTCTCCATTTATGATTTGGGTGTGGATATATGGGATGAATACACACACAGAGACAGACACATGGAAATACACACCAGTACTCTACTGGTACAGGGACTCTTAAGTGAGTACAGCTGTGTAACCAGATGTGCTTTTGAGTCCTGTGGTTACAAGTGCGTGTGCATTTTGTGTGTGTGTGTCTAAACCTGAAAACCTACTCTGCTCATTCTAATCCCTCAACAGAACACTCTTTTCTTTTTTTTCAGCCCCGCACACCCGCCCATATAGCCCCCGGCAATATGACCTGCCTCTCTCTCTCTCCCTCCTTTATCCAGCTGACTGAGTAACAGCAGCAATAAAGGTATATGGACAATATGACCTGAAACAGATTTCATTTTAATTTGAGGATAACATTTAAGTCACATCAAAAAAACACACAGATGCTATATATCTGTTTTCCTTTGTGTTCGCCATCAGTAACTCTCTCTATCTATCTTTATCTCCCTTGAATCTCTTGATCTGTAAACTGTCGTGTCTCCCTAGAGCCACTAGGGAGCAGACGACTATTGAATGATTGACTGAACGCATGAATGATGTTTATTCTCTGTGACATTCAACAGAGAGCAAAAAAATCATTATTTGTACTAACTAATTGCTGCTTATCCAACCAACTAGTAGATGAGCACACACTTACACTGGTCTATCTGCCACAATCTACTATCTTGACATTTAAGCCTAGTGACATAGCGTGTTTATGTATTCACAGAATGCTCTAACAAACATGCTAAATGCCCTACAAACACAATGACACACACACACACACAAACTGAATTGCAGACATCCAAACACTAAAATATTTATAATATACAGTAAAACTGTTGAAAGTCATCATTAGCATAGTATTAACAGGCCTGTGTGTGTGTGTGGCCACCATGGGTCAAGCATGACCTATCATGTATTCATATCCCGAGACAAAGACAGGTCTGCATGGTTCAGAGGTGTGTGTGTGGTGGTGGTGGGGTATCGGTGGGTGGATGTGTGTTTTTATACTAGCTGTGAGGGGTCACATATGTCCCAATGCCCTGTGGGAATAACATGGGTCTCATGCTGACAACACAACGGGAAGGAACACGGACACACACACACACACACACACACACACACACACACACTCAGCTGAAGTGCTGCGCTGGCACATTTGGTGAAGGAGAAGGATTATTAGGTCACATTTCTTCTCCAAGGACATGAGTTCAGCTTTTCCCCGACACAAAACACCTGCCACCTCGGTCAGTTCACTCTTACAAGAAGACTGTAAGGAACAAACCACGCTGTAAGAAAGAAAACCACCCAGGACCGGCTAATATAGCTGTGCAACACTGTTCACTTCTTCGATAATGACTCAGGGGTGTTTAATTCAGTTCAGGACAACAACTAACTGAAAACTTGTCTGTAAAACCTGTCACATAAACATATAACAGTGTTGCATGTTTGCTAACTCAACCAGCTATTAAAAACAGTGGGTCTTAATGACTGAGAAACGAATATGTTGTACCAGAACGCTGAGTATAAAATGATTCAACAGGGCAGTGCATTTTAATTTCACCTTCACATGTTGTTTTAAGTCACTTAAGAGTTGTACCAAGTACCATGAAATATCTAACTGACAGCTCTATTACTTAATTTTACAAACAGTCACAATGGTTGCAATGTAAATAATTCACGCAAGAAACGCTGTGGTCTGAATCCACCAACTGATCCTGAGTCTGTTGACTCAGGCTTAGAAAAACTTCATCAGAACCACAAAATAACACATTAAAGAGCGCATGTGAGAGGCGCATGTGAGAGGCACATGTTCACTGCGTGTAGGTGTAGCAAAAAGTCTTTTCCCACTCCCACTGTCTCAGCCCATATCCTCATTCATACTTTTGAGTTTGACTTTATCAAGCACTTGCAGACGAAGGCACTAAAATCTGAAACTTTTAAGACAATTTCTCTATCTGCAGCTATTAAATTACATAAAGTACCACAATTAGACAATTACAATACTGTAAGTTATGTGCCTGTGCTTATTCTACTACAATGAAGTTAACCGCAATGGGGAAGCTTTAACAAGCCTGAACTGAACCAAACCTAACAAATAACATTTTAATTAGTGGCCTACCCACTGACAGCCCCCATTAACCCCCACTGCTCCTAACAATTTCCAACTGTCATGTTCTTGAGCTAATGAGAACCACTGTCTCCACCTCTGTCTCTGTCTTACTGGCTGTGTACAGTGGGTCTCTCTTTGCCACTGTAGCTATGTATGTACTCCCTCTTGCTGAATGCACTTTATTGGCCCTATGGTGCATAATGCGTTCTTATTTGTTACCAATTAACTCCAGTGTGGCCCCACTGTATTCATAACTAAAATCCAGTCAACTGAAGCAGAACCCAAAGGCAACATGTTAAAAAATTATGCAGATTCAAAAGCCCTGCCAGGAGGGCTTTCAAAAAATTTTTTCATGCCTTTTATATGCATAGCTGCAATTTTTTTACAAGCCAAACCAATGTCAAAACCAAAATGTACTCTCCATTAATATATTTATCAGACCCAAGTACAACGGCACAACATGCATGATACACACTGAGTGGCACCAAATGCCCCTGTAGTGTAAAGCCAAGCGGTCCTTCCAGCGGTTTAAACAATGTTGTTATTAACGTAGGTTTGTTTTGTTCATTAATTATAATTTATGAGCTACAAAATGATTCAGTGTAGGCAGACTACTCAGTATGTCACAACACCTAACAAAAATATATATTTATATACATGATGATACATTTCTATAGTATATGATTTGATACTATATCATAAATCAACTCACAAAACTCCGAGGCTCATGATCTGCCTGTTGGGAATCACTGAACTAATAGAATTAAAATTGATTATATGGATTACACACTGAAAAAAAGAAATCCCCTGTCAAAGAAAATTATAAAAAAGCAGCAATCTACCGTGTAAGGATTAATATCTTCTCTAAGTGATCGATGTCTTTCAGTAATCCATCATGTTAATTCCCTTAAAAGGAGAAAAGCAATACAGAAGATGAACTCATTGATTTTGATGATGGTGATATGATCTGTCAGGTAAACTTGAAAACCCGGAGACAAAAATCTAAATAGCCTTGTCTGTGTCATCTATATATTTTCATCAGCACTCTGTCAGTAACTGATTAACGACTTCAGATACAATAAGTATCCTTAATCCCAGAGGCTCTTTGATCTCTGCTCTTTTTCACAGCTGGTCGAATGAGAGCATCCTTATGATTTATGAGAACAATAACTCTGACTACACAGCAACACAGCAAGGAGGGGTATGATTAGAGGCCCCGTCTTTCATGAGCAACCAAGTTAATACGTGTCACTGTCCAAATGCCACAGCTAATGAAGGAACAAGTTATTTTTGGAGGCTAGTCAACAGAGCGAAACCAGCTAACCACTGGGTAACAGAACAGGTACTACAAAAACGTAATACAATAGGATTTGCACACATCCATACACATCATAAGAGACAGAAGAACAAGCAGACAATCTGATTTTTACCTTGCTGGAGTAAGGTCCAGGGATGAGCAGTTTCAGTGCTTGTCTTTTCAGCTCTGTTAGCCTAGCGTTGCAGTTCTCACACCATATCCCTCTTTCACTACCAGGGGAACTTCCACTACCAGAGGCTGGTGATCCTGTCCCAAAACCAGGGGAGCCACCCAGAGAACCAGGCGATTCGGTCCCAATCCCCGGAGAGATGGTCCCCGGTGAGCCAGAGAAGGATCCTGGTGAGGAGATTCCTGAGCCTGGGGATGGGGTGCCTGTGGAGCTTGGCATGGAGCCCGCTCCCTCCGGGGCGGGGCGGGTGCTAGAGCGGGTGGTTTCCTCGCAGGCCTTTCGGTACCATGTGTCCGGGAAGAAGGAGGCAGATTTGGTTGGGGAAGTGTCAGGCATCTGTGAAAAAAAAAGAAGAAAACCTGACTAATAGGCCTTTTTTTTTTTTACCACAGTCCTTTTGACATGTGACAGCATGAAAAACACAGGTGTAAATAAGAATATCACTCAATGATAGCTGAATTCCTCATAGGTTTTGCCATTCCAGGGCCCTGCTATTGTGCATGCTGGCTCACTGTTATGTAGTCAACATTAATGTTAAATTATGATTATATTTAAATACACTTAGAGTCAAATGTGTGTCATGAAAAAAGCCTATAGCGTGTGGATATGCGCAACATCCCACTCATCCCAGTGGACACAACAGGTTGCACAGGTTAGGGATGCGAGTAAAATAATGAGGGGCTGAGGGCACATGTCTTGTATCATGCAAATTAAAAGACAAACTATTTGCATTCAGCCTATTAAGCAAAATGATGGCGTGTGTTCACTAGGCATTTATCCACCGAGCTATATTTAGTATGCTATCTATTTTGTTCGATATAACAAAAACAGAGAATCAAAAACAATTGATTCTGACTGTAAAAAAAATGAACCTGACTCACAGCTTCAATATCTGCGCTTAGCCTACATGCCAGCAATTGATAAATTGAATATCTTGTTTTGAAAAGAAATTTGCAGGCTAAACATAGCCTACAGTAGACAGGCGCAGTGCAAAAATCAAATGGTCAGACATTTAAAAACATACAACCAGGAGGCAATGTTAAAAATTTACTGTGGTGGTGTTATAACCCAAGTCAAGGCAGTCAACATGTTGGTCTAAATAGGATCAAGTCAGATTGAGACCTGTGTTTTTTTCTCTATTCAGTTAGCCACATGAGAACAAGGAGTTAAAAATGATATATTTTGCGGCTGGGTAAATCCAGTCAGAGAAAAAACCCACTGATGTGGTGGTGGCCACTGTAATCCCTTCACAAGGGCTGTAATAAGAAAGCAATGATAGGCTGATAGGTGGGAATGCTCAACCAAGTGAAGAGGTGGGTATAATGTGAGCCAGCCTTGTGTTATAAATCAACACTAATTAGACTGTAGGAAGTAGACAGTGACACAGGTGTGAGTCTGATACCTGAGTTAGTGATAATTAAGAAATGTGGGAGATCTATCAGTGAAAATGCATGCCACTGTTCTGACACAATAAGCAGTGATGTGTGTGACATTCACAAAGCAATAAATCAACAGCATGAATGCAAATCTATGAGTTTCATATCAACCTAAAGAAAAGGTGAGCACACCACAGTTTCCTATTAGACTGTCAGTGCAGTGTGAGATTCAAGTGCAAGCATGGCAGAGTGGATGATAAGTTTTGATGGCTTACAGGTAACAGAGGTGTGTCTGCCCCTCGGCTACTGAAATGAATGACCTACCCCATATTTTCTGCTCCGGCTGCTCACAGACCTCTCCTTGGTCCCCGACAGTGAAGTCATGATGGGAAGAGAGAGGAGGGGGGAGAGGAGAGGAGAAAGGACCTCTGCTGCTGCTTCACATTCAAAAAAGAGACCACCGGATCAATATCAATTAACCACACGCCCCTGCAGTTTGCTCTTCTCAATCTGGAGGCAACCTCGCGCCACTTCCAAAAGCATGTGGAAACCGGTTACATCCCCATTCCGTCACCAAGAGACCAAAAAAATAATCCTTGATGGATCTTAGTTTTCTTTTTCCACGGGTTATTGCTTTTGGAGAAAGCCCTCGAATACCACTTCTATAAGCTAAACCTAGGATTCACGCAGGTCGTGCGAGAAAGCAGACCGCTCCCTGTCAGCAGAGTCTGCTGAATGAGGCTCTCTGCTCAACAGCGCTCCGGACTGACACCGCACTCAGCCCTGCCTCTCTCCATCAGCTCTGCGTCTGAGGCTGGCCAGGTAACACAAATCCACCGCTGGGCAAAACTCCGCCTCATGGGTTACCTACAAAGTCACGACTCATTAGATTGAGTTAGAGCTGGCTGGTGCAGACCACGGATGAGGGAGTAAGTCCCTCGTTGTTTATAGGCTACTTAAAGCGGTACTATCCGTACCCTCCTGTTGACTTCCCGAGGCTCCGCGCTCTGCTGAAGCCAGCAGCGCACTGGAGAGACAAGAGAGAGGCGCACATCTGGAGGAGGGCGGGACCACCCTGCCCCTCATCAACCACAGACCAATACACATCCAGAGGTTGCTGCTGAGTGGCAGGTAGACTACTGCCTGTGTGAAGTGAGGCAACTGGACTGCGCAACATTGCTTTGGGATGATGTGACTGAGTGTTTAACTCCTATATAAAAGGGACACTCCCAGGGACACTCCCAGGACTCTTGATTAAGGACACTGGTAAAATAGCTATAGGGATTTTTAGGTTTAAGTGACATGAGGAGACATGTCGGCCTACATATAACATAACTGTAAAACCTAAATAGAAAAAAAGTAACAAACGGGTTATTTTAGGCCGATTCGAGTATTTCTAGATGGAATATAGCCTAATGACATTTGTCTAGGCCTACAGGTCAACAAAATAAAGCATTCAGTATTTCCGCATAAGCTAAAAAATAAATTATGATTTCCAGACAATATAATCGAACAGTCAACTGAATGAATTAAATTAGAAAAACCAAATAATTGACCAAATTTCTGGTAGCTTATGTTGTAAGAATATTCTAGGTTAGGGGGTTTATTTGGGGAAAGCTTGGACTCGTGACCTCAAAATGTCTAAAATCCTGGCTATGGCTCTGGGCACTTCCTCTTTTAATGAAGTAGGCTACTGATAATTTAAAAGCCTTTGCAGATGGAGATGATGGAGATGAAGAAGTTACAGAGGCATGTTGCATGAAGCTTGGGCACAACTGAGACAGGGAATGGACATGTATGTGACAAAGGAGACAACTGATCAGTGCCATTTAATATTTGAATATTTATTGTATGTTTACTGACTCTGTCAAACTTATAATTTTGGGCCCCTGCAGGAACCTTCTTGAAGCACATGCTCTTTTAGAAAGGTGACCTACAATCATCTCTGTCAGTCAAAATCTCAGTCAAAAGGGTCAAGTATCTAGTCAAGGAAGCGTTATGGAGGAAAAGGTAAGAGTATAGCATTCAGAGCCGAGCCTTTGGAAGAGTGTAAAAATCATTATAAGTGCAGCGATCTTTCTGCATTAGCTTCATCTTGTAATGGTGGATGACCCCTGCATAAAGCCATTTTTTTTTCAGAAACCACTGTTTTGTCAAAGAGAGCAGTTTATGAGTGGTTACACAGTGCCCTCTACTGTGTTCATAACGTTATTACCGGAGACATGCAGGCACCGAGCAGCTGAGTCAAAATAGCAATAAAGAGCACGTTGGACTGATTTAAACATGGTTATGATGCCATTTTTCAGATTTACATCTATGTAGAAATGTGTTCCATCACATTTTGCAGCACAAACGAATATCTTCTGAAAATAAAAAGGGCCACAGGAAGGGTTTTCTTACACAGGAAAAGGGAGGCCTAGACCTACCATTTAGGATGGCTGTTTTACCATTCACACTTAGATCCCTTTTTTCCCACAAAATACATTTTGTCACAAAAGGAACTTGTAAGCGTTGACTGAAATTAACATAAAGAAAAGCTGGCAAAGAGGTATAAAGTTATTAATACAAGTGGCAGAAGAAATGGGATGCAAACAAAAGCAAACATCCCAGCATAAAGGTTGTCATCTTAGTGAAAGAAGGTGATATAGTGTAAGTATTTGGGCTCTGCAAATAGGACGCAGTATGGCTTGGACATACAGTTTTAACTCGACACTTTATTCAATAGAAAGGAGGTCTTTAAATATTTGTCACTTTAATGTCGTAAAACGTATGCATTAGGGTCATTAGGCTATATATATGAAACCCATAGGAGATACAAAACAAAGACAGGCTTAAGGGGGCGACTGGATGCAGGTAAGAGGCGAAAGTAAAACAAAACAGATAAGTTGGGATCTTTTTGAGAAAGAATGTTTTTTTGCCAAACTGTATGGGGTTGGACAAAATGTGTACAGTGTTATCCTTTAGTGCCTAAACCAATCAGCAGCTCATAGTGATCTTCCCCTCTCGGATTTGGTTTTAGAGGCCTGGATTGGAAAGAAAATCCTTTAGGCAATTAAACAAGAAAATATTTACGACCCCATCGTCTCACAACGACCTGGGGTGACTCCATGCTGGGACCCAATGCCCTGAACATTCATTCAGTTTATCTGAATCTGCGCACTCCGGTACAGTAGGCGGCAGTACGTGGTTAGTTTATGATGCGCGAGCGCCAACAAATGCAGAGATATTTGTTCACGGGAATTGTGTGTGCGACGTATTGGTTTTACTATATTCTTTTAACGTTATATAAATCACGTTATAGAAGCAGTGAATGTGTACAGGCACGACGATGCTCGAAACCTGTAACGTTACGATCGTAGGTAACTAAGTGAACTGTCCAAACAAAAGGCTGAATTTAAGATTTTAAGGTGAGTGGCTAGCTGCACATAAGTTACTATTTCATTGTGCCTGAGGTAAAACTGGTCAATCACGCCATCTCAGTTTAGGCGTGCATGTGCGAACTATTGCATTAAGTTAAATATTTGGTTGTGCCAAACGTGCGCTGGGTAACGTTACGTTAACACTGAAGCTAAACTGACAGACAACTCCCATTGCACAATGAACTGTTTTCTGTTTGTTAAGTCACCTTTTTTGCGTTGTAGTAAAAAACAACAGTTGCTGCTTTTTTTGCTCGGGATTTGTTTGTTTGTTTACTAACATGCAAAGAATACTATAGCTTGCTTGCTAGCAAGTCGTTAGCGTGAAGTTGATTTGCCTCTGCGTAACTTACAGCGTAAGCTCGCAGTGACGTTACATGTTGTGATGGGCTCTAGTATATTATTAACACGTTGAACCTTGGTGTCATTGTGGTTTAGCATGGGGTTAGCACATGTGTGACGTTATTTATTTATTGCTACACGCTTTAATAGTAGGCCTAACGTTACTGTAAACACCTGAGCTGAGCTGTTTCTTGCAACAACGCAGGCTGCTGTAAATGTGGTGCGTGTTGTCTTGGACACACAGGGCGTTAGAAAGTCATCTGCCTAACATTACTGAGATAACGTAGTGACCTAACTCAAGTCTAGGTTAATTTGGAAGACATCGTTTAAATATGTTTCTATGGCGACACGCTTTCCTGTATTTTACTTGCAGTAAACAAACATGCAGTGTGAAGATGGCATTTACCCCAATGCCAACATAGTTTAACTTTAAAGCGAACCTACGTCCTACTCTATAGAGACCACGTGTTGAAGGTCGTTAAACAATATTTCTTTTTTAAATATACTTTATTAAATTATTCAAACAGGGATATGTAAGTAATATATGTAAGCAATATTTCCTTTCCTCACCTTACCTCCTTACAGTTGCCAAACCCCTTTACCGGTCTGTCAGCCCTGTCACTAGAGCGGGATACCCCCAGGAGAAGGAAATCGGCCCTGATAAATGTCACATCTTAATACTTCACCAGACCTCTGATCCAATGACCTCAAGGGAGGTCTTTCCAGAGAGAGGACCACACCAACTCCCACAACAATGAAAGGTAACTCGACATTTTACTTTCTTAATTTTGGAAGCGGTCGAAAAGCTTTTGATAGTCAGCTAAATCTGAGTGTATGTTAAGACACATAAGAGGAAACTCCAACCAGTGGTAGAAATATGACTGCGAATGATCTTTCAGGTGGACCTCGAAAAACAAGACGAAGAAAAACGAAGAAGACGACAACACTGTTAGACACCACAGACACTGTTTCATCTCAAGCCAAAGAGGAATCAAATGCTGTGCCAAACAGTGATTTGACCATTGTCTGCCAGTCCTCTGCGAGTTCCCTACTAAGTACTCCAAAAAGAGGTAGGGGGCAAACTGGACAGACAGAAGAAGCCTGCCTGACCTCAACACCAGTCCACAGCTCCTCCAATAACATTCTGTCCAACATCTCAAGTCCCCCTCCTGGAGCAACACAAGTGGAGCTTGAATACACTGAGCTCATCACTCAGTTGAAGGTGTTTTATTGTATTTTTACTGATAAACATTGTTTCTGCTTTTCGAACCCACTGATTTTTCAGCCTGCGCAGTTAATTTTAGTGATATCCTTTTAACTCATTTAATATCTGGTCTGTTTTAGACATCAGAGGTAGAGTCACCATGCTGCAAGTCAAAAGCTCAAAGCAGACGTGGGAGGGGTCGGCCAAGACAAGTTAGAAAAAGGTTGACAGAGGAGCAAACGCAGACCTGCAGTCAAACCAACGGTCCACCAGCCAAGTGTGGCCGTGGCAGGAAGCGGAAGATCAAAATGGGGGATTCACAGAGGGATACCACTACTCAGGCATCCAAGCGCTCGAGACCAAGATTTGAGCTGGAGAAGCCAGATGCAGCAGAGCTAGGTAGTGTCATGTCAGTTTTTGTGTCATGCACAGTCATCATAATACTTTTACGAAAGTTGAGACATTCTGTATTTTAGGAGGTCATTGCCCCACAAATTTTTGCAGAACCCGTCTGAAATGTGCTCTGTGTGGATTTATATTTGCTAGGGTATCAACGACTGCTTGTAGAGCAGCTCATGTTTTTAAATAATTCAGGTGAGCAAAATTATGTGCTTTAATCTATCTAAATCTAACCCTATGTGCCCCCCCCCCCCCCCCCAAAAAAAAGACGAGTCTTTGCTGTCTTCAGATCTGTCGATAGAGCTGAGTCACCATGAGGAACAGCTGCCGTCTTTGTCCTTCCAGGAAGATGAGGGAAGTGATAATGAGGAGGAAGAGGAGGACCTACCAAGTTTCTTGATGCAGGCGGACAAAAGTGAGAGACATTGTAGTGACTTAGTGCAAATAATCAATGAAAAGGACTAGATATGGACTGGATTATGTGGATGTACTACTGTCTTTCAGAGCCCCCGTCCATTACAGAAGGAGTGTTTGTGTGGTACAAATTTAGAAATTATCCATTCTGGCCTGCATTGGTGAGTGCAAAAACCATCGCTGATTTCTCAAAAGCACATGTTTTTAGATTTTTTTTTTTTTTTTTTGATGAAACAATACACAATTTCTTACTGAGATGTTTGCATATATCCAGAAAATCAGCACTTTCTCACAGTTGAACTAACTAGTGAATTTGAGGTATTTTTGCTCAGTCAATGACCCACACACTTAATATGCTGTACAACCTAACCTAAATATGAGCTGACTAATCATTTCAGCACCATTAAACACTTTGCTAAGTATAGCTATGAAGTTAAACTACATGCAAATGGAAAACCCTGAAAGCCTTAGTGCTTTAAAATGTTTAAAATTTGTATTGTTTTTCTCTGCAGGTAAAAAGTGTGAACCGTAAGCAGAAAAAAGCCAGCGTCATGTTCGTTGATGACCCTGTAATTCACAAAAAGAAAGGGTAGGAAATAAATGTATATAATGTATTTTCTCTCACTGCTTTGTCGGTTAATGCCTCTGCACTATTAATGTGTAGGATTGCATTGTAGGTTGGCGAGTATTGGATCACATTTCCTGATCTTGGAGACTACACCTGGCTATTGTGGATGGCCAGCAGGGATTGTCTCTAAAAAGCCTTGTCTAGTCTAACGTGATATCATAAAACCTGGCTGCACAAATCTAAATATTTAAACAAGACGTTAATGAGTGAATTGCTGGCACAGTTCTAAATGATCAGGAGTTTGTTTTTTAGTTGTCTGTTTATGTCCTTGAAGGTTTACTGTGGCTCTGAAAGCCCTGAAGCCTTTTGACTGTGAAGAAGCTAATGAGCTGGTGGTAAGAATCACTCATAAATTATACAGTCGGTTAGGGCTGAACGATTTTGAAAAATGATCTTATTGCGATTATTTTGCAAATCATATTGCGATATGATTTGCGATATTTCAGAGATCAATTTTACATAATTATGTTTTCATTCATTCATTTTCATTAAAAAAAACATAATGATTATGGTGTGATTTTTAGCGGGATTCTGTAACCAATAAAAATGTCTGTAGAATATGATATCTAGGCCAAGACATCTGTGCAGCACAATATTTATTTTAAAATGTTATATTGACACACATCACCTTTAAGAAATATTGCACCTCCTGCGATTTCGATAAGATTTCAATGAATTGTTCAGCCCTACACTCAGTTTTATGAAAAAGATGCTTTCCTAACAAAGTGCAGTGTTTCCCACCGAATGTCTGTGTACTTTACTTTGGCGGTAATCTTCATAAATTTTAGTGTCTACTCACAAACTACTTTAATCTCACCTTGCTTTGACCCTTCAGCCTTTCTCACACCACCCCTACACCCTCTCCCTAACCACTTCCACTCAGTTTGCACATCCAAAGAAATACCCCCTCATCCTCCAACAGCAGGTGGATCAGGGCAACACTTATTGCTTCCAGACAACTGAATTTCTGTTCAATACTTTTATCAATTAATTTATTTTAGGTAAAAAAAAAATAAATTTATCACACAAGACACAAACCTTATTGGCATTTTGTTAGGAGAGAACTGGCACTTGAACTACTGAACATTAATGATGCCTTAAAATAATTACAAGAGATCCCTTAGCTATTTTTTTCTGTCTTTCATTAGGTTATAATTCTGTTTACATTGTGTGCGCTACAGTTTTCTAAAGAGCGTAATACTGATGTATCACTTGCCGAGAAGCCTATTCATAGTTTTCAGTCACGTGACGTGTGATGTGACCTGGAGGGCAAAACAACGGACCAACATAGTGGCTCACACCGCGACTCCCCTGTAGAGACACCGCAAAAGCAGTCAAATGTTATTTGGATCAACGTAAGAAAAATAAAGATATGAACACAAACTGCTAGTGTTGGGCATATCTGATCCATATAACACAGCCCAGGCTTGTCTCCTCAATTTAGTAAATCTGAAAGCACAACAACCATCCAGCATTTTGGCAACGCAAAAAGTAACAAACTCAAAGTTAACAGTGTATCACTTGCATAGGTCTATTGATTAGCAGGCAACGGTAATTAACATCTTTTTGCCCTCCAAGGGAACGTTTTCATTGGAGTGTGACGTCATGTGAAAACTATGAATTGTTGTACAATTTCTATTTCCAAAAGAAGTTGCAGCTCCGAAAGATGCTGATGCCGAAACCATGGTTACAGAACCTTACTGCAGTTCCAGTTAACGCCTGAGAGACGCGGTATATTTACACACTACACCTTAATAGTTATAATCAGTCGCCCATTTAACTGGGCTGATATCTAGCATTTTGAGATAATTGTCATCGGCCGATAACTGCACTCACAAGGCTGATATATCATGCAAAATGACAGCAGATCTAATCTAAAACCATTACTGGCTAATGATAAATATATATTGTTAAACACTAATCATGCTCTGAAATCTGAAGCATAACCCAGTGTATTTTTCTATTTCATTAATTAATATAAAATCCAACTAAAACTACATGTTACTGACTAAGATAACCTTGTGTATTAGATTGTACTCTGCATGGAATAATGGAATTATACAAGGCTGCTTTTGTTTTGATATTGGTTTTATATATCGACCATCGGCCACCCTGCTTTCTAATCGACATCAGCATCAGAGTACACTCTGTGGGGGAATGGGCAGGCCCGGTTTGAGAAAAGCCCTTACTCTTACTGCTTGCGCTGCCGGCCTCTTGCTATTTCTCTCTCCCTGCATGTGTGTGTTGACTTTCTTTGTCAGTAGTATGTTTTATAAAATCGCCCAGAGAACACAATTAGCAGTTCCGTTTTCACAGCAGCAGGTGAGTCGCGTATTTAGGACGCTTGAAACTGAATGCTAAAGCCAAATATACTTGTTTGGATGTTAATATACGTGGGTGGCCTACTCAAGTAAAGTCTATGTGCGGGGAAACACTGCAGTGGCAGACTTTCTCATGATTGTCATGTTTGTCATAGTGTAAAGCCAAAGAAAAGTATGATGCTGCAATTGAGTGGGCCTTAGAGCTCATAACAGACTACAGAATACGGATTGGTAAGTATTGTCCATTCTGTGCATATGCAGACAGACACATAAAGGATACTGATATTTACATATACAACAATACATACAACATTTACAATATTGTTCTGATACATTGGCTCATTAGTAGTATTAATAATTTTTTGTCTTTGTAGCGTGTGGCTCATTTTCTGGCTCCTTTATCGAGTACTTTGGTCATGCCATGAGTAAGTTTCGCTGTATAACATTCATTAACCTGGCACCGCAGAATATTAGAGGCTACGGGAGAATGAAAATTCGGTCCAGACGATGCTCTTTACTCTCTGTCTTCAACAACTCCAGGCTATCCAGTGAGGAGGAAGTACCCGCAGGCAGCCTCGGAGAGGCTAACTATTGCCAATGATACGATGATGGAGACGCCATGTGATGATCATATGGACGATAGCTTTAGTGAACAGCAGGAGGAGGTCAACAGGAGTTCAAAGAGGCTGCTGCCAGACCGGACTCATGCTGCCCACAATCGCGCTAATGAGAAGCTTGTACATTTCATCGTAAAGCAGCGCATGGTGGAAGGACACCTTCTGGTATGATAATATTTGTATTGCTATTGTTGGATTAGCAAATACTTTCTCCATACCAGTGGATGTTTTACTGGTAGAAGTATGCAGGAAGTCTGCCAAGGGATATTGCATTGCATTGGATATTGGTGCAGGTGCATTCCTCTGGCCAATAAACCAGTTCTACATGGTGAACTGTCACCAACGGTTTGGATTAATCATTGGAAGTGCCACCCATGTTTTTCATGTAATGAGAAACACATTTTAATGACTGTACCTGAAACTGGACATGAAAGCCTGCTCAAATTGTGTGTCACTTTAGCAGTTTAGGTTTTTCCAACATTGAATCACTGTGGATGGTATTATGCATTTATTATGCACAAATATATCACATAATATATTGCAAGAGCTCAGCTGGTTTTGCAAAAACATACGGGTTTGCCCAGGTGAAACAAAAAGCTGAAACAAACAAAGCAATCATTGTTTTAGATTTCTACATACCTGTTTGAAATATATTTGACATCGGAGTCTCTGCTGTTGATGGGTGCAAGAGAAATAAATGACATCCACTGTGAGATTTTAATGTTGTGAAACAATAAGACATAAAAAATTGAATGTGGTTAATATTTTCAAGAGGCATTATATGTAGCACCCTTTATGTATCACTCTCCTTGCAGGCTGTGATCAGTGGGCAGCAGCAGTCCAGATGGCTTCGCTCCTTCTTGAGTGCCAATCGGAGACGGGTGGTGAACATATACCTGGAAGATGACCAGCAGTTGGACCAGGTGTATTTGTACCTAAATGAGCTCTATGCAACGGCCGTGGCCACCGCTCCTTGCCTGGCTGAGGTGAAATCCATGGAGCGAGTCCCCTTTGTCCTCGATGTGCTCCTTCCTGAGGTGAATCAAAGCTTTCATCAGCGCTTGTTTATTTTTTTTTATTCTACTACAAAATATGGTTTGTTTTACTAAAATGCAGTTCACAGTTTATGTGGTAAAGGGTTTGAAAGATGGTTGTCCTCTTGTTCAGGCCATCATCTATGCCATAGCCGGGGTGGACAATGTCTCAGTAAAAAAGGCAGAAGAGAAGTACCTAAAAGGCCGATGTATAAGTAACAGGTAAGGGTTTGAATTAATTCCATCAGAGGAACAATTTTTCACACTAAATACTGATTATGATCAGGGACTGTTTTTTTTTCCCATTTCAGAGAAAGACAAGAGTTTGACTTGATGATTGAGCGACAGATGAGGAAAAAATCCCAGCCTCAGAACACTGCACTGGCATTATTTTGACCCCATTGGTTAGAAGACAAGAGTATTGTGAAAAAGGAAACTATTTTTATACTGAGTTTCAATTATTTTGTTTATAAATAATGTAGCAGTGTGTGCCTTACAATCAACGATAAATGTTATCACATTATTTCAACTCTCCTTTGCCTTTTTTGAGACAACACTGTAAATACTGGATTTAATATCTGTTCACAAAGGGACTCTCAAAAGCTGGCTTTAACACATCTACAGAAATAATGGTAACAAATATTAGCAGGGATGTGATTTTTCCGTTTTTTCCGACCTGAAAGTCTGACCCACGTGAATCATGCAGATCTGTAATTTAAAAGGAGCTGGCCGAGTGAATTGCAGAGGATTTGAGGACATCGACAGGCTGATGTTTGTAAAGTTTTATTCCTTTCCAGGTATCAGCAAGGATGTTTGTTTGCGTTCAGCTGCCCATTCCACACCTGCGTAGTGTGTACCACAGTCCCTCTCGCGCATCAGTGCTAACGTGTTGGGCAGTACTGTAATATTACTTTTCCCAGTAAAGAGTAATGTAACGGATTGTTATTTCCAGTAATATTATTTGTTACTAATCCAAGCAACGCTGCGCTACTGAAGCCACCATCCCTGACGTGAATGCGCAACCGCGCTGCAGCTCAGCGGCACCGGACCTTATGTTGTTAAAGTCAGCTGTTAGCCAAAAAGCCAAAGGAAGACTGGAGAACAGGGAGAGAGAGGTATTTTCGACAGCTGTAAGTAACGTCATTGCCATTATTGTGTCACAGTCTAATGTGCAAATAACAATGTCGTCCGTTGTACACTTTTTGCGACCAGCCAAAAGCTTTCAACCACGAACAATTATACATCTATACTTAATTAAAGTATCAGCTAAGCACAGCAACGTGAAACTCGGACAGAAAGAAACTCCGGCCGCTACTGCCAGTGACGCTTGGACTCGTCGGGAGAGAGTGGCGTTATATCACCCAGTAGTATGGTAGAGTAGCTAATATGACTTTTTTAAAGGATTATATGCTAAGTAACTAGTAGGTAATAGTTATAGGCCTATTATTTCTGAGTAACCTGCCCAACACTGAGTTGACAATAAGGATCAGATAAATTGGGTATGTTTTGATTATTGCTTGTTAGAGGCTATGTCTAATGTTTACTTTGACGTTGTCGATTGATCACTCATATAGCCTATATACACTTTGCTGTATGAATGGTTGCTTTTTAAGTCCTTATGTTAAAGGTTTTGGCACCTTTTTATAAAGTAATTTCTTGTGAATGGTTGTGACAGGGTTTATATAAGGCCTTTTCAGACGGCTTGGATCCGCGGGGTCGCTCTGCGCTCCTCATCAACAGACAGGCAAACAAGCGCTCGTGAAGTAACCATGGCAATGGCTTCTGTGTAACTGGCGCTCAGTATATTTTCCTGCTTTTTTGCCCTTTGCCCTGATTAGACGATGTCTAATCACCTGACTTTCATAACTGTTTGCTTATAATGTACAGCTAAGTCCCTCACAGAGCTAATCATTAATGAACTCTTGTTACATGGTGTGTGTGTGTAGTTGTATATGCTCGTTTTACAGAACATGTTTTTTTTTATAAACTATTTTGTTCAACAGTAAAGGCTTTCACACACTAGAGGATGGACAAGTGCCATATTATAAAACAGACCTTTCAACACAAGTCTTCATCACAATGCTATAACCCAGTAAATACATGAACCCCAACAGCACAACCACTAGTGGGCTTTTAGCAGAATCATTCTGTACCTTTTCAGACAAGGAGATCAGGCATCCTATAAAATTTGTGCGTGTACCTCATGAGTAGTATTGAAATGTTCCCATGGAAAATAAAGCGTTGTTGCATATAAATTGTGAGCCCATGGCTGTACTTGTCTTGTGAAGGTGCCTAGGGTTAAAAAGGAACTACTCATTTTTCATCTAACAGATTACACTGTATGGACACAGCCAATTGAAACATTACCTCTGCAGAGGTCCATTAATCACCATAAGAAGAACCACTGTCCAAAAAGGAGGGATGGGGGGTGCTGAGAAGAAACCACATGATGGCAACATCAGCACATCTGAGAATTGTTTTCAATCTATTTTTTTTTTTATTATTGTTAGGTATTTTTAAGGGGTAAATCTTTCATTGCGCCACCTGAAGAAGATCCATTTTATGTTTTATGTCTGCCAAGGACTTTTCAATCTGTTGCCGTTTGCAGTACAAGAGTATCTGCTGCCATACCACCAGACTACTGGGCAGTGAAACATAACTCATCTCTTCCTCTGCACTACATGCTGCACAGATAGGCATTTTTGTTTGTCTAGTTTTTTGCACCACTGTGATCATAAGTTAAGTCTATTTTATGGGAAGCTTGTATAGAAGTAATATGATCTGTTCTTCTTGTCCCAGGGAGTACACTAGTTGTCACTTTTTTAATGAGCTGGAGCTGGCCCACAGTACTTTTTTTTTATTGCACACTTCCTTTTCTTCAGTATTTTGCCACTTGCCAACATGAACATATTATGATGCCATTAGACTGGCATCCTACTCTGCTCTACCAGTCTGTTTTCACTGATGTATGTTGGGCAGCTAAATTGTTGTTGTCTTGATTATATATTATGTGTAAAGTGTCTCATTTTACTTACAGAGAAGCTCCCTAGTTTATTTTAGTCTTAACTTTTGACTTTATAAACATGCTTATAACATTTCCTGTAAAAAATGTGTTCTCACATTTGACTGCACATGACAATAAACTTGTCCTTGACTCTAGTTGTGGCTTCACTACTTAAGAAATAAATTTTTAAATCTCCAAATAGACCAGGCATTTTATGTGTATAGTTGGTATACTTAATGTAGGGTCACATTTATGCATGCAAACAATACAAACATTTTGTTAATTTGATTTTATTCTTTCACTATCTCAAATATCTTGCTTGTAAACCATTGATGATGTGGGCCCTTAAAACCAATAAGACACTGAACATGATTTTAGGCTGTAGATATATTTTAGTATTTATTTGTAAGTGGACCAGTACACTAGACAATTGTGAACAAAGACTGCGATAAACCAAAAGGAAATGTGTGCAGGTGTAAATATCACCCCTTTGCAATGATGTCTATGATTGGTGGGGAAGTAGCATTAAGAGTAGCAGGTCTGGCCCATTTAACATTTTTTGAACAAAATAATTTTCGCATTGAGGCAGAAACTACCCCTAAACCGAGAGGGGCAGCAGTACGCCATCGGCGTGCCTATTCTGTCAGCCCCAGCCCCAGCCCCGGAGAAGAAGAAACGCAGCGAGCACTTTCTAGCCGTGGAAATGGCGCTTCGAGGTGTAGACGCCTGAAGTCAGAGGGAGCATCGCATGCTGGTTAAGTCAGTTGAAGCGCACATAGGCTCTACGCATGAGTTGTACTTTCAAAAGGAGCGGATTATGACAGAGGAGAGAAGGGATCGGGAGATTCGACACGGACAACAAAACATTTGTGGCTCTGATAAAGCCGCCAACAGCAGTCAGGTAGGTGTAAAGATAACGTTGGTAGCAGCTAGCGGCACATTGCATCACGTTTTCCAGTGTAGTTGGGAGAGAGCTAGCAAGGCTAGTCCACTAAACTCTCTTAATACTGGCTAAATTCCCCCAAAAGATTTACAGTAAAAACGTGACTAGTCTATGACGAAGGCCAACTGTACCGTGATGTTGCCAGTAGCTACAAGCTAGTTAGTTTACTATTGTCGCACTACACCACAGTAAGTTCGCACTGTTCCAGCTAAAGCAACCTCAATCACTTGTAACCTTACCCAGCTAAATTCACAGATTCAAGCAAAGACAAGACTCGTCTCCGGCGACAAGGGTATTGTAGTATGACGATGGCTGTCAGGGTAAATACTAACGCTAAGGTTGTTCCTGGTTGTTAGCCTAAAAGTGGGTCGCGGAGAAACTAACGTAACGCTAAATACTGCTTAACGTTAGCTAACATCTACGCCAGCAATCGCTATAGCTTACGTTAGCAAAGTAGCAACGACGCACATCAGACTACACTAGCTAGCAACCCGGAGTTCTTCTCCGGATGATTAAACTAGCTTTAGGGTTAACATTAAATGTTAGTCAGCGCTGTAGTGACTTGATTGATGAAGCACAAATGCAGTAACTGAACAGTGAATTAACTGTTGCCGTCCCCTAAGGTTAGCTAGCTTAACTTTAACGGTGAACTCGGGTAAACTGTAATCCTGCATGACCTTGCAAGCTAACTGGGTAGCCTGCTAAATTACCAAGGAAAGTGAGTAAGGCAATTAATCAGTCATTATTCAGCACTAAATGACATTAGCATATTTTCATATGTCGGTACTATGTCGCGTGTTTAAAAGAACCGTGCATTAAATTGCACAAATAAAGCGATCGTTTGTTTGTTTACATCATGTCAAGCTAGCTCCACGCTAACAACTGCAGCTGATGAAGCTAATCTATGCTCTGCAGATGCTAACGAACGAGCTAACGTTAGCCCGTTACCTGGCTTTTAAATATCAATAACTTCTATATCATGGCTCATGCGTTTGACGATTGACGTTACATTTGAACGTTCTTGGTTGTGAGAGAGACAAATTTCTGTCAGGAAAAACCTTACAAATATTAACACGTGAATGCTAACTAGATGTATTTGGTGAAGCTGCATTTTTTTTTTCTGGATTTACTGTTGTGAATATCTGGTTCTTTCAATAGCAGTAACAATGTGGCGACGCGTTTAAGTGCAAAACTTGGGCTTGTTTAGTTCGTAATTGTTATAATACGTCAACATGTTCCTTTTCACGCCAGGGCATGTGGCTGCGTAGTGACAGACTTGTTGCGCGGGAGTTCACTTGAATCCGCTGTGCTTTTCCATCGTGGTCACAGAGGGCAGTGTGGTGTCCAATAGTGCACACTGGGAAACTGACACACATTTCCATTCAGGTTCAGTTGGCCTTACAATCGCCACAGTGCATACCACGTGGCTGGAGATGATATCTTGTTGATCACTAGTACAATACCAAGGCTGAGGGAGTTTTACGGGCTTGGGTCAGTAATGGTGAGAATCAGAAAGAGCTTTATCTCAACTAGTATTTTACACATTATATCTAATTATAAATAATTATCGAGCAATGTGTAAAAGAAAAATTAATTAGGAATCACCACAGGGTAAAACATAATATAGATACTAGTGTTAAACACATCACATAAAAGCAAATCTACTTTAAAAAATGTTTTAACATGTCTTAAGACTATACTGATTTTGTGAGGTTAAGCTAAACAGGCGGGCCAAAGTTTTGGGGCCTGGCTGGCCTTAACGGTGTAAATTGGATTTGTGAATCAAAGATCTGTGAAAAGTTTAGTATTTATTAAAATTGCTGAAACGAGAAGTCATGAAGGTGCAGCTGAATGAGTGATGACATCATCTTCACTGTACGGTTAAGCTTTAGTAGTGTTGTTGTCCTGGACCTGTAAATGGAAAAATGCGTTGGATATGTCAGTTAGTCTGGAGACGGATTATAAGAGGGACACTTCAGCGGCTTCTTTGACCAATGTCTCAGATAGTGCTTTATTCTAGCACTTTATCCCAACATGCGTCTGCAAACAGATGTGTAGCAGTATGTCATCTTGTTGTTGATTAGAACGCAAACCCAGTTGCAGCCCCAGTTGTCAGCAAGCTTGCTGACAGTACATTTCCGGGCAACTGTGTGTTTGAAAGAAAGACCTTTTGTACTATAAAACCCTGTCTGAGCAGATAAAGCCTGAAGTGAATTTATGGAGTAGGAAGGGTTCAGAGGTTTCACAAATTTTACTTTAACTTATTGACGTTTAATTAGTGAGAATGTATCGAGGGCAAGGTGACGTTGACAAAATAATAATATATTTTGAACACATAATGTAGCAACCTAGCAAGAATTTTACAGAATTTTTAGGGAACTTCTTGTGAAGGGTAAATTGACCAGCCGCTGTTTCTAACACACACTGTATATCCCGTGTTCCTGTTTATACAGTGAACAATGCATGACCTGACTGCCCAAGTGACCAGCAGCCTGCTGCCTTTCCCAGGAGTGACTGTAGATGCTCTGGGAGAGGATGAGATCACCTTAGACTCTGTGCTACATGGGAAGTTCACTGTTGGTAAGCCTATTTCTACTGATCAATGACCTCTTCCCTCCATCCTTAGTTACGATAGCAAATGTTTAAACACATCACTACTCACTTAATGAGCGAAATAAATGCACCAAAGTGTTTCTAACACCCAGGTGGGAAACGTGACAAATTTTTTAAATTCATTTTTTTTAAAGCAGTACCTTAAGTTATTTAGAAATGGTCAAAATAATATATTCTAATAAACATGTTTACAGTCAGAACTTTAAGTATTCACTACAAAAGTGAAACAGTGTAGTTTAAAACAAGTGATTTACTAAATTACATTGCTCCATTTAACTTGGCTGGTAAAATCCTTAATTAAGTAATTGTGTGCTGTTTCATTCTTGAAAGTGGAACCTACCTTGGTGATAATCCTAGATCTTAACACCCTAACCTTTCACGTGTGTGTGTGTGTGTGTAGGCCGCAGTGGGCTGGCCTGGCTGGCCTGTGGCCCCCATCTGGAGGTTGTCCATGCGGTGACAGGAGAGCGGCTGTCTGCGTACTGCTTCAGCGGTGGAGGCGAGCACCCACCCAGTGTCCTCGCTGCCAGGGACTTCAGCTGGCTCAAACGGTCAGAGCTGTGTTTCACTATCTCTTTTTTGTCACTCTTTGACTCTATTCGCACTCTTTCCTACTTTGCACTACAACTGCTTCACAATCTTATTGTAATCAATGGAAACAAAACTTGTGATGAGTGCTATTGGACAGCTTCTATAATCTGTTACAAAGAAAGATTTTAAATGTATATATCAAATGTCAACTCCTTTTTACTGTTTTTATTTTACTAGGTCTGGATTGCTGGTTGGCATTGAGGAAACAGAGGGCAGCGTGCTCTGTCTTTATGACTTGGGACTGTCAAGGGTGGTCAAAGCTGTGGTTATACCAGGCAGGGTGAGTTGGCGGTGCAGCAGGGTCCCCTCTACTCTTAACTGGTAGAGAGAGTTTTATGCTTGTGAATCTAAAGTCTAGTATCGTGGAGTTGCAAACATAAATTGGTTCAGTCATTAGTGTATACAAAGTGAGTGAGAAGTACAAAAGATATTTCTCAAAGACATTAGATTTTTATTTCTTATTGCTGACATTAAGAATTGTGTCTTTGTGTTGTAAGCAAAACGACTTAACACAACCCTTGCATGCAATCTGGAACATATCTCAGCTAATCTTAATCCACATTGCTTTACGATGAACACAAAACAAGACATAAACATAGCACATGTTAACATTTCGGCAACCTGTCAATTAGGGCTGGGCAGTATATCGGTATATGAGGTGTACCGATATAGTGTGATGTTGAGTTAATTAATATTTCCATAATGTCCTGCCAGCCTTTGCTTCTCTCTCTCCCTCACTGCGCAGCCCTGTCCCTCTCTTTTTCAGAGTCACAATTTAGGATTTAAATGAAACTTTCTTACTCACTGTCTCACTATCCGATTTAGCCAATTCTTTGCAATACTACAAGTATCATGTCCATCAAAACCTGAACATGTCTGTCTTTTCTTCTTTCAACTCTCTCTGTTGTCTAGATCACAGCTATTGAGCCGTTAGTGAGTTACGGCGGAGCAAGCACTTCAACCCAGCATCTTCATCAGAGTCTGCGCTGGTTTTTTGGCATTGCCGCCGTAGTAACAGATCTTGGTCATGTTCTGCTTGTGGACCTCTGTCTCGACGACCTGTCCTGCAGTCAAAGTGAACTGGAGGCTTCAGGTGAGGAGCTAGCATGTGGAAGTGTTGGATTTGTGTCTGATTGCCTTCTGTCTCATACAAACGGCCTTATTTAAAGGAGGAGAATTGATCTGTTTCTCCTATTCTGCACACCATATGTTATAATCATAGGGTAAAAACACGGTTACATACCTAAAAAAAGGTACATTATTGACCCCTCCCTTAGGTGAAGTACTTTTCTTGTGTTTTCCTGTATGCGCTCAGACCTGCAGGTAGTGACCAAATCTCCTGCAGAGATTCCCAGGCTCAGAGAAGTCAGCACCAGACAGGGCAGACATCTTTGTCTCCAGCTAAACGGGCCCAGTGGAGTTGGAGCCACAGCTCTGCAGTACATCTCCAGGACCAACCAGCTGGCAGTGGGGTTTTCTGATGGATACTTACAGCTGTGGAACATGAAGGCTCTAAAGAAGGAGTGAGTTGAAATTGCTTCTGACTTATTTTGTGAAAGTCAGGAAGATGTTTTGTTTTCAATCCTGTATAGCCTTTTCTTTGAAATGAGACCACATTGCTTAATGACTATATGTCATGTCGAGTAAATATTTTTGCTGGCAAGACTACAATAATACACTTCATTTTACATGGATTAACTACATTTAAAAATACAGTGGGAAGAGATTAGAAAGAAATTAAGAGTCTGTAATTCATTAGCCTCTGTAATGTAATGTAATCCTGTACCATTGATAGGTACATTTTAAATGTTCTTCATATAACTGTATGTGCACACATTTATTTTTATTTTTTTTCTCAAACGTAGATACCACTCCCAGTTAGAGGGTGGCAGGGTGCCGGTGCATGCCTTCACCTTCCAGGAGCCAGAAAATGATCCCAGGAACTGTTGCTACCTCTGGGCTGTCCAGTCATCTCAGGAACTGTAAGTCAACAAGTAATCCATCTGGGCAAAGTGGTTTTTTGTTTGTTTGTTTTTTTTGGGTTGGTTTGTTGTCTGTTTTCTTAGCTCTTTTTTTCCTCACTCCCACACAGTGAGGGAGATATGGTCAGCCTCCATCTGCTTCAGCTCGCCTTCAGTGAAAGGAAGTGTTTAGCTTCTGGGAAGATCCTCTATGAGGTTTGTAGTGCAAACAAGATTCCTACAATATACACGGTCTATTCACTTCATTTAATGAATTTTTTTACAATGCAGGTCCTGTGTAAGTGCCAGTATATGTAATGTATATTTACCTTCCTTGTTTTATTCTCCTCGCTCAGGGTCTGGAGTACTGTGAGGAACGTTACAGTCAGGAGTTAAGTGGCACAGCTTTCCCTCTCAGGGCCCAGGCCACCAACACCCGCCTTCTGAGCTGCCATACCATCGAGAAGTTCAGACCCCATCCCGACAGGGATGACAGCATGAACGAAGGTAAGCCTGCTATGCCTGAGACTACTTGTAGAAGATATTAGAGCAGTGCTTTGGCATTTTCCATCAAATTTGAATCCTTTGTGCTTTGACATTGCCATCGTTGTCGTATTAGAAAAATGGAATCTTAAAACTATAAGCTATACCATTATGTGTTCTCATTAAAAGTTGTTCTGTTGCCTAATTGTGAACAGTCCTACTCTTTGCCTCTTTTAAGCCCTGGATATACTTGCTTTTAACTACGCGTTCGCAAGATGGCTGCCACGCGTATCCTGCATTGTTAAAAAACAAGTGTATCCAGGGCTTTATTCTGTACTGTATCTACATGTCCACTTCACCCACAGTTCTTCCCATTTTCAGTTGCATCTCCAGACACCAGTGTGTCTATCTTCAGCTGGCAAGTGAAGGCCTATGGTCAGGGTACTCCATCTACATACATTGGAGTTTTTGACATCAACCGTTGGTACCACGCACAAATGCCAGACTCTTTAAGGTACAGTGGCCACTTAACTGTCTATTTTGATAGTATATTTTCTGAAACCTTTTTGTCCTGCTGTGTTTGAAGGATTATACATGTGGCTGGTTTAAAATGTGGTAATTGCTGAAGGAATACACCAGATGGCAATTAGAACAACTGTACCAGCACAAATTGTAGTATACTGTATGTAAATATTTGGTTTGTGAGCCTAGATATAATAACGAATTGAAAATGGTGTGCTCTTTTTCTTAGGTTATTGGAATGATTATTATGATTGGATGGTTTTCAGTGTCACTGCATTTCACTTGCACTTGTGTGTTGTTATCAGAATGGGGGAGTCGCTGCAGAATTGTCCCTACCTGGCAGTTTGGTCTCTGGACCCAGTGGTGCAGATGGTGTCTGCGCACGTCCTCCTGGATGTGGTGGTGCACGACCGCAGCCTGAGCAGGGGCCTGCCCTTCACCTGCCCCCCACCAGAACAGTACTTTAACCCCACCACATATAACTTTGGTAGGTGTAAGCACTGAATGTAAAATAATCTCTGTGAGACTCTAGCCAGAGACGCTCAGGAATTTGTTGTGCAGATATTCCCAGGGTTGTAGTAGAAGTATAATTTGACAGATTATTGTTCTTCCTTTCATGCTACAGATTCTACCTGCTTGCTCAACTCTGGAATCGTGCACTTAACCTGCTCTGGGTATCAAAAAGAGGCAAGTTTCCTCTGGTTGTTTTTCTCATCATACAAATGTTAACGTTATCATTCATTGCCATTAAATCCAAATGCAGTTATAATAAATGAATATGTGACTATAGAAATACATTGGGGAAACTTCAAGCTGTGTTTTAGTTTACATGGGTTTTCTTCTATATTATTGGGACAAATGCTGTATTCGGAACTGCCCACTACATACTACTGGCAACCGCAGTATGTACTGTATACTGCATACTGTATGCAGTATGAAACAGTTAAATTGATTTATTTTGCAGTATGCTAGGCCAGGCTAAGCCAGTTTCAGTTTTCAAAATCTGAACAATAGGAGTATTTTAATTTTAAGTACCGCTTAAAACGTTTTGTTTTTTTTGTTGTTTTTTTTTTTAATCTTATATAAGGAGAACAAAGCTGCAGCCGATCTGTAGCAGATGTTTGCTTTGGTATATTGGTGCATTAATAAGAATTATATAAAATAAAGGCAAATAAAAAGCAAGTAATGTAACCACAACTATAACATTACACTAATAATGTAATGTCTATTTAGAATAATGATGATGATGATAATAAAGCAACAAGAGTCTCCTTTCAAACTACTTAATGTTGTTGATCACAACCTCTGCCGCATGTGCAAAGCTTCTCGACTCTCGAAAATGTTCATTCGTAAAATTCTCGATTGACCAACAATTTTCCTAAAACGTCCAACATTTGAAATCTAAACTGTTGATTTCTCGCCTCAGAACTTGTTAGAAGTGGATTTAATGATGAAACAGCGTGTGAAAATTGTAAAACAAGTTCTGTGGTTGTCCTCCACACAACAGTCCGGTTGTTGTTACAGTTCTATCGCTTTGCATTGTGGGACACAGTATGCGAGGTAGACTGGTCCGATGTAAACTGGAGATTTTTCCCAAATCAGTACACCCTCCGGGTATTTTTGGCATACTGCAGATTTTGCTTTTGTTTGCATACTACATTAAGTCCAAATCAGTACGTACTCCTAGTATGCAGTTTCGAATACAGCCATAGCCTTTTCCTTGTGTTTTAATAAGCATGAGCATGAGATGATATGTTTATTGGCTACGCAATAATTACCATGTAGGTAGGAATTAAATATGTGAAGATGACTCGAATGGGGACGTAGGCTTGTTTAAACCTCACGATTATCTTTAACACCAGACTCTGAGCTTTTTGAAGAAAGCTGCTCCTTGTTCCAGTGACATCATCTCCACTAGCTACTCTCGCTGCCTCATGTCTGGCCTACTCTCATCTCGCCTGGCTGACACCCAGGCCTCCAGCCTCTCTCAGGTACACGCATGTCCTTGCACGACATCTTGGTCTCCAGAACCACCTGTTCGCACAGACGCACAAAGCCACTGGTGTTGACGCTTTTGTTCTCCCTCTTTTACTTCACAGTAAATAAAATCTTACAAAGCAATGCGTAAATCTAACATTTTGATATTAATTTTTACACTTAACTTGGCCTTTAGGAGGAGCAGCTGGATGCCATCTTGTCTACAGCGGTGGAGACCAGCTCCTTGGGAATGATCACTGGCTGTATCAAGCAGTGGACTGCAGAAGGTGAGGAGTCATACGTGAACTAACTGTCAGATTGTTTCTCAAACTGCCTACCCAAACCCATTGCACCCATGATGGCAAGGATGCGGTGAAGACGTTCAGTGCTGCCCTATTTAGCTTCATCTTACACAGACATACACTTAAATCGTAATTTGAATCTTTACTTAGTTCCTCTGCATACATGTTGCAGCCACCAGCCCTGCCGTCAAATCTAATGCTTCTAATTTTGTCCCTCCTAAACAGAACAGCCAGGCTCTGCACTGAACCTGCGATACATCCTGGATTGGGCCTGGAACAAAGTAGTCCAGACCAAGGAGGAACTGGATGGCATCTGTATGTTTTTAAATAAATACATGTTGTTTTTATTCATTGATTTAACTGATGCCAACTCAGACTTTTACAGTACAGAATTATTTACCAACTATGGGAAATGCTCGCCTTGTCCATTTGTTGCTATTGTAAATTATTTATTATTTAAGTGATCTAAATTCCTCCTGTTTCCTCCCAATTCTATGCTGTTTGCAACTTTGTTTCCGTTTTATAAATTTATGTTGTACACCTGTTCCTTTTGTGCTTGTTTATCCGCTAGGTGCACCGCTGTTTGACAGCTCATCCAACTTCACAGACCCTCAGACCATGCAGCTGCTACAGCACAGTCAGAGACTGCTCGGTAACCTCAGTAGCATCTTCCACTGTCTGCTCAGTGAAGCTCAGGAGCTCACACAAAAAGGTGCGGTATCCACACAGATACAGTCACATGTGCAAGTGTTAAATTTCCCTGTGATGTCAGTGGAAACAGCCAGCACTGTTTTTAATTCCTATTTGTGCTAAACTATAATGAAACACTATAGCAGTGTTTTTTATTGTCTACTGAGTGTTGATGTCAGTTAAATAACATCTAACACCTCACGGCTTTATAGTTTGATACACTTTGAGCTAAAATATAAAGCATCTGTTGTGTTGTTGTTTTGAGTCATTTGTAGTTATTTATTGAGGTTTTGGTTATATTTTTTGTTGTGTAGGTCTGGTGGGTCTGATTAACAAGAACATGGTGTCCAGTCTGGTTTGCAAGTACGCCCAGGTGGTGCTCTGGTTCTGTCGTACCGGTCTACTGCCTGAAGGATCAGGTAAAGTGTTGCTGGCTCAAACATCATCTGGGAAACCTTTGTTTCCAGCATTTACACAACACAATTTTGGTGAATAAACAAGTTGGAAGCAGGTTGAATTAGGGGTGTGCGATATGATGATATCTATCGTTTGACGATAGAAAAATCGTTAACAATTATGCTCTATCGTTTTATTTCGTTGTCGCAAATTCGAGGGCGTTGGATATGCAACGTCTATCGAACATCCAACCTAAAAATAATATCCAACTTGAAACTAACTTCACCACGGTCCGTTCTTCCACATATGCTGTTGTTTTATGGAAAATAAATTTGCGTTCAGGATAAACAAATGTGGAGGAGAGTGAAGCTTACTCATAACTGGATAATACTGAACAGGAGAGAAGTCTGTTGAGCCACGCAACATTATTCCATCAGTTCCAGCCGTTGTGTGCGTGTGTGTGTGTGTGTGTGTGTGTGTGTGTGTCAGGTAACGTTAAAAGGCAGTTAGCTATAGCAGCAGGAGAGCTGTGAGTATCACAGTCCTGAGCTGCTGTGCTGCTCTGGGACAGTCTAGTCCTCTCGGTAGCTATGCAGCTGCAAGTAGCGTCAGTTTGTTAACCCAAAACCTTGCTAACATTACATTACTTGCTATTTTGTTGTTCACTCTATATCATGGTATATGTCATGTTTCTGGATTTCTCCATAATCGCATAAGTTACCCCTGCTTTATAATGCAGAGAAATATCAAGTTAATGTTGGAAATTAAGTCAGTAACTCATGATATTTTATTGAATTTACAAAAAATGTTCTATATCGGGATATATATCTTTATCGGGATATGACTTTTTTTGTCATGTCGCACAGCTCTAGGTTGAATATCTTTAGGTCACTGACTCGAGTGACCTGGAGATATATTTAAACTAGAAGCATTATGCAATTTATAGAGTGGAGAAAATTCTTAAATCAGGAACAGAAATGCCTTAAGAAGGCTACAAGAGGTGTAGCCATCCAAGCCAGCCAAGTGTGGATGCTATAAGAAAATATTCATAAACATTTACAGAAATGTCTGGTTCAAGTCTGTTTCTTCAAGTCATTGCTGCATAAAATTATAGGGGCCAAACTTTTGAATGTCACTGTATTCAGTTTTATCCCCCCCACCCCCCAGACGCTGACGCTCTCCAGATCTCCAGGCCTTTCTACAGTCACTCAGTCATCAGCAACTATTATACTATACGCAGAGAAGAGCTCACCAGGCTGGCTAAGTGAGTAGTGTTTGCTTGAAAGCAAATAAATCTAACATGAATTCCAAATGTTTTTTCACAAATACTATCTCATTTACTTCATCAAAAGTTGAGGCTTAAGATGTTAAAATTACTCATCAAGTATCCCAAACCTTTTGTATGTTTTCACCTTTTCCTTGATGAGGATGGTCTAAGTTGATCCAATGCTGACTGCTGTTGCCTTCTCAGGGGCAAGTGGTGCGCAGACTGCCTGATGATTGACGGCTTGGTTGGCCAGTGTGGCGAACGCTTGACAGACCTGTGGAAAAGGGATGAGGGTGGGACAGGGCAATACCCTCCACCTACACTGCATGTAAGCATTAAATGTATTTATTTTTAATTTCATTTATTTTGTACCAATGTGTGTTGAATTGAGTTCTTACAATATGTAAAGAATTGATTCTAAACCTTTGATCCACAGGCCTTGTTGGACATTTATCTGCTGGACAGCATTGATGAAGCTGCCAAACATGCAATTGTATCCTTCAAGTAATAATGCCCAAATGCCAGGTCATGTTCATGTCGGCCTTGGCCGGCTCCAGTATTTAAGAATTCAGGGATTATTTCTTTAGCCGTTTTTTAAAAAAGGGAATACATTCACTGTTTTAACGTTACACACAAAAACCCCCAAATGTAACTTTTTTTTGTAACCCTGTTTGTTTCATTACATATTAGTTTTACAATCTTGTAACCTTGTTGTTTTTGTAAATGAGATGTAAATGAAGCCTACTGGTTGTATGAGCCTTGACCTATTGTCCCAGGTGATTTACCTGTTGCTGGACGTCATGTACTCGTTCCCCAATAAGGAGGGAGCATCAGTGGAATCTTTCCCTACAGCTTTTGCCATTCCTATTGGACTGGTGAAACTAGTACAAGGCCTCTGGCTACTGGACCATCATGACCACCAGGTACACACACATTGACACGTGACAGCCGTTTTATTTTCCCTAGGATGCAAATTTGGATACAGAGAGTTAAAATAGCTCTATTGTATTTAAATGGAACGTCAGCTGTTACATGACTCCTTTTTTATAATACAATCCTTCTCTAAGGTTTTAGCTCTTTTTAAACCTTATTTTCTTTTTTGTCCTATTCAGAGTTCATTTGAGCTCCTGCTGCATCCAGCTGCCTCTCAGTGTCAGTTTGAGTGGCAGCACGAGCGTGTCCTGCAAGCCCTGATGTGCCAGGGTCAACACTCAGTGGCTCTACGATACTTCCATGTTACAAAACCCCCAATTTCATCCACCTCCCAGGCCAAACTCTGCCTGTCTGTACTGCTATGCAACAGGTAAGAGCAAAAGGAGAGCACTCTGTGTGCAAGAACACGAGCAGAAACATTCAATAAATAGTTTTGCAACTGTGAATCATGGACAAAAAATTGGCTTTTGTGTTAGGAAACAAAATTCCATGCCAGCCCTTGATTAGTTTACTTGCACATGTATTATCTTACCTTTAAAAACCAGCCGGTATGCCCTTCTTCCAGGTGTCTTATAGAGTCGTGGTCCTTACTTCGGCAACACTCTAATCGCCTCAACATGAGTGAGCTGCTGGGCTTCCTGTACGAGAGCTGCCAGGAGCTGGGCCTCATGAAGGAGCTGCTCAAACTGCCCCTGGGCATCACTGAACAGGTAGGAGAGAGATGAGTGAACATGTGGTTACATTGGGGGATTTGTAATACCCTAACCATCCATTATTCGCTCGTATTATATGCTCGTATATTAATTTGTCTGTATGTTTTTGGATTATAAAGTAGATGCCTAAAACTCGTGGTTCTTGGGTTTGTGTTTCAGGAGTGTTTGGAGAAGTTTCTCCAGGGTACAGGGGGTCTCCAGAACAGAGAACTGTTGATGGTTCATTACCTTCAGCAGGCCAACTACATTCCTGCCCTGCAGCTTAACCACAGTCTCAAAATGAACCTGGTGGTATGTTTGACGCACACATACACAAAGTATTGTGCTAATCATCACAGAATTGTCTTCATAAACAGTATGTGATATTATATTCACAATCGGATGTACTCGTGAATTGTTATCAATTTAGTCATTTAAACTATGAACCACAATGTACAAATATGAAAATTCATGATGTGGTTAAATAGAGATACTTAAATTCCATAAGATTTATTATCACTTGTTCTTGTTCTTTGTTCCTAGAATGAGCGAGACCCAAAGCTTAAAGAACGATCCAACACCAGAAACTCTATACTAGATCAGTATGGCAAAGTTTTGCCCAGAGTCCAGAGGAAACTGGCGATGGAGAGATCCAAGCCTTACCAGCATACATATGCCATCCACAGAGAAGGTAAGGAGGCACTCAACTTGAATTCATGCCTGTTACAATTTGCCCAACTGGTAACGTGTTTTCAGAGCAGGAAGATGTATCAAAATTTTAACAGAAACTTCTTAACCCACACTCACATAAATCACTTGCTCAGTATGTTCCAGTGATATATTACATACTCTGCTTTCGTCTGTTGTTGCAACCACAGTGTCTGTTTTAAATCTGTTGTTTTAATTTAATCTGAAAATGATCTTAAAAAAACATTATTTACAAATATAACTAACATATCTACACACTGTCTCCAGTTTCTCGGCCACAGCCGCTGTCCACCATCACTAAGCGCTCTGCCAGTGAGAAGGTGATGTCGAGGGCTGGCTTCATCAACAATGTCCTGACCAAGATAGAAGAGGTGTGGTTAGGCAAAGGAGCTACACCACAGTCCTCCCCAGCCAAGAGGTGAGCAGAAATATTACCAAAATAGTATCACAGAGGTAATTCTTTTTTTATATATAATTTTTGATTAATTGAATTATTTTCTAACCTTTTTCAAATTTGTTTCTGCCAGCCCCAGGGCAGCTGCTGTTCAGAGCCCCAAGTGCTCCTCCATGGCCCTTCCTGACCCCTTCCTGGGAACTCCTATCACCATGACTTCCAAACGAAAGTCAAGGTACCCTCATAAGAGCTCCATGTTAGCTTGAGTGGAGCATACCATAAATATTAGTTTGAACAGGAAATTATACACTTGTTTAATATTTTTTATTTGATGTTCCTCTGACACAGGACAGTTTAATCTGTGTTTTTTGAACTTGGACTAATCTTTACTATAACCAGACACCAGTTTGACCCTTATATTATAAAGATCTCAAAATTAACTATTAGTAATTGATTCTAAAATAAATGTTGACAGATCTGAGCAAGGCGCCTCCTAAAGTGTAAAAGTCAAATTTTCTCAGTTCTGATATATTATATTTTTAGAGACCTCACAGCAACAAACTCTTTAAGCCATATTATGGAACTGCGAAATGCATTATACTGACCTAAGGTGTAGGACACTGATTTGGAAAACCTTGCATTTATACAATATAGGAATCTACATCTTAATATTTGAATGTTAATATTTATATTCCATAAAGCTACACGTATGCACATCAGAGTTTTGTTAAGACAACATCTTGAAGTAATGGATGCATTCCTTTTCTCGTCTTCAATGTGACCCAGGCTGATTGACTTGGTGGTTCACCCCTCGTGTCAGACCCCTCGCCCTCTTCTCAGCCCTCCCAGACCTCCCAGCTCCTGGGTTTCTCCAAAGAGCACCAGCAAGGCCCCTGAACTCAGTTTGCTGCAAACACCACAGGTGGTCAAGGTGGGTAGACCAATAAGGAGTTTTTATTTGTGTTCCTTGAGCATTTTGGTATTTTGTTTCTTACACTTTTCATGTTTTGGTTCTCTCAGCGAGCTCGGGCCTTGGCTGCTTCTGGCCCTGTGTTCTCAGCCTTCACTCCCCAGTCCATCCTGCGCAGCAGCCTGAGGCCCACACCTGTCGCCACTCCTTCTGCTTCTCCAGGACGCTCCATCACCCCACCGCTCCGCAGCAAAGAGACCCGGATCACCTTCAATGAAGAGGCAGAATCTCCTGAACCAGTGAAGGGCATCCGATGGACCAATGGGGTAAACCAAGTACTAGATAGGAGTGGTGTGATGACTCTTGAGACACCTCGCACATAAAAAGAAAAACACTCTTTGGGCCAGCATCACATTCTGCAGCTCATTGGATGGGTTTTAGCGTGTTACCTTAAAGAAGTGTAGTTACTACTTGGTTCTTGTGTGTTCTTCAATACAGATTATTATGCACAATATGCAATACTCCACTAATCAACAGATCACTTTGCTCTAGAGCTGCTACCTAACTTGTGCTTAGTGGTCTGTATTAGCACCTCTTTCTCATCAGTGGTCTTTCTCTTTGTTTAGCTGGTGGATTTGTCTTTATAATGAAATTGTCTTCCAAACTTCTGTTTTCCTCTCTAGATGGCAGCAGACAGTGAGATTAGCTTGCTGACCAGAGGCCCCACGCTATCCAAGGCTACACGTAAGACCTGGTCCTCACAGCTCGCTGAGGAGGAAGAGGATGGAGGAGAACAACCTCGTGTAAAGTTCTCTCCTCCAGAAGGTGGTATTCCCTCACCACAGCTGAGATGCTTTGAGAGCGAGTCATCCTCCCTCCATGAAGTCGCTGCAGAAAGAAGACCATCAGATGCAACGCAAGCACAACTCAACCTGAGCTTTGACACCAGCCAGGTGTCTGTCCGTTCAACAGACACCACTCTGGAGTACTATGATGCACCTCTCTCAGAGGAGCAGGAAGCAGTAGAGGGACATACAGCTACAGTGAAAGATGAGGAGGAAGTGACGGTGAACGTAAAAGGCCTAACTGAAAAGGAAGAAGCAGAAGAAGCTCTCCTGGCATCAGAGGATCTAGAGCGGAATGAAGAAGGGGTGAAGGATGATGAAATATTTGAGGAAGTGATGGAGACATCTCTTGAACAGGAGGCTAAAAAAGAGCAGGATGTTGAGTCTAGTGGCGAACAAGAAGATGCTGCAATTCTCGACCAAGAGGAGACGTCTAGCCACAACCAATGTAATTCATGTGCTGCATTTGCTTTATTTATTTCATTCAGAAATGTATGGTAAAATGTTCATGTGCATATTCACAGCACACTTCTCTGAAACATTGCTTGACACATTTTGTATGCTGCTAGTTTGTAACCAGGTAACTGAGAGCACAGAGTCTGGAACTGAGGTCAGATATCAGGATCAACCAGCAACAGCCGCAGGACAGGACGTCCAGTCAGAGGCCACTGAACCCACTGAGTTCATTGAGAATCTGAAACCATCTGGAGCCACTGAACCCACAATTGAACCAGAGGAGGAGCTGGAGCAAGCAACAGGTCCATTCTCAAATGATTCATTTACACTGTAAAAAGTTACAAGATTACTGCCTCATATTAGACACAACTCTGGGGGAATGGTAGAACTGTAAAATATATTAGGGTAGGCTAACGCTTCGCTGCTGAAACACTCCAGTGTGAGTTCAGCTGACGCCATTATTCCACGTTTTCCTCTAGTTTCGTTTGTTGTTGTAACCTTTATTTTTATTTTTATGTAAAGCACATTGAATTGCACATGTGATTGCCTAAAAGGTGCACGCCCTGTGCCCACTCTGATTGGTGAGTAGGACTGTAACAGGAGGCGCATGGCGCTTGTGATTGGCGAGCATGTCTGTCACACAAGGATGACAACGGAATGAATTTGTAACTGCATCTGTTTAAAACGGGTCAGATGCTGTTTATTAACCTACATTTTAATCGCCGTCTTCACAATTAGCTAATTGCGTTCTTTCAAATCGCAATTTCAATTTGAAAACAATCGTTATGGTCGTTTGGTGCCTGTTATGTCGAAGATGGATAATGACTCTTAATTTGTGTGTTGTTTGCCTGCAGATCTGACAGAGTTTGTGCAGAGACATCTGTTTGGCAGTGATCTGTCTCCTCCACTCACCCGCTCAGGAATCCACAATGCATCACAGACATCCTTCAGCAGGTGTGTTACCTTCTCTGTTTACAACCAAAGTTAGAAATCTCTTCACTTTAACACCATCTTGTAATATTATATCACAGATTTATAGCTTGTTCTCTAATGGTTGAAACTTTCAGCAAAGTGTCTTTTCGGTAACTCAGGGTGTGGAACTCAGGTGGTTTACCTGGTTCTTGTTTTGGTTCCTGAGCAATAGTCATAGATTGCCATGGGTTTGTATGTCTAAATTAAAATGCACTGAAGGAATAGTCCATATTAAAACAAACCTTCATTACACTATATCACTATAAATATGGGAATTTGGTTTGAAGTTATGAAAATGTTGTGTACCTGTTTCCTTTCCTGGCCTTTTCAGCTGCTTGTGTTTGTTATTTTGCTTTTCACAAGTTAAAAGATCTCACTTTCCTTTCTTCCAGTGAGCCACAATATGAGGTTGAAGAGGAGAAGCAGGCAGCTGCTGAAGCTCCCCCAGTGTCCATCAGCCAAAAATCTACTGTCTCTGTGACTTCCTCCGAGCCAACTGGCACCGACTCCCACTGTGAGGAAGATTGCGCACACACAGGCACATTACCACTGGTGCTCCAACTGTTAAAGTGCTATTTTATAAATTTTCTCCTTCACTGCTTGTTCTTTATTTTTGTCTCGTAGCTGTTGTGAGCCTAAACGACAGTGAAGAGCTTTCTAGCCCCATGTCTGAGGAGGAAGAAGAGGAGGAGGAGTCTGATCAAGCTGAGGAGGAGGAAGAGGAGGAAGAAGAGGAGGAGGAGTCTGATCAAGCTGAAGAGGAGGAGGAGGACTCTGGTAGTGAGGTGGAGATCATTGAGGAGGTCCAGGGTAATGGGAGGCTGCCACCCCTTCGACCCAATTCAGTCTTTGTACAACAGGGACACACGCACTTCCTGCCAAGTCTGTCAGAGCAGCAGGCTGCTGAGTTCTCTCTGATCACACCTGGTACAGAGATGAAGGTAACAAATGTAGAGCTGAAATGATTAGTCAATTAAGTCAGTACGTGGAAAATTTGTCTGCAACAATTTCAAAAATGCCAAAAACTCTCTATTTCCAGCTTCTTTATATGAGGATTTGCTACTTATCTTAGATTTATATTGTGTTGTTACCCGAATATCTGATATTCGACTTTGGGTCAGTAAAACGACGCATTTGGAGATGTCACCTTTGGTTCTGGAAAGATAGACCGTTTCAGAATTTTCGGACGTTTTATAGACTAAATGATTAATCAGCATGAAATCAACAAGTAACTTCTGCATGTTTGCTCCTTACAGATTGTAGAGGAGGACATGGAGGGTGAGGTGGTGATGGTGAGACTCGGGGCAGATGAAGGCGTGATGGAGGCAGATGAGGTTGAAGAGCAAGGATCATACATGGAGCTTAAACCCTCTACCACTCTCCTCGTACCCCTGGAGCTCATGGAGGGGCAGGACGGCCTGGTGGACCCTTGTCAGCTGGGTCTTCCTGAGCTTCAGCAAATGGTCGTGCCAGGTGACCCGAGGTCTGAATCTCAAAGCGGCTTCTCTCTGATGCTGGATATGGACGAGGATGTGGAAAAAGAGGCTGACACTCTGCCTATAGAGAATGATCTGCAATTCTCTGACCCTCCCACCCTATCTCCAGCAGTGGATGAACCTTTAGAGGCTAGTGATGAACATGTGGCCGAACCTGAGGTCATTCTTTTGGGCGCAGACGATCAGGATCCTCCCGTGTCTGGGGAAACCTCTGAAGAGGACCAGAGGAAAGAGATGGACATGTTGGATGGAGTTGATGTAGGTGGACCAACAGCGTCAGAACATGTACAGCTCGCTGACCTACAGACTGAAAACGCTGACCCAAACCATGAGACACAGGTTGCTAAAGAAGACAGGGAAGCAGAGTTAGTAATGTTGGCTGAAGATCTTGAATCTGCAGGTCTTTCAGTCTCTGAGTCAACTCCATCTGGAGTTCTCCCAGCAGTTTTGGATGACTCTATGGCAGAGAAAGATGCTGCTGAGGAGGAGATGGAAGAGGAGGACAAACTGCACGCTACACCAACACCTGCTGAGGACCGCGACGGTCCAGTACCTGCTGAGGACCACGACACCTCTACGCCTGCTGAGGACCAGGATAAACCAACACCTGCTGAGGACCAGGATAAACCAACACCTGCTGAGGACCAGGAAGAGCCAGAAGAGAATGGGCCTGTTAATATGGACACAGAAATGGCCCCCAGTGCAGAGGCGGTTATTGTCCTGGAGGAGAGGCAGCAGGACCACAAAGCCTCAGCAGAGACAGAAGAGGATGATGGGCAAGAAATTAAGATGGAGAAAGAAATTAAAAAAAGTACCAAGGGAAGACCAAGAAAACATAAAGATGTTGAAGAGAAACCTGTATCAAATAACCAGGCAGAGGAACCGCCTTTGCCAGAGACCCCAACTTCTCAAAGGAAAAAGAAAGCTCCCTCCACCCCAACACGGAGGACCACAAGAGGTAGGACAGTTACCTTTATCTCTCCCCTTCCGGAGGAAGCAGAGGAGGATGGGAAAGTAGAGGAGGCAGGAACAAGCACTCTTGTCCCCACCTCACCTAGTCGTACACCAAGAAAAACTAAACAGAACAAAGAAATCAAAGTCCGAGTGAGCACACCTCGAAGGAGTACTCGCAATGCTCAGCCGGAGCGTCCTCAAGATGAGATTGAAGAGGTGGAGGCCATTGATAATGACACTGCAGTTACATCAACCAAGGCCTCTTCTCCAGCCAGACGGCGGGTTTCCCAGAGGACCGCTTCAACAAGGATCAGCCAGAAATCCCAAAGTAATAGTGAGGAGGTGTCTGCAGCCGCAGAGGTTGATATCAAAGAAGATGAGGTCACAGATACAAAGGTTTCTCAACAGACAAGCTCCAGGACTTCCACACCGGCCAAACGCAGGGCCACTCAGGGAAACACTCCGAGGAGGTCCAGCAGGAGGACCCTGAGTAGCTGTGAGGTGGTATCAACACCGTTAGAGATGTTGAAAGAAGAGAAGGAGGAGGCCTTTGCATCCCCTCACAAATGCAACTCCAGGAAAACTAAAACGGGATCGTCAGAGCTGGCTCCGCTGGGAGAGGAAGAGGAGAACAAAAAACTTTCCAGCCCCGGCAGGACCACTCGACAGTCCAACCAGATTACCCTAAACATTTATCCACAAGTAAGGATTCAATTTTCCATGTTACGTAAGCTGAAAGTTGTCAGATAAGATAATGTTACTGTTGGTAACATACCAAAAATGTAACGCTTGTTCACCATCATCTAAAGCTGATGGAGCAACTTTTTAAGCAATGTTGCTGGGCAGTCTTGCTTGTCCAACTATGTTTTGAACGGATAGCGGCGGGGCGGGTGGCGGAGTGGTGGGGGAAGAGGTCATTACCATAGACAACAACATTGCCCAGCACCGTTGCTCCGTGTATCATCAGCTTAATATTAAGCTATTTTTGTTGGACATTAAAAAGTTAAATGACTAATGTATTTGACACACAACTTTCCATAAAATGATTTGTTTTAACTCCATATCATTTTCAGTTTCACCAAGTCGTCCATTTTACATTATTCCACATTACACGTTAATAAAACCGATCCATCCACTGCTGATCATTGACGACATTTAATACTCGCAGGTGAAACTGGTTCCTGTATCACTTCCTCAGAATGCAAGGAAGACGAGAGGAGAGACCATTAGTGAAAATGTTACAGAAGGTGAATCTCTACTCGAGCCTCAACTTAACAGCAATGCTGGTCGCACCAACTCCCTTCGACCAACTAGAAACAAACTTTGGGATTACCCTGAGGAAGACCTTCCCTTATTGGACTCGCCGTTGGAGGTGAATTCTGAAACCCCTGTCGCAGATGCCCTCATCAAGAGGCTTCAGGATGAGGAAGAGAAGCAGGAAGGTAGGTTTGAGGTTGCATACGGACCGGAATTAAAACTGCATTTAATAATACAAAACAAATAAATAAATAAAATAAACTCATGATAGTATGGCCGTGATGCTACAGGTACTTCTGAGACAATCCCAATGAAAGCTGGTGTTCATCACCCTACCTTGACTTATAGGCTTTGTTAACACACTAAAAGCTGTAATGGAGCATGAAACACACTGGAATCTGTTTATCATGACACATTGTTTTAATATTTTGTACTATTTATTTCCTGTGAGACATCTCAAAATAAAGTTTAAATGTGCCGACATGAATGTTAGTGTAAATAAGTGTGAACTCTTTGTTATACAGGAGGAGTAGTCGTCACCAAGATGGTAAGAACCGGCAAGACGAGCACAAAGTCTTCAGTGAAGCAGGTTAACTCGCTACTTCCTGTGAATGATGGCCTGGTCACCGAACCCGATGAGTCTAATCCAGGCGAGCACTCGTTCATCTACTCCCCCTCGCGAAGAAGAACAAGAGGTGAGCTGTGTATCCGTTTACCAGCATGCCTTACCATCCATTTATCCTTGATGGTTTTAACCATGCGTCATGTCTGTGTGTCAGCTCATAGAGCAGAGGCTCCTGGGCCAAGTGAAGAGTCTGCGGTGCCCGTCACTCGCAGTAGGAGAAAAGTTGCCTCTGTTGCTCCTCATGTAAGTTCTTCTGTCTATGCTGTTTTTTAGATTGAAACTCATTTTGACCAAGAGTATTCTACTGTGAGTCAGTTTTGCAATATTGGTCCGTGCTTTTGCTTTCGGTCTTCTGTTTGTTACCAGCCTTTGAAGCATGTTTACACAAACATTTTAACCCTTTTCCAGGATGAAATTGCCTCAGAAGAAGATCACGTGGAAGTGGAGAAGGCAGCAGGTGTTTCTAAATCCAGAAAAACAGGCAAACGAACAGCCAAGTAAGATCACGTTTCCCTAAGAAAATCTTATGGACCCCTAAGACTGAGGATACGACAAATACCTTTTATACTTTTTCAGTGACATAAATCAGTTTGCACTGAGCTCTGTTTGTTTGGGCCAAAGAAAAGAGTATTTCACCATTTTTTTTATATATATATATATAATCATGTAACTTTATTATAATTAAAGCATGTTAGTTTACATGCTAGCACCAGTGGTGGAGGAAGTATTCACATCTTTTCCTTAAGTAATATACAATGCAGAAAATGTCCCGTCACTGTTGTACAGTTAAATATTACGTCATTAGATTATTATTACTCATGCATTAATGTTGAAGTGGGATTTTACTGTTGTAGTTTTGTATCTAACTGCCACTAAGTTATTTTCATTTTGGTTTAATCTGCTGATTATTTTCCCCATAAATTGAGTAATTGTTTGTAGGGCCGAAAAGATTCATCAATTAAATCAATTACTAAAATGCATCCCACGGACATTTATTACTGTCGCACATGGTGCTTACGCTGTGAACACGACGTGATTATAATGGCGCTGTTTGCAAAGTGGAGAAAATGGTGAGGGACAAAGAAGAAAGTGTCCAAAGATTGTGACTATGTCAAGCTCAAGAAACTCTGTAATGTTACCGTCAGTCCACCGTAAAACGAAACTTATGTCGCCTCGGCAACAGCACGACGGCACCTGATCAGAAAGCAGCCGGTGTTCTGCCAGCGGACCACAGACAAGGTAACAGCAACTTTAGCGTTTAACTGAAATCATGATTGATTGTTGAGTTGAAGGCTAGCCAAAGTAAGCTGCAGACCTCAGTTGAAAATGTGCACACGTGTGTGAGTTGTAACCTCACTGTCATGAGTTAACTGGGTGTTGGGAGCTGCACCTTTAAACTCTGCTCTAGCTCTCTGTGTAGCTCAGACAATCCCTGCTACCTGTGTGTGCTAATCCATCCTTCACCCATATTCTTTGTCTTTATAACTGTTATCTTTATAATAACAAACAACAGCTGTTTCGTGTGCAGGATCGCTCATTTCGAGTTTCATATTTCACGTGTGTTTTCTTCACAAAACATGGTTTGGAGACCAGCGTCGGGTGACACAGCCACTGTCAGCTCGTGTAGTGTGTGACCCCCTGTCACCGATCAGTCACGTAGTGTGAACGCCACAACGACTTCAAGACTCCCGTCACAAGACGGCAAGTTGTGTAGTGTTAACAGCACGGCCGACGCTGAGAGTCGCGTAGTCTGCACGAGCCTTTAGTATAACTTGTATAGCACTCGAGTGATGTTTGTGTTTGTAAAGCAGCTGTCTGGTTGTTGGTCTGTTGATGGTTTTGGTCTGATGTTTGCTGTGTGACACACTATGAATTTCCAAAAGGATCAATAAATATCACCTATAAACGTGCACAGCTGATCCCATTACCGGGAGCAAAAGTACTTCTTAAACGACGCATCAATGAAACGTTGAAATGATTTGTAGAAGCTTTGAATACTAAAATCATCGTTAGCTGCAGCCCTAATTGTTTGGTTTATAATGTATCTTTAAATAGTGAGAAATGGTCACTCACACTCACTCACTTATGTCAGCCCCATGAGCAGGGAACTTTTGCATGTGTGTGGGTCAGATCGGGTCAGTGTGTCAAGATATAGAGCCAGAATGTGGAAAATAAATTAGATGGCACATTTTATTTTTGTTCATTAGCAATTAAATTTTTAAATGGGACACATACTTTGATCTGCATAGAGGGAGGTTGTTTGCAGAGATGGGCAAACGTGTTGGATGCGTTCCCCCAGCCAATTCACGTCCACATTTATTACATGTTGGATTTTCATCCTCCTGGACAACACACGTTTTGGATACCCAAAGTAATCCCAGCCAGTGATTTTACTTTGTTACGGGGCAAATGGAGATCAGTTGAGTCGCCTCTCTTTGACATGTATCTACACTGCTGCATGCGTGTGACGCTGATTGCAGTCTGACAAGGTAGTCCAGTCGGAAAGATTCTGGGTTTTTTTTTGGTTTTTTTTATCTTTTTACAAAACTGGTAATAAGCAAATGTTTATGGTATGATGGCCATCACATTTCATATCGTGAAACCGGATATCGCTGCAACCCTTCTCCCTACTTAGGTTTTACTTTGTTCTTTCTCCACCTTCAGATCCAAAGTCGTTTTGGAGCCGGCTCCTGTAGCAGAGGTGGAGCTGATCTCGCCCCTGCCCAGCCCAGCTGATCCACTCCCACGAGCACAGAAGAGGGTTAAGGAGGGAGAGGCCCCAACCTCGAGCATGAACCTTCGACGCAAACGCATAATGGACACCGTTTTCACAAAACCTGTCACGCGGAGGAAGAAACTCTAAGGAGGTCGGTGGTTTGAACGAGTGAACCTCAGACAGCCACCAGAAGATCTGAACCGACTCGGCCCGAAGCTGTCAAATAAACGTGTATGCCTAAACTTATGATGGTTCTATTTCCTCAAATGCCTCACAGTGCTGCTGTGGTCTTTGTACATTGACTTCCCTGTAGGACAATAAAATACAAGCAGTGTGGGCATGAAAATATATTTTTGGGACAAAACACACTGGTGGGTAGCAGTGTGAGAGGGGACTATATTTTTAGAGTTTACATGTCCTGCTCGTACTAACGTGGTTTCACTTGATATTGTATCTGTGGCCATTTTGTGTTGGACATTTTGCGGCGCTCCTCGTAATCATCTTAATTCTCTGGGCACAGAATGACACAAGGGAACGCAATCAGTGTGGGCTTCTAGAAACTCCCGTTAATAAAACCAGAGAGACTGAATTGAACCTGCCTCTGATAAATAGGTTTTATTTACATTCTCTTTTATTTTAAGGTTGTTGTTTGTTTGTTTTTTTGTTTTCTTTTATTTTTAAGATTACGAGGCCTGCTGTCTTTTCTATTTAAGCAGAAAAGCAACCAACCCAGTGGAGATCAAATATTTCTACTGATACATTTGTATATAGTCTTTTGCTATGTTCCAAATAAAGTTAATAAATAAATCTTAAAGAATTATGTTCATTTTGAAGTTTAAGTGTCTGGAATGCATTTGATCATCTAATCAGACTGCCTATGTCATAGTCTTAAAGTTTCAGTCCATTAGGGAGATTTTCTGTGACACAGACTTGTGTACTATTGTCATCAGATTTGGACTGTGTGTGTGTGTCATGGGGATGTTGTATAGTGTGAAAGAAACAAAGACTTGCACAGCGGTTTGGTGGTGTTTAAAACTGTTTGGGGAAATGTTAATAGGCTTGTTTAATTAAATTTATGGCAACCACCATCTGACACATAGGCTATTTTCTGATGAATGTATGTAGAATGTCTTTATTTTTGATGACTGCTCTTTGATAAATATGGTAAAGCTTGAATACTAATCTACTTCTGGTGTTGAGTGATTTGTCTCAATTTAGCTTTAATGTGTAAAGTGCACGTGTTTTAGTTTGGTGGGTGGGTGGATGGAGTGACAGACCAAAAAGCCATTTCAACCATTGAAAGGATCTACACGCCTTTAATTGTTTTTTACAAATAGCTGTTTTTGGTCACATGTCAGACACGTGTCCATCTTCAGCGGCTTCTAGTTTGAAAAGGAACCTTGTAAATCTGGTTAATATATCAGAATTTTTTGATTTCAGAGCAAGTCACTGAAATGTTGACACACATGTAGCTGTAAACGTGTAATGGTTCTGTTTAAATTTGACTCCTAATTCCCAGTTCTGCGTCTCTTCCATAATTTATAGACGAGGTGAAAGTGAAACCAGCTTCACTGCTCCACTTCACTAACACAACACCTGTGTGTGTGTGTGTGGGGGGGGGGACAAAGTATTAAAGACAAAGTATTTCTTCCCGTGTTAAATGCTGCTGATCATTACTTTTTGTTAAATAACAAATCACTCGTCAGTTAATATTCAATTTTACTCTGTAGCAGTCTCTACTACATGTCTGTGTTAGTTTACCATGTTGGTACAGTAAAATGTTATGATACATGTACCAGTAATAGTAAGTGACACTAAGAAGAAAACCCTGTGAAATCGGTGATGTCACCGATTAAGGGACTGTTCTGGTCAAAGGTCGAAGTTCACAGACATGTTTCCTGTAATTTAGATTTTTCTACACACTTACAGTAAAATGTTACGATTTATGTACCAGTAATAGTAGACAACATTAGGAAGTAGATGATATGAGGTGATGTCGCCTATTAAGAAATTGTTGTCTGATTACATTTTGCTGTTGGATGCATTTTTAGAATGCATGATGATGTCACCTATTAAGGAACTGTTTTGGTGAAAGGTCAAAGTTCACAGTTAACTGTAAACTACCATTTATCGCTTTTTTTCCCCCATCATGTTTTTAGTAAAACCTCAACAGGCTAATATAAACACCACCTGGTACTCTGACCTGGTTGGTTCCATGTCAGCATGTAACTCGACACAGTCCTGCGTTGTTCCGTGTGAGGAAGCCGATCGCTCAATCTGCCAGTTTCCTGTGCTGATACCTGCCTGCTGCACCATGAAAGCTAAAGGCTCAGACATGCACTGCAAGGACTGCGTCAAAGTGGCCGTCAGAGTCCGACCGTTCAACAAGGTCCGTAAATATATCATTGATTTCTTATTTTACGCAATTTCTCTGTTCTTTATATGCCCGAAGTTTTCCTAAGTATTTTAATGTCATCACATTCACTGACATATTACTATATGCTGTTATATGTTGTATACTCTGATGGACCCTACCGGTGAGTCAGTAGGTAAAAACTAACATCACACAAGACTTAGCAGGGCAGCCTGGATATTTACCAGTTTATTCACAAACGTGAGGGCAAAACAAGCAGGAATATTTGACTTTATACATTTATTACTATTCTACAGTGGAGGAAGGTAACAGTATCTTAAGTACTGTACTTCTTCCTCTTGAGTATTTCCATTTTATGCTACTTTATACTACTTCACTACATTTTGGACAGTAATTACTAGTTAATTTACAGATTCAGCTGTACATAAAGTTGTTAAAATGAGCCCCACATTTACCGGCTGCAGTTCACATTAATACATTGATAATTACATGCCAATAACAAATGGTAAATGGACTGTACTTGTATAATATTTGTATAATTCTAGTCTTCAACCACTCCAAGTGTTTTACTCTACATGTCACATTCACTCATTCACACATATTCAGGCTACCATGCCAGCTGCTCATCAGATGGAGACATTCAGACACATTCACACTATCTTACCCAAGGACACTTCGACATGCTGACAGGAGCTGAGGATCAAACCACCAATGAGCAACTCTGCATATTGAGTACTATTGAGTATATTTTGATGCTAATAGTAAGATTTTGTTTGCAGGACTTAATGGAGTATTTCTACACTGTGGTATTACTACTTTTACTTAAGTAAAAGATCTGAGAAGACATTAATTAAGTACATTTACTAAAGTACTGTTCTTAAGTACACATTTGAAGTAGGCCTACTTGTACTTATATTGAATATTCTCTTTTCATGCCACTTTCTACTTATTCCACTACATCTCAGAGGGAGCTATTGTACTTTTTACTTCACTACATTTATCTGACAGCTTTAGTTACTATTTACTTTACAAATTAAGATTTTTACACACAAAACATTTGAAACCTTATAAAATGTGTTGTTACAAATTCAACTACCCAACATGCTATCCAGCTGACACGATTATGAGATCATGTAAAACATTTCATTTGGGCTTTGTACTGTTGGTTAGACAAAATGAGCATTGTGAAGGTGCCACTTTGGGCTCTGGGTAATGTGCATTTCTGTGCATTATTTTCAGAATTTAGAAAATCAATTAATGGAGAAAAACATGGGCAGATTAATGCATAATAAGAATAATCATTAGTTGCACTCCGATACAAAATAGTTATACTCATTAATTACAACAGTAATATCCTGTTTCATTAATGCATGAGTAATAATAATAATAATCTAATATACACTGCTCAAAAAAATAAAGGGAACACTTAAACAACACAATGAACAATGAATGAACAACAACAAACTCCAAGTCAATCACACTCCTGTGAAATCAAACTGTCCACTTAGGAAGCAACACTGATTGACAATCAATTTCACATGCTGTTGTGCAAATTGAATAGACAACAGGTGGAAATTATAGGCAATTAGCAAGACACCCCCAATAAAGGAGTGGTTCTGCAGGTGGTGACCAGAGACCACTTCTCAGTTCCTGTGCTTCCTGGCTGATGTTTTAGTCACTTTTGAATGCTGTTAGTGCTTTCACTCTAGTGTTAGCATGAGACGGAGTCTACAGCCCACACAAGTGGCTCAGGTAGTGCAGCTCATCCAGGATGGCACATCAATGCGAGCTGTGGCAAGAAGGTTTGCTGTGTCTGTCAGCGTAGTGTCCAGAGCATGGAGGCGCTGCTAGGAGACAGGCCAGTACATCAGGAGACGTGGAGGAGGCCGTAGGAGGGCAACAACCCAGCATCAGGACCGCTACCTCCGCCTTTGTGCAAGGAGGAGCAGGAGGAGCACTGCCAGAGCCCTGCAAAATGACCTCCAGCAGGCCACAAATGTGCATGTGTCTGCTCAAGCGGTCAGAAACAGACTCCATGAGGGTGGTATGAAGGCCCGACGTCCACAGGTGGGGGTTGTGCTTACAGCCCAACACCGTGCAGGATGTTTGGCATTTGCCAGAGAACACAAAGATTGGCAAATTCGCCACTGGAGCCCTGTGCTCTTCACAGATGAAAGCAGGTTCACACTGAGCACATGTGACAGACGTGACAGAGTCTGGAGACCCCGTGGAGAACGTTCTGCTGCCTGCAACATCCTCCAGCATGACCGGTTTGTCGGTGGGTCAGTAATGGTGTGGGGTTGCATTTCTTTGGGGGACCGCACAGCCCTTCATGTGCTCGCCAGAGGTAGCCTGACCATTAGGTACCGAGATGAGATCCTCAGAGACCTTGTGAGAACATATGCTGGTGCGGTTGGTCCTGGGTTCCCCCTAATGCAAGACAATGCTAAACCTTATGTGGCTGGAGTGTGTCAGCAGTTCCTGCAAGAGGAAGGCATTGATGCTATGGACTGGCCCGCCCGTTCCCCAGACCTGAATCCAACTGAGCACATCTGGGACATCATGTCTCGCTCCATCCACCACAGACTGTCCAGGAGTTGGCGGATGCTTTAGTCCAGGTCTGGGAGGAGATCCCTCAGGAGACCATCTGCCACCTCATCAGGAGCACGCCCAGGCGTCGTAGGGAGGTCATACAGGCACGTGGAGGCCACACACACTACTGAGCCTCATTTTGACTTGTTTTAAGGACATTACATCAAAGTTGGATCGGCCTGTAGTGTGGTTTTCCACTTTGATTTTGAGTGTGACTCAAAATCCAGACCTCCATGGGTTGATAAATTTGATTTCCATTAATAACTTTGGTGTGATTTTGTCAGCACATTCAACTATGTAAAGAAAGGAGTATTTAATGAGATTATTTCATTCATTCAGATCTAGGATGTGTTATTTTACTGTTCCCTTTATTTTTTTGAGCAGTGTATAATAGTACATTTTATACTTTTACTTTAGTAACATTTTCAATGCAGTACTCTTACTTGTAACAGAGTATTTTTAGTGTGTTTGTACTTTTACTTAAGTAAAGGATCTGAATACTGACACACACACACACACACACACACACAACTGATATAATAATACGTTTATAATGAATGGCATTGTTTAATAAATATGAAAGTTTGCCTACTGTATTTTTAATTGTGTTCAGCAACCCCTGACAAACAAAGCCATACTAATAGTACTTTTTACTTTTGATACTTGAATATTTTCAAAAGCAGGTACTTTTGTACTTTTGATTGAAATTTATTTTTTGTATGGATAAATTTAAATTGAAGAGTTCTACTTTTAGTTGAGTAATATTTAGCAGGGCTATCAGGTACTTTTACTCAAATACAGGATTTGTGTACTACTTCTACCAGTGGTTTTCTACAAATAAGATAGCAATACACACATACAGGGTTTAACTTTCAGCAACTGCCTCTTGAGAAAGTAAGTCAGATGATGAGCCGGAGATCCAAATGAAATGTGGTTATGAAGATTACTCGTTTTCTTCTCCTCTTGCTCTATTCAGAGAGAGAGGGATGCCGGCAGCCGCTGTATTGTCTCCATGGTGTCGAGCTCCATCACCATCCAGGACCCGCGTGACTCCCAGAACCGTCGCTTGTTTTGTTTCGACTACGCCTACTGGTCCCACTCCGGCTTCACACGAGACAGCAGTGGCCTCTATGTGCCCGAAGAGCCCGGGGGACGATACGCTGACCAGGTCAGCTCCGAGGCATCCTGGTAGAACAGGCAAAGAATTGGTGGATTCGATCAAGCCAACAGAACAAAGTGAACCCTGTAAAACAAGCAGAATGCATAGCAGAAGATACATCGACACAGTATAATGTAACTTGTAACAATACTGGGTTACAAGTTTGCAGCTTACAAAATATGTGTCCCCAGGACAGTGTGTTCCAGGACCTGGGAGAGGGAATACTGGAGAATGCTCTGCAGGTAGCAATCATACTGTAGTACATACTGTTTAAGTAGAGTTTCATTCACATCGAGATCACAAAGCTCAGCGTTTTTTTGCACCCAAGTAGATATTGTTCTGTGCTAGTTGGCTAAAACAATTTTGAGGTTTGCTAGTATGTTCTAGGCTAATAGTGAACATCCTGAAATGATGTCTGCAGGGTTACAATGCCACTCTGCTGGCCTACGGGCAAACTGGCTCAGGGAAGAGTTACTCGATGGTGGGCTATGGGCCTAACAAAGGCCTAGTCCCTAAACTTTGTGACAGACTGTTTCAGGCCATGAGAGAAAACCAGGATACAAGACAGTGTCAGGTGAGTAGTGGGCGTGGCTGTTTTTGCATCGTCATAATTTATCAACAGGCAGTGTCATGTATGGGTGTGAAAATTCAAAATCTCTTTGTTCTTGGTGTCTACACAGGTCTTTTTCAGTATGTTGGAAATCTATAATGAGCAGGTAACAGATGGGAAAAGCAGCTACTGTCATGTTTCCTGCTGTCTTTTGTCTGTGTTTTTTTGTGTATCATCTTTTATCTCTGGATATTACATTCATTAAGAAGTCACTACTTTGGTAGATGATTGGCATTCCCTCCTTCGATAATCTCTGCATCCTTTCTTTTCTCTCTCTCCTCTCTGTACAGGTGGTTGACCTCCTCTCTCGGGGGTCCCGTACTCCGGGGGGGCTCAGAGTCAGAGAGGAGCAGCAAAGAGGCTTTTATGTGGAGGGTCTCCGAACAGTCCCGTGTGACAACGCACCACAGGTAGAGAATTGGAAGGAGTGTGTGTAAGTATATGGAGGTGGTGGCAGTAGATAAGCCACATGCCATTGGTGTGAGAGACCTGGGTTTAATCCCCCACTATGACACATCCACCAATGTGTCCCTGAGCAAGACACTTAACCCCTAGTTGCTCGAGAGGTGTGCGACCTCTGACGCGTATTGCAATGGTGATGCTTTGGATAAAAGTGTCAGCTAAATGAATAAATGTAAAGTAATGTGTGTATATATATATATATAGAGAGAGAAACGCCTCTATATACAGTAACAGTCCAGGGGAGCTGGATAGATATCTGTCCATGTTGTACACTTAACTCTACAGAGTCTTGACCTGGAAAAAGCTATCAAAAGTTATCAAGTTATCAAAAAAAGAACTGTACTTGTTAGGCACAGTAGTGTCTGAGTGTCCTGCTACAACGGATCTTTAGGGATATTTCAGATCCCTCTTAATGCTGTCTTGGTGTTTTGTATGTTTGTGTTGTATGTAGAATCACGTTAAAGTGCAAATTTTAAAATGTAGGTGGAGCAACTGATGGAACAGGGGACCAGGACCCGAACCACCGCTGCCACTCACATGAACGCCAACAGCAGTCGCTCGCACATGCTCATTATCCTCCAACTCAAACAGGTAGCCTAAGTGGCTCCACATGCTGTGTTTCAGTTTCAGTCCTACATTTAGACGTGTCTGTCCCAGGATCACTTCCGTTAAATTCACACCAACAAAACAAATTTCATTTTATTATTAAAACATTATTTCATACTGTGCCTAAAAATGTCTCATGTCTAAGATGCATGATTTGCATTAATTTACATTTAGCAGTGAAGTTATGTAATTTATCTGCGCATCTACTGGCGTCTGTTTCATCTATGTCAGAAATACTATCTTCAGGTTCTTTAAATGTGTTGTTGGCATTACTGTGACTTCCTGTCAGATCTTTTCCAAAGAGAACATCACAAAGCAGTCCAACATTAACTTGGTGGACTTGGCTGGCAGTGAGCGTCAGCGGTCGTCCGGGTCGGAGGCTGACAGGCTCAAAGAGGGCACAGCCATCAACCTGAGCCTCACCACCCTGGGCAACGTTATCAGGTTGGCCTGGTGTTTGGTTTAATTTAGTTTTTATTCCATTTGGTTCATCAGTAGTTTTTACATCCTCTCCCCTCCTCCAGCTCCCTCGCTGATGTGGCTGTGGGGAGGAAGGTTGTCCATATACCCTACAGAGACTCTGTTCTCACCAAGCTGCTGCAGTCTGCACTGGGAGGCAACAGTCGCACTGTTATGGTAATAGACACTTTATAGAAAGTAGTGCTAACATGCACTGATTTTGCATAATGCCGTATGTAAAATATAGCTTTTGGAAATACACAGTGAACACAGATCAGTGAAGTTATTTCTCATTTTGGACATCAATGAATTTTCAAGATTGCCACGCTGAGCCCTGCTGATATCTGCTATGAGGAGTCTCTTTCAACCTTGCGCTATGCTGAGAGGTACAACAAACCATAATGCAGTGTAACCTATCATGAATTGATAAGGTTGCACACACTAAAACCTCTACAGCAATCACTCACTGTCTTTTCTTTCTGCCTCCTTCCCCTCTCTTTTCTTTCTTCTTGGCCTTTTCACTCTGTTCCAACTGCACCCCATCCACACCCCTCACTCGCCTCCCTCACCTCTTTAGGGCAAAGCGTATCCAGAACCGAGCAGTGGTGAACGAGAGCCCCACAGAGCGTCTGGTCAAAGAGCTAAAGGCCGAGAACACCAGACTGCTGCAACGACTGAGCCGGCTGGGCCAGGAGGGACGCAGAGCTAACGACGAGACCAGTAAGACTCACTTTTAAAATAAAAGAGAATTCAGCAGGCGAGGGTAAGACAGGTCAACGTGTGTGTGTGTGTGTGTGTGTGTGTGTGTGTGTGTGTTCAGAGGAGCTTCGTCAGCTGCTGACCCACAATGAGCTTCAGATCAGAGCCATTCAGACTCTGTGGGAACAACACCTGCAGGAGGCCCTGAAGGACTGGGAGCAACAGTATGCCAACATCACACAGGTGTACACACTTACACACACACACACACACACACACACACACACACACACACACACACATCCACATGCACAATCAGAGATACATGCATGAGTTTGTGAAGTTTCAGATAAGCTTAGGAAAAACATGAGCACAGAAGGTAAATGTACTTGGTGAAGGTTCGTTGTACAAGTACATCTTTATACATGTGGATATTTTTCATCTTTTAATGTTTACTGTCTCTCTGTCCCTCACTATCAGGAGAGGAGGATGATGCAGATGCATCCCTACATCCTGAACATCAACGAGGATGCTCAGCTGTCAGGGGTGGTCAAGCTTTTCATCCAGGAGGGTACGTCTGTCTGCACAACTCTCTTTATATTAAAAATAAATATCTCACTCTCTGACTCTCAGCTTAACCCACATTCTGTCAGACCCATTGCTACAGTTTTCAGCGTGCTCATTACCACTCATTACCACTGTTTTGTGTTCCAGGCGAATGGGACATCGGCTTGTGTGACTCTTCCCCAAGATCCATCTCTATCAAGGGCTTAGGGTGAGAACTCATCACATCAAGATCACATCAGGGAACAATAAAACATCACAAACCCAGACCAAGTAAAGTGAGAGTATCTAAAAGTGGGTGTAAATGGTGATGCTGGGAGAGGCTGCAGGTCCTGGAACCCTTTTAAAAAGAAGCAAGTGAAGAAAATCACATGTAAATGAGTGTAGTTTTGTCTGGAACTTGAGTAATGTTGAGATGCAAGTATCACTCAATCCAATTTTGTATCTGAGCTTATACACACTCATTTATGTATGTGTGTTTTTGTGTGTCAGGATCCAGGAGCGTCATGCTGTGTTCAGGAACGAACAACGGCGGGTAACACTGACCCCGCTGGCAGGGTCAAAGCTCATTGTCAATGGCAATGCTGTCTCCCAGACAACTGAGCTGCAGCACCTGGTGGGTCTCCACACACACGCACGCACACACACACACACACACACACACACAAACTTTATGATAGGGCTGTGTGACATGTGTGTTACTGTACACACACACAAAGCATTTCCCTCTTTTAATCTTTTGTCTCCCTCTAGGACCGCCTCATTCTCGGTTCCAACTGTACCTATCTATTCATTGGTTATCCCTCTGAGAGGGGTGGTGATGACTGGAGCCGTTACGACTACGACTACTTCCAGTCTGAACTGGCTGCCGCTGAGGGCATCCACCTGGGTGAGCAGGGTGATCATTAGCTGTAATTAAAGTGTAATTTTGGAAGGAAACTTGTTAGATATTTTTTATGCGTCTGTGTTTAGGTGAATCCTGTGCTGGCTCCAGTCAGACTGACCCCAGTCTGCTGGCCGTCTTTTACGACTACATCAAACTGATGCCCATGGTGGCTGAGGCCAATCAGATGAGCCAGGAGCTGAACAAGGTAGCACAGATTCACTCCCACTGACCTTCTATGTTAAATGTTTTTTTTGTTTTTTTGGTTAATACTGGAGGCAGTTATGTCGGTAAATAAAATAACATAAATATATCTTTTGTTTTTATTGTCTCATGTGGTCATGGTTATGTATTAACAATTGATAAACACCTGCTCTTTACTGTGTGCTGTGTTTCTAGGGGGTGGAGTTTAAGTTGGAAATCAAGAATCTGGCACTGTCAGATTCAAAAGGCCACGATCTGGAGAAGGAGATTGTTGTCAGAGTCACTGTTATGGGAAGAAAACAGGTTGGGCTGTCTGTATTTTTCTTTCTGTCTCTCACGTACACTAAATCATAAGGTTTTAATAATCCCAATTTCAGTTGAGGTTTGAGTTCAGGTCTTGTATTTTTGTTTCACTCCCTTCCCAGGTATGGATGTGGTCCAAGGCCAAGTTTGTGAACCGTAAATTCCTGATGGAAGACGTCTACCAGCAGCATCAGGCTGAGAAGAGCGGAGACAATGTAATGTTAGAGACCATTTACAAATCAATCATGTTCATTTTCAGCACAGACTAAAAATTATTTCAAAACCTAAACAAAACAAAAATTTGCCAAGTATAGATGTATAAGGGATTTGCTGACGTGTGTATTTTGTACTTACTTTATTGTGTTTCTGCTTGAAATCATTTAAATCTGTGATTAGAGAGAAACATTAAAATAAGTGAAAGGTGCATGAGAGGAGACAATAATATATACCACAATCATAGAGAGGATCATCTCACTGTGCTTTTCAACTGCGGCTTGATGGAATGAGTCTTAGTAAATCTACAATCAAAATACAATACAATGTCAGCACAGTCAAAACAAGCTAGCTTTACCATTAACGTGCTTACAAGTCAGAGGAAAAACTTTTTTGAAATTTGACTTGCCCTCAGAGACTAGAGGGGCTGTCTGCAGCTGCGTTACCCAGAGATAAAGACCCGTTCTGGGATCCTGTGGAGCCTCTGCTCCTGGGGACTGCTCACCTCTGGCTTCAGTCTTTGGCCTTCCGCATCCCCCTGGAAGAGCAACTTGAGGTACACACACAGATATACTGCATACACACACACATGCACACGTCTCTACTTTGAGAGAGTTTGTTTGATTACCTCTGTCTGCAGGTGCTGGGTTCAGAGGGCACAGAGGAGGCCATTCTACAAGCACAGCTGGTTCCCTGCACTTCCACGGGACTGTATGTAGCACACACACACACACACATTGTGAATAATGTAATAAACATATAGATATATTAGTAAATAATCTTTCTCACCTTCCAGCCCTCTGGGGGAGGATGACATTATGATCGACCCGTCTGAGTTACTGGGTCGACGACTGGACTTCCAGCTGGTTCTGGAACAGTGTTGTGGCCTCCGCTGGATCAGAGAGGCCCGCAATAGAGGGGTCCAAATTGGGTGAGGCATATGGGGCTACATGTGGAGGCATGGGAAGCACTGAGTGGAGTTTGAAATACTGGGAGGATGCTGATAATTCCTACAATAAATGATAGCCCAGGAACTGGAGGTCAAGATAAGATATAGCAGAAGATATGTGGGGAACATGTAGGTCATCAATGACTTTAGCGTTTATTGGAGACGAGACACATTACAGAACTGTTCAAGGACTAAGAGTGAAGTGTCATGATAGACTGGGATAATCACTGTCCTCTTGACTCGTACGGCCAGAAGTTAGATACTGTACTTTGTTGTCCTTTGTTCTTCCTCTTCCCTCACTGTCTCAGTTTCAGGTTGTTTGACTGCTGCCAGTCTCTGTACACTCCGGCCGTGTGGCACAACGTCAACCCTCTGTTGGATCACAGAGTTCACTTTGCCTCCTTGCACACCTCCCAACGTCTGCTGGACTACCTGCAGAGCAGCGCTGTAGTGCTGGAGCTCTGGGGCCTTCAAGGTGAGGATGAAGAGATGGATGGATGGATGACTGGGCAAGACTCTTTGTGTGGGTCCAGCAGGTATATAGGAAACTTACTGAGGCCTCCAGCTCACAAGGTTCACTAAATGTTCCCCACAAAACATGCATGTAAAACAAATACATTTTGTTATGAATGCTTTATTTCACAGCATCACACTGCTGTATTATCTCATTTCACAGCAGCAGCCCAAAATGACAGTTGCCTTTTTGCCTCCCTCAGACTTGCAGAGAGGAGTTGGAGTGGGATGAAATTGTCATCTTGCACCCTAGTTAGAAACTTTTTATTTTATTTCATGCTCGAGTAATTAATATAAATGTACAACAGACAAAAGTATCATTGAAGCTCCTGTTTCAGAGGGTTGTACTGGCCTGATATCATCTCTAGAGGGAGTGAGGATGACTACAGAGGGCGTATTTATCATCGAGGAGGCAGACCCAGCGGACACTGCAGTGAGTTTGATGTAGAGTTTGTATTTCTGTGTCAGCAATGATCTTTCACTGTGACACGTTTCTGAAGCTAATATACAAAACTATGGAACAGACACATAATACATTAAGCATTTAACTAACTGCAAGATAAGTTATAAGACAGCAGAATTGTAAAATCATAGATTTCAGCAACTGTAATATTTGGTTCTTCCAGTAGGACTTAATGAGAAATTCCTGGCAACTTGAGTGTGTGTGTGTTGTGCAGCCTGTAGACTCTGCAGAGCTCAGCTGTTCAGTGAGAGCTCTTCAACAGGACTTGGAAGAGCTGAAGAGTGTTAATGCTTCACTGAGAAAAGAAAATCATAGTCTGAGAGAACAACTCAACACAGCCAGGAATGGTAACTGAAACATACATACACACCAAGATCAGGGTCAATATCTTGTTAATTGATTACTACATTTTACATTACAAATAGACAGACAGGATTTACAGATGTTTCACGGCACAATATTTACATTCCTAAAATTTTTAAAGATTTTATGATATCATTGATTAATGCATTCTTTCTCTCACACACCTTTCTCCCTCTGGGTGTTAGGTGGGGAGAGCGTGCGTGGTCGCTTGGTGCGTCCCAGCTGTGATGCAGAGTTTGCTCGTGCTCTCAAGGTTTTCTACCACAGCATGACTTCAGTCAGGGGTCAGCTGCAGCGCCTGCGCAGACATAGGCCCAGTGTACGTATCCCCTTCTGTGTGCAGCATTAGTGAGCATTACTAAAATAAGGCCTCCTGATTATAGTTAATCAACAGTGGATCTATAGAGAACACTACACGATTCAAAAGAAGTTTTAATAAGATTCCTGTGAACTCGCCACATTAACTTGTGAGGATTTTAATAACTTACCTACTTTGGTTTCATCAAAACCAGCTGTAAAAGAAACGTCTGCAAACCAGACAGGAAAGGCATGTTTAGGTTGTGGAATTTACAGTCAGGGCTACAGTGAGACACCTGTGTTTGTAATGATTAATTTTTGGAAAAGTCCCAAGTAGAATTAAGAGTCAGTTGCTAGTGTGAATCCGTAGTGTATACTGTGCACGTGTATGGTTATCTGTTGAGGTTAGTTTTGAGGTTGTGTGTTCCTGTTGTTTTCAGGAGGAGTCTGACCTGCTGGGGCTCAGACTGTTTGTGGATGAGCAGAGTCGTCTCCTGAGGGACTTCTCGGAGCAGCTGGAACAGAGCGTCTCCACACTCAAACAAGATGTAGCCGCCATCGTCCGCCGGAAACGAGAACGTTCAGGAATCTGGTCTTGACCGAGACTTGTTTACAGATTTTCCAGAGTAGATGAATGTCTCTGGTCATTCCACATTTTACAACACTGCAGATATTTCTCCATTAAGTGTGTATAGGTTGAATTCTTGCTGTTTGTAACATTGTGTTGATTAACATTAAGCCATTAGTGAAACCGGCTTAAGAAATGTGTTCACAGAACTGAACTAAGAGATACTTTAAACCTTTTTTTTAACGTAAATTTAAAGGAGTAGTTATATTAAGAAATCAAGGAAAACTGCCCAATTGTTCTACAACTACCAAAATATCTTAGTAGAGCTTGTCATATGGACGCTCATTCTCCTGTTTTCTTCTTGGCAGAGTTATTCCCACCAAACCTGGGTAAATGCAATGGAAACTCTGGAAAGGTTACGAAGCATGTTATATTCTGTTTGATGTACAAGATGGGTCACATTTGTCATTTGACACAGCTGGATTTCTTTTTATCTGAAGGAGCAGAAGTTAACTTTTTTCAGTAAAAGAGAGGGTACTCAGATGTCTTCATCTCTACACAGTCACCAGGCGAGGTAGCAATGTTAGTCAGTACATTATGCAAGTATAGTATTAACATAATAACAAAAGTACTTAAGTCTATAAAAAGTTTATTAGACTGCATGTAAAATAAGTCATTACAGTCCCAAATAAATTAAAAGGCAAATACAAGTCAAGTTTCAGAATTCACAATATTGTTATGTTTTTTGGACCATCATTGATAATGTATATTTTCAAGCAACTGCAGTTCACTGTATGACATCAGAAATCAAGGAGAAAGGAAAGTTCCTCTTCCTCATGTCTCACTGTGGCAGACAGATCATAGACAAGAATGAGATATCTAATAGCTGAAAAGGAGAGATTTCCTCTTCAGTTAAATGACAGTGTTTACCACAGCATGTCTCATTTTAATGTCCAGTTCAGAGGTAAAAAATTCTTTATGTTTGTAAGCAGTCACAAATTGCAAGAGTACAGACAGTTGCTGTAGGTCCAAAAAAAGACAGGTGCGGGCACATTTTACAGGAGAGGCAGAAGGCAAATATGAGGCAGATTAGTCAGCGGATGGGACAGAAAGTCTATGTACAACAGACATGCAGACATGTTGAAAGAAGGAAGTTAGTCATGAGAAACCTAAAACAGGTATAGACAGACAGGAGGGGAGAGGCAGCAGTGAAAGGCCAGAGAGCTACGTATACGTGAACTGAAGAGGTAGACAGAAAAAATCCAACTGTGGGAAGGACAGACAGCTACAGATATATCAACTGATGTGTCTGTACGAGAGAGTGTGTGTGTTAGAAGGCAGAAGCCATGAGTCAATTGAAGTCTGATTTGGGTAAAATTTTACAGAAGTTCAGATTCTTCAGAAATAAGCACCAACATTAAGCGATTTTTCGTGTGTGAGTTTCCAACATTTTTTTTTTTACTTTACAAAAAGCACCCAATAGTGTGCCTGTGTGTTTGTGCAGGTACAGAGAAGGCCAAGGGTACAGGTGAGGTAGGTTAATTGGGTCTTCAGGGACTGGAGGGGAAAAAAACAAACTATAGAAAAACATGTACAATAAACACTTCCTGTAACATTTACTTAAACGTAAAATAATGCCGGAGAAAATGTAGCAATGCGCAGTAAGCAACGGTTTCTTTTTCTCAGTTAAACTGCCAATTGTCTGCACCTCTTTGGGTAAGTCAGAGTTCTATGTCTGAACAACACAACACAACAAACATGAGTAAAGAGCATGTACAGTAGCAGTTTAGGTATATATCAAGTACAGTGGTGAAAATTACATTAGGAAAAAACACTTCCTCTCAAAGATCAACAGTTCAGCCTCATGTATGCAACAAATTTTAAAATAAAAATTGACGCTGTTATCGGTTTTCATTTTTAAATTGCATTCCTGTCTTTGCAGCCATGAGGCTTGAGTGCAGTGACTGACACATACCTGAATTTGTGTTACAATATTCTGGTTATTAGCTAACCTTTATCAGTATTTATTCTATTTATTTCCTAGACTCTTTGACGTAGATTGGCTGACAACTGACTGAACATGAAATTGTTCAAAAAGTAAACTCTCACCGTGCTTGTTTCCAAAGCTGCCTTTTTTAATCTGTCAGGCTAATGCCTCTATGCAGAAATGTCACTGCTAAAATGGTTTTGGGAGGCACAAAAAGCAGTCTGAGCTGGAATAAATGTGAGTGTGTGTCTAAGTGCACACATGTTATTCCGGCTCATTTTGCCCGAACGTGTCCCTGTTATATCTCCATCTTTCTGACTCTGAAACCCTTTTACATTCTGGGTTACACAAGTTTTCATCTTTCAGCTCCCTCCATCACACTTTCTGTTCACCACTGGAGGAGAGAAGTTTAAAACATATATGACCACTTGTGTCTCTATTCACACTCGCTTGCGCGCACACACACACACACACACACACACTGAAGCTTTCAGCAGCAGAGAGACAACTTTCACAGTATAAAAAATATTTCACTAAATCACAGAGAGGTCCACGATTTCACATAAAGCCCATATTTGTCGGCCTCTGAAGCCACATAAAGATAAACATCATTCATTAAGAGCTGCAGTCCACAAACAAGGACTGGGAATAATCAAGTCTCAGTCAGACTGAAATAAGTCATATTTTGTCGGACATTACCAAGAGAGTGGGCAAACCAGTTAAGATTGTTACAAAAGCAATCCTCTGCAGTGTTCACATATTTAATAATATTTACGTAGGTCCTGCAAGATGGTAATAGATCAGGATTTGGAAATAATGCCACCATAAGACTGGTCACGCTGCTCTCAAGACCAAACTGGTGCCCAACCTTCAAATCCAGGATCTAATTATACAGAGTCCACCTGTAAGAAACAATTTCTGTGTGTGTGTATATATATTTCATTCTTGTCCACAGTACGACAACTCCTCCTCAGTGTTTCCTGCCAAATGCTAGCTCTGGTTTACCGGAGCACAACCAAAAAGATCCCTGAATAATGTCACCATCACAGATGTCCCCAAACGTCTGAGGATATTTATTCTGGATGGCCCAGCCTGTTTGAGTCAAGCATTCAGGAGTCAACTGCCGTGTAAATTCAAATAATTAAGTAAACAAACTTGGCCCAGCTGACAGTCAAACTTCACTGTATCTATGACAGATCAGTCAAGTTCATAAACTGAACTGTGTTAGCCTTTAGCCACTATGCTAACAAATGATCGGCAAGGAACTTACACCAAAAAATCACCACCACAGCACTTGTACATTGTCCATCTTCATAGAGGATAACACTTCCACACTAAACAGACAGGTGTGTGTCTGCTGGGGGCAAAACGTTCTTTAAAAGGTCATTGACAGCATCCTTACAATAACTTCCTGTGAAGGTTGTTGTTCTTCTCAGGCGCTGGTGCCTTCATTTTCAGCAGCTTGGCTGTCACTTGCTGTTGTTCCGTGGGTGATGAGGGTAGGTGGGGCCTCGGACACGTCTCGCTGGCTGCCATGCCTTGAATGGCCGCCTATCTGATGGAGGCTGCTGTGAGTGGAGAGCGGGTGGTCGAGATGTGGCATGCTGCCATGGAAACTGCGCTCCTCTGTACCTCTGTAAACCATAGTATCACTCCTGAGAGAGGAAGATGAAGACATGAGACAGGGAGGAGAAACAAGGAAAGAAATATTTAGTTTCATGTAATTCACAACTTTTGACAGACAGGAAGTCATGTTTTCCTGTTCTACCTGTCGTCACGAGTGCGGCGCAGGCTGCCATGGTAGCTGGCCTTGCTGTGGATGCTGCTGGCCTTACTCCTGGTGGAGGTGGGGTGGCCATGGTGAGTTCTGACCGGTTCGTCAAGGTCGTCTAGGACAGCCAAGTGGGTGGAAGAGGCATGGGTAGAGGTGCCCTACAGGAGGATGAGAGGTCAAACAGATGTAATAACTACTTCCAATAAACTAATTTCAAAGTTAATAATAGTTAATTTACAACATTAAAAACTGTTTATATTCTGTATCTGCTCATTCTATTCATTGCCTCAGTGACCTCAGAGACATACTGTGCACAGTCTGCTTCAACCATCAATAATAAAGTTCATAAAGTTCAAATCAATAAAATCAAATTGTACAGTTCCTAAATGCTTATTTTATGAAGCATTCCTTAATAATTACTTATGTCAACAGGGTTATTTAACATAATCAGAGTTCATATTAGGTAGACTGATTATGCAACGCGCTTGCTGTTTAGAGTTGACAGAAAAATCTTACTTTATGTTAAGATTTACGTTAGCTAACCCAGGCCGTCTTGTTACATAAAGCTCTGGACTCTACTTGGATTTTGATAGTTTAAAATGTAATTTAGTAAAAACCTTCCATGTGGCATATGTTGAAAGTAGATGCCCACTTCCCAGTGGGAAGAGGAAGTGAGTGAGTATTATTTAGCCTGGTGAGCTAATGGACAGTAATGGATGAAAAAAAGCAACAATGTAGTTTCTGGTTTGAAGCTGTCTAAAATTAGACAGTTCCAGTTTGGGTTCAGTCAGTTTGATCTTAAAAATGAAGGTACAGGCCTAGATCTGGTTTCAGTTTTCAACCTGCACAGCCGTCTAGTCCCAGTGTGGTTTCATGTGTTTTTATCTTAAATGAAACAACAACTATTACTTTCTAATCCTGGAGCTACCACTAATAGTGCTACAAGGACTACAACTACGGATATTACTCTTGCTTATCCTGATGCTTCTACAACTAGCACTACAATGATTACTTTTGATACTGCTATATCACTGCTGTGTTTGCAGTCCTACCTGAGTGGATGTTCCTCTGGACTTCCTAATGATGGGAGTGTTGGGTTCACGCAGCAGAGACTGGGCAAAGTCTGGCTGCTCCTGCAGCACCTGCCGGGACTCATTCACCCCACTACTACAGAGAGAAGAGGGTGAGGGAGGGCAGGGGTGTAGGGTAAAAGATTGGGAGACGAGGGTAAGGTGCAGGGGAAGGCAGAGGGGTGTGTGTTAGGAGAGAGATGAAGAGAGGGAACAGAAATGGAGAAGTGCAGAGTGGAGGGTTAGAAGAGAGGAGGGACAGAGGGATGCAAGGAGGAGTGCAAAGAGACAGAAAAGATGGGGAAGTGAGGGAGACGAAGAGCAGAAAATAAAATGTAAGATGCAAAATTACTATCTAATAGTAAAATCAGTCATGCAGTACATGTGCTCTCACAAACTTGTTTTAATTTTAGCCTTTAAATCAGGCCTGAAAAATAATTAACAAACAAGTAACAAGGAAGGGGAGAGGCAAGACTAAAAACAAAAAGTCATCCATCCATCCACGAGAATCCATCTCTTACTCTTTGCGTCTGCGTCCATGCAGGAAGTTGGCCCATTCAAAACAGGTCTTCTTGCTGCCCACCCAGAAAACAGAGGGGATCCCCACCACTAACATCATCAGATATTTAATTAGGAACAGGACCATGGCTGGCCGGCTGCTCTTCTCCACCTAAAGAGAGAATCAGAAATATTAATCCACAATGATCTAATTAAGGCAACAGAGGCTGTTGAAAATACAGCCTAAAATGTATAATATAAGAGAAAGAAGAGAAGCTTTATTATTTTATAAACAGACAAGCATTGAAGTAGGTAGTGCAGGACGGATATTTCCTCAACAGTAACACAAAAAGAATATAAAATGATTGGGATGCCAATGAAACGACTTATACATTAAGTTGACCAAAAGTATCCAGCACTGACGCGTGTTTTTAGCCCAGTCAGTCAGTTTGAATGATGGAAGAGGGGAGATAATCCTGGAGAGCTGCTTCATCAGCTGAACTGCAGTTTGGATGTGCAGCAACTGCTCTCTCCTCGTAAGTCCTTAACTTTGATGCAGGATACAGTTTCTACCACCAGAGGGCAGTAGTTTATTGCAGTTCTGAAGGTTGAGCGGTATATTTGTAAATAGAACATTTGGTTTAAAGTTACACTCTCAATATAAAGAATCTAAATTCCCAAATTTCTCCTAACTACCTTTTAATGTTTTGAAACATCGACTTTAAAAACAGAAACAGAGAGCAAGAGTAGTGTACAAGATATTTAAATGTGAGGTATACAGTAGTTCACTTCAAGTCAGGTTTTTATCTTTCTGAAAGATAAAACTGAAGAGTGATCACACACAGCAAGTGCTGAGTTAACAGAGACATCTTTACGCAGAACCAAAACAAGCATAAAAATGTATAAAAAGTATTTTGTAAACAAACCATTACCACAATTTTAATTTACAAAACAGTAGAATATTTTTATTCATTGTATCTAAAATAGTCATCACAGGCAGTGCTTTCACACTGTTGTGGGGTGTACTGTATAAAAATACATGAATATTGTCAGTTTATGTTTTGTCTGGGTTTCACTGACATGGATAATGGCTGAATTTCCATTTCGGGGAGGATATGTGTTTATATGTGTGGTTGCAACATTTAAGTCAATTAAAATCAGGTGATGTGTGGGGGTGACATGATTGCTGAGACAATCTCAAAAGTCATATTTTTTTGTAGCTACATGGACGATTACAGGTGGCCTTTTAAGATTGAGGACCCACAAAGTGTAGTGATTACAGACTTGGTGCAGCACTTAAAGACATTCTATCTGTGCAAAAGACTTAAAAGATTATATCCTGGTAAAGATGCTATTCACAAAGCATTTTAACACACATCTCTTTGAAAGCATTTCTTGCTTTTGAAAGAACCAGAGGCCAGAAGAATGGGTATGTATTAATTAGCTTTAGTGTGTTTCGCCCAGTCTGAGATTAAATGTCTGAGATTTAGGTCCTGTGATATAACAAGATGCCCTGGGACTTCAGTAATTTACCACCCATGCACACACACAAAACAAAGTCACCTGAACTTCAACAATGCCCACAGAATCTTCAATTATGAAAAAACATGTAATTGTACCCTCTTACACATGCAACCCCCCCCCCCAGGGTAAAGATCACATAACACATAGCAATATTGAAATTCCAGAGCGACAACAGGTCATAAAGGGGGTTCTCTCTTCATGAGCTCACACACACAGCTACAGACACATTAATGCACACACATAGATTAACAAGTAACATAAGCACTTGCACCTGCCTCCACCCCATCTCATATAGTCTGTCAGTCACAAATTAGCTGTAATTCTTCTATCATAAAACCACTCTAACAGCCCTGAGCGTGAATAATCATAAAAAATAGAAACATAAACAAACGCCTAAAGTAAAGGTTTTGATGCCTTATGGTTTAACAAACCAATGAAAAGCTCTCGTTGTCTTGTGTGTGCGCTTGGGACACAAAACAGGGGAGTGTGTTTGTGTCTGCATTGTGCACATGTGATTATTAATTTAGCACCAGACTGTAACACACCACACTCCCACCACTCTTCATAACCGCTACAAAGACATTGTAGAGTACAGGCAGCAGAGCATGACTGAGCAAGCCCTGAGAGAGAGCAGAGGGGTGGAAGGGGGAGACTGACTGAAAGAAAGAAATAAGTGTGTGAGTGAAAAACAAAGAGACGGAGAAACAGAGTGTAACATCGAGATGGTGGCTTTGTGTGGAGTTGGTCTTGAGAGCTGAATTAGCTGAGCTAATGATGCATACTACGCTCTGCTCCCTCCCTTCCACAAATACCTACTCACTCAGCCACACACACACGTGCTACCGCCGGCCCTCTATCCAACTAACTCAAACAAGCACGCCACACACACACACATACACACACACACACACACACACACACACACACACACACTCTGTCTGCTCAGTGACGGGTTATTTTGGTTTATTACAATTTGCGTCTTGTATGTTGCCCAATAGGTCTATTGGTAATAATAACACTGTATTCAAGTTGATTGCTGAGATCAAGGTCATTGTATTAATGAAACCTGGTGGGGCAAGAATAATAAGTGATAATACAGGTTGTAACCAAATCCACAGGTTAGTCAAACTTATTTGAAAGACTGAAATGATTATTCAAATTGTCAATCACAGTTTACAGAACGACGGCGTGGTTTAAAATTTACCTTCTGAATTTACTGCTATCTTCCAGTTTTACCACCAAATAAAGTGGTTTAGAAAATCTGGCTAAACAGTTTGCTTGTTTACAACCTGTATGATGGTCATGTTTTTTGCTCTGTCGACTTTGTGGTAGCAATGATGTCTTGCAAATCCCAGAAAACACTTTAGTCCAGCGATTCCCAAAGTGTGGTGTGAGCTGCGTCTAGGGGGTGCACGACAGGAAAAATGTAATGGTGGTCTATTAGTGTAACAACTACAACAATTTATTTGTGGAATTTTTCAATAAAAACATGAATTAAAAACTTTCCTTTGTAAATTTACAAAAGGGCTCCTCACACACCTCTTTACCTCTCCCTCCTCTCTCTAGCCTTTTTACAAATCCTCATATGGATTTTGTCCATGTTATCTGTTTATGAGGATTATGAGGGTGCAATTTGTAAAAAAACAGAGGGAGGGTGTTTTGAAAGAATTTTTTTTTGTCATGAAAATACCCCCCACCTTCCTCTGCACAGGTCAGCACGCAGTTGAAATGTGGATTGACTTCACAGTTTAACCATCACAGTATGAGAAAAGGTTTTACTGCCACTGTTACTTTTAAAAGTAATAAATATATAACGTTACATTGTGAAGCAGAGTTGCAGTGAAAAGCAGACAGATGCATGCTGTGTTTAAGCGCAGTGAGTGGGTATGGAGAGAGCGACTGATTTAAAAGCTGTCACTTTCAAGAGTGTCACTGAGTGAAACCCCGTAGCTGTGACTTCGGGCACGTTCACTGGTGTAACAGTTCATCATATTTTGATGTTTATTGCACCTTCAGTAATATTGGCTGCCTTCTCTTCAATACAGCTCCGCTGCTCACTGGAGTAAAGTGTTGATAGGCTATTATTCGTGACATGTGACCAATCAGATGTGGGCGGGACATTGAGCAAGGAAATAAATAAGTAAAAAACACATATATATTTTTATCTTACATGACGATCTAGATTTACAGTTAAGAGTACAACTATGGTTGGACAATAAAACAATAACAAATATTTATTAATAATTATTGCAATATAAATGTTACACAAATTTTCAATAAATATTCAATAAATGTATGATTTTATTCACTTGAATCATCCACGAATTAGGACTTAATTCTTTTATTAAGATGTTTATTTTGTTGAGGAAAAAGGACCGAAAAAAGATTTTACTCAATTTTATATATTTTTATATATTTGTTGACAAAGATTTTATCATAATTGTTTTGAGTGTTCCACCTCAGATTTGTGAAGTGATCCACTGTTTGGCATCAAGTGTTGAACATGTTGAAGAGTTTAAAACCCAATTAACCATCAGGTTTCTTCAAATTTCACTCAGGAGCAAAAATCAGCCTTTAAACTCAAAAGAAATAATGATTTGATACTTATCGTGATAATTCGATATCGAAAGATATAAAAGTTTTTATCGTGATTTTTCGCCATATCGTCCAGCCCTAAATACAACTGATCACAGCAAATAAAGTTATTTATATTTACACTGTGTTAAGAAGCAGATGGTTTCTCACCTTAGACATATCCACGGCATGCTTTCCTCCACAAACAAGTCTTCACAAATAATATCATGACATAGCCTCACACAAGCAGATTTTCTCATTTGCCCCTCTATCTACCTTATATGGACAGGGGATGTGATAGTGCCTGCAGTTCTCCTCCATCCACGTTATCTCCCAAATGCTCCGGTAGGTGTGTTCGTACAAGTAGCACCCAATCACAGTCAACAAGGGGACCAGGTAGAGAACTGAGAACACTCCCATTCGGATCATAAACTTGACCAGTTTGGTCTGGTTCTCCTTCTCCAGAGGGATCTCCATGCGCACCCGGTTCAGAGCCACAATGCCCACTAACAGGAGAGAGACACCCACCTGAAGACAGGAAGACAAATGACAGGCACACAATTAAAATGAGCAGGGTGACTGACAAAAGACTGTCAATCATCCACTAATCCATTTGCTAATCCATCCATGTCTTCATAACTCCAACATTCAATCCACTCTTGTATCATTTCATCCATCCACCCATTCATCTGTTCACCTATACATCCATCTTACTCATCAACTCTTTCATCCGCCCACCCACTCATTTATCTTCTGACTTTACTCACCGCCACGTTGAGGCAGAGCGGTGCCAGAACAAACCACCTCAGGGCGTCTATGTCATACAGCCCTATGAAACACACTCCACTGATCCCATCTCCTTCAATTTTGTTCAGGGCCAACAGGGTGACAGTCAGGGTCCCTGGGAGCCCCCAGGCCACGGCGTGGAAGAGGAGGGCTTTCTTCTCAATGGCCTCGCTGCCCCATTTAGGCACAGCGGCCAGGAACCAAGTGATTGTCAGTATGACCCACCACACGCTGCCGGCCATGGTGAAGAAATACAGGATCATGAAGAACAGGGTGCATACCTGAGAGAGAAAGTGGGAGCGACAACTTTTTATCAACCATGCAGCAACAAATCACTAGCTAGATAATTTACGATCAATTAAAGTCCGAAGTTAATCATCTAATAAGCACTGTACTGAGTTAATAAGACCTACATTCTGAGTTGTCACGTTATCTGTATCGAATTCATTATGATCAATCATGCGAGAATTAACTGATTTAATTCACAAAATCTAAAAAATAAAAAACACAGAGGAAAAGTTGAATAATGTCAAATTTTCATTACATCACACATCAAACAAGCTTCTTAACAGACAAAAACATTACCATGAGATGAGTGATTATTATGGCGATACTAGATGGAAATGAGCTAAAGCACCTTGTTGTGTGAGCCCTGTGTTATGGTTGAAGCTCTGAACTGGGCTGGGCTGACTGCATTGCACGCTACCCTGCCTTCCAAAAGGAACCCCAGAAAGAAAACCAGGGACACCATGACATAACACACAGCGTAGAAGATTATTGGCCGCTCAGGGTATCGAAACCTAATGGTGTCAAAAAAACAAAAACAACAATGAACAAATTTTCTTTCCACTTACTTAATTTATTTTACAAATTGATATTTACAAAATGTCTTTATTTGTGCAATTACTTTACACTTTAAGTCATATTTCTTCTAAATTTGTCTTCTTGATCATTCTTGAATTTTAGAAGTAATCTTACTCTGCAAGTAAATATCAGATGTAAAACATTCAGCTGTTCAAACCTGGTAACATCAATGAGAAACGTCAGGAAGGTGAAGAGCGTTGCGGACAGACACACAATAGAAACAACTCCTATGAAATAGCGGATGAAGGTCAGCTCCTGCTGGTTGAAGAACATTGAGGGACACGGGGCAGAACAGTCCTTCCTGCCCATAAATGTATAACCCAGGTCTGGGTCAACCTTGAGCTCCCTGGGGCACCAGAAACCGTAATCTCTCTGGACAGTCATGGATGACTGGTCAGTGGGGTCAGAGTCTGTTAGCAGGTCCTCTTGACGAGGATATGGCTCGTCACAATCTGGGAACCTAGGAAAGTAATTACACAGTTAGATCATGTAGACAGAATATGAGGATAATAGCTGATCTGAGAGATGAAAATAGGAAGCTAGAAAGGAAGAGGAAACTAGGGATGACAGTTAAAAAAATGTAAGAACAGTGGCAAGATGCTGAGGTTTAGAGTTAGGTTGGTTTGATGTCGTTGGCATGAGTTTAAAGAGAAGCAGGAGGCACAGGAACAGCGCACATTTGAGATATATGCTAAACACATATTGCCGGCTCAGTCCTTGTTAAATAATCTGTGTGTGTGTGTGTGTGTGTGTGTGTGTGTGTGTGTGTGTGTGTGTGTGTGTGTGTGTGTGTGTATATATGTATGTATACACACACACACACACACACACACACACACACACACACACACACACACACACACACACATATTTTTTTCTAAATCAAACAACCAGAATAATATTACCAGCTGTATTCAGTGTTGGGGTAGTTACTCAAAAAAGGTAATATATTACACATTACTAGTTACTTTTTTAAAAGTAATGCCTTACTTTACTAGATTACTCACTTCTGAAAGTAACTAGTTACACTTTATTTACATTACTTTTGGATTACTGCGTAACATCACCTGCGATGCACAATAACTGCCAAATAACAAGTTACACCTCATATATGCCCAGATCAACACAAATTCTTATTATAATGAGAACATACACATGATGTCTCTTTTATGCTCTTTAATATTACAAAGTTGACAACAAAGTTGTGAACATCAGCCCAACATCTGTCAAGAGAAGAACAAGGCTGCAGTACAGTACTACAGGCCTAATGCTTAAAACTTTAAGTGGCATTTCATTGGAACCATTTTTTTTTTCTCATTACAATACAACATAACTTAAAATAGGTTGTCCTTTAAACCAGTGCAAATATTAATTTGTTGAAAATAATACACAAAAAAAATAAGACAATGGCCCTCATCACAATATCAGATGATGGTGAGACTTCAAAGGAAAAACTTACATACAGCATATGTAATGTAATTTGAACTGTGCATTTAACAGGCCAAACCCACACAACAAACTTAGAGTAGCTCACTAGCCGAACCATGGCATTAAAGTAGATTTTTCCCTCTTACTGGGCATGCTTTTCAAAGAAGTGGTTATACCTGATGAGCAGGAGTCTCTCAAATTGTTTGTTAGACAACCTGTTCCTTATCGGAGTCAGCACAAAACTGCCCAGCACTAGAGGGTATGGCTGTCCTTTCTCGAAACTAATACAATACTTCCACCCCTCAAAAGACGTCTTTAGCAGCTCTCCCATTACTGCATCCTCATGAACTGGCGCTAAAGTCAAAAGGGGGCCTGAAAAGTGTTACGCAAACACACACGAAAAGGGACGTTTGATTTATTTCTCTCTTCCCGTTATGCGGATAGTTGAAGAACCAGTACACAAGTAACGCGACGATTAATGATAATCTGATTACAGTAATGCCTTACTTTGTAACACGTTACCACCAACATTGTTTATATTAGATGCTTCAATACCCTGTTTGTGATGACACCAGTTGTATGTTCAAGTATTGAGTTGATTTAAAATGTAATACAAACATACACACCTGCTACACTCCATGTCATCTGGCCAGACTACTCCAAATACCTCCATGATTTTGTGGCACTCGTCCTTCGCCCGCTGACAGAGGGATCGACATGGCATGGACACCTGGCCGTACACAGTGCACACCGGGGCGTACAGGGCACACAGGAACATCCTCAGGTCAGGGCTGCACACTAGGTTTACCATAGGATGAAAAGGCTGTGGAGAAAGGAAATGGGGAGTTATGAATTTATTTTGAACCTGCCATAAAGCTCTATGACATGACATGACCTGAATGCACTGGCTTGTGCAATATAGCGTATCATAATCATACTGTTGTCTCAAAAGTCTCTTCTGAACACCCACACATTTCATCTTTCCAGTGTTATATCACAAAATGAGTAAAGCAGCTCGACAGTGTTATTAAATCTGTCATGCATGTGGGAAGGAGTGTGCATGATGTTAACACACACACACACACACGAAAAAGGTAACTGCTATCAGTGGCACATCTGAGAAAGCTCATATTTAACCTGCAATAGCCATCAAACAGGATAGAAGGAGTGCCAGAGGGAGGACAAATGTGTCCATACTCCTCTGCTGCAACTTATGCTACTAAGTATTCCATCAATATTTAGAAGCTCATGAAATATGTATAACAGCAATCATATTACCCAAAATCCCTTTGAAGTAGGGGACAGCAAAGACAGATCTTCTGAAGGTTGAACTAGAGCCATGTCAATACACTGAGCAAACAAACAGCAGGCTATCCACAGACAACAGTTGGGCTTGTGACCTTCAGGCTGCTAGTTCAAATAATAATTGGAAAAAGTGATGTGAGTGATGGAAAGGACAAAAAGCACCCTTAGTGAACCCTTCAACAACTATTGAAGTGCAGATAATGTTTGAGCTCCTTTTTTCTATATAAAAACACAGAGGCAACAATCAATGGCCAGTGGTCACTCGAGCAGTGTGGCCAGTAGTGTAACCCCTCTTTCTGTTGGTGACATTTAGGTAGTGGCTAATTGTGCTCATGCCAGGTGAATCAATTTGTAATAATTATTATTATTATTTTTTTTTACAAACTGCTGTTCCATATAAACTAAATTAGGTCCTTAATACTGAAAAAGCACAGCACAACATATTTAATTATGCCCTAAATTTTAGGAAGGTGTACACAGTACAACAGTTTGAGTGTCTCACAGATCTCTCTCTCTGTTTGTGAGCTTCGTGTGAAAAGAGAAACGTTGCTAGCGAAATGTTTTGAAGTAAAAAAAAAAAGACCAACAGACTTAACTGGTTGGTGGAAAACTGCTTTGAACTTATTTAAATAGACTTAAATAAAGTCTTTGTTTAAATTTACAGTATTATTATTATTATTACTTATTTAAATTAATTGTTATTATTCCAGCTCTCGTGGCTGTGCTGTGTTGCTTATTTAGTGTGCTGGACTGTTTCTTGTTTTCATTTTTCTCTTAGTTGTCTTACTATGTCAGCTGTTTATTGCTGCTGTTCGGCTGGTTGTCTTTTACTATTATTATTTTTATTGTATGTTTGTGTTTGTTTGTTGTTGTTTTTCTCCTCCCCAAGCCCCCCTCTCTGTTCTATTGCAGGTTTCGTTGCTTTCTGCAATTGGTGTTTCCCACAGCTTTTCCCTGTTGTCCCCACCTTCCATCCCCCTTCTCTTACAGGTCTTGTCCTTTCTCTGTGCTGTCTGTTTGTGCCCCCCCATCCCTGTGTCTGCCCCCCTGTCCGGCCCGCTGACAAATCAATACATAATTAAATAAATAATAAAACAGACAAAGGAGTATATTAATACTCTCTTGTTAAAGTAAAATCTGTCTGGCATAATATGGTATCCAGGTCATCATACTCTATACCAGGCTCCTGGGCAGGACAGGTTAAAAAAATAATAATAATAATAATTTACAGTATTATAAGTGAAAGACTCACATCTTAAACAAACAAACATTTGAGTCAATTTCTGTTTTTCTGCAACACACACACCCAATATATTCAACATATTTCACTGATGTGCTCATACATCAGCAACTGCCAGCAACATTAATTTATATGCACTGTGCGCTGTGAGGGTGCAAAGTGACCTGCATCTATTCAGCTATTCATATATATAGCATATCATCTGGCTGCACTAATGGCAAGTTTTCAATGCAGCTTTTACAAGATAAAAGAGAAATCAGAGCAGAACCATGATAGTGATTATTGGAGACTACACACAAGATCGCATACAATATTGCACTGTGTGGGTGTTTGTGTGTATGTACGTACATTTGACACAAAACAGTGCACTTACATTGATTGCTTGCTACGAAAGCTACAGTATATGCTTATGGACCGTATGAGTGTATTTGTGCAACTACCCATGCATCAATGAACATGTGTGTGCTTTATGCATGTTTCTGTGTGGACTCGGGCCTTGCGAGTATGTTTTGATCGTTCTCAATTGCTGTGGTCTAGATCTGCACATTGCAGAGACGTTCCACCGGTAAATGGGTGCAGTGGTGCATGAGCTGCGTGACATAGTTTTGAGTATTACACAGAAACACATGTGAGCCCACACACACACACACACACACACACACACACACACACACAACTCAGCTTCATTCAATAATTCACACATTTTACAACGCATGCATTTTATTCCTAGTTTATGAACACGCAAGCTTTTCACTGTGCAGGGACAGAGAAAGACAGGAACCACATGGGCTTCCACTGCGGGCTAATCTCAATGAGTAGATAAGCAATTAAATATATTATGTGTAAACGGAATAGTAAATGAGTAATGAGCTATGTGCTGTATTCCTAAAATAACTTAACTGTTTAATAACTTCATTCAACATTCACCTCTTAATGAAAATGAGGAGAGTTCATTATAGCGTAATCTCTGAGCACATTTCACAGTATTGGCAGTTTTATTAGAGAAGATGATACAGAGCAGTTATTCAGTGTGCCCTGCAAATGAACCACAACATTCTGAATACATAATTATGTTTGGCTGTTAAATACTGAAACACAAGCACTGAGATGCCTTAGTAGTAGCCAACTGTACAGGACTGTGCCTGATTATAGGACTGATCTGAATCAAATCTGATCATCTTAAGAAAAGGGGAAGGGCTGAGGTAAGGCCAAGCTACAATGCTAACAAATCTATCAAACATGTTTCATATTTATGTGTTGGGATCTAAAATTCAGTGAAGAGTGGAAAACACAAGAAGCCAATGAAATCCCCGATTTATTAATAGTACTAACACAAACCAGTTAAAATCCTGAGAATTTTGATGCCTAGCTACCAGCACTATCTTATAATTACTATAATAATATAGCTCAATGCAAGCTCTCAGTGAGGAGCCCACAGTGACAGTGCATCTGTAGTCTCAGCTTGCACAAATCTAGTTATTGTCTTTTTGTTTCTTTGGAGTGCATATTAATACGTGTTACACATACTCAGTGGTTCCTTTCTTAGGCACACCTGGAAAGTCTAATGCAATCCAACACCACTGTCCAGGTCAGTTATATGTGACAATATCTGAGTTACATCTGTGTGAGAAATACTCCATCCTCGACTTAAGAGTGTAGTGTGAGCATGAGTATGATTGAGACAACAAAACAACACACACATCATTGAAATCTCTTATCAAGTGTCTGATGCAAACAATTTGGATCAATTTTGAAAAACTGATATGGGCATCACTCTGAAAAATGATCTCTCGTCCACCTCGTTCACTCATGCTGGTATGAGCCTAAGGCCACACTTAACAGAGCGGTAGCTGCTTTCTGCATGAGTGTGTCTCGGTGCCCAGCAGAATGGAGCCTTTCTTTATGTCTCCTCATCCTAACTCTACAACGAATGTGTGTGTGACTCCCACTTTGTTTGTCCCCATTCTGCCCATTTCTCTTGTGCATGTGGGGTTACGAGCATTTGTGTGTGTGTGTGTGTGTGTGTGTGTGTGTGTGTGTGTGTGTGTGTGTGTGTGTGTGTGTGTGTGTGTGTGTGTGTGTCACAGCTCTTCTATTCTGTGTATGTATGTCCCAGTTATCGTGTTTTCCAGTGTGCAAGCATGCAAGGCTTGTGTGCGTGCACAAGTCAGGGCATGTGTGCAGATATCTGTGTGCAATTATTCTGACGGACAGGGCAATTGCCCCCCCATCTCCTACCACAAAGAGAATATTGATATTAAGTGGCCTAACTGTGCCACCCAATGAGAAAGGGTGGGGGTGGGCAATCAGCTTTCCACAGAGGATGACTAGAGTGAATTGTCTGGCATTTTGTAGTTAGTTGTGATAGAAGAACAGGGAAAGGAAAGCAGAAAAGCACACTAAACCTAGCCTGAGGGTTCAGACTGCTACTAAAATATGAAGAAGGAGATATGGATGCGGAGAAGAGGATACAAGAGACAGAGGAAATGTAGTGCATCACCCACGTGCAACAGATCTGTCTTTCTCCCTGCTTGTTTTTCTTTCGTTCCTTAAATGTCTTGTGGAAACACTTAATATATAGGCAGACAATAAATATGTATTTCCTCTGTGTTTTGGAATGTCTTTAATTTTATCTCAATGAACATAAAACCAAGCAGGTCCACAGTGCACATATGGTGAAGCTACAGTATACATGGGCTTAGCTATTATGGATGACCAAATGGAAACTATTAGTTGTTGTGTGTTTTACTGGAATAAAAACTCCTTAAAATGATGGCTGCAGTTCATCTGAGTTTGGCTTGCATAAATAATACAAATTTGCAAGGCACTGCCATGGATGAGCAAATTAATTTGCTGAGAAATATGTAATTCACCACATGCAAGCCCACAGTCATGGACCTCCACTTACCATCCATGAGTGAGTGAGTGACCACAAATTACAGACTGGTGATGATCAGTGAAAATGGCAACACAATGCAAAGGTGCATCTCACAACGTCGCCAACAAACTGACACCCACAGTTAACGGTTCCTAATGCTAATTGTGCATGGCTACAACTGTCCACAGCCCCTGAATAGAAATTCTGTTGAGTAAAAATGTCTTTAGGCTGCTGTTGGCTCTGCTGTCATTAAGCACAAGCCACTGTGGTGGACTACATTACATACAAGACTAAAAATAGGGTAAAAACTACAGTTTAAAAAAAAATGTAGCTGAACTAAACCTACATCATGCAAACCGCATGCTCCCAAAATGCCAACCATCATGCAATGCTCCAACTTGACGTCTCCCCCAGATAGCTTTAAAATGGTATGAATGGTGGCTTGACCTCAGCCATTTGGCAACTTTATGAGAACCATTTCACACAAATTCGTCATTCAGAAGTGCTCTTATTGCAGCACGAGTGCTGTTGATTCAACTGCTGTGTAGGGAAACCTTATGCATCAAGTACACCATCAAGTAGTATAATGTTTTTTTCCCCTATTATATTAAGTTATACCCTTATAATCAAACATATTACAATTGCTATTATTTTCACCTATTCTATACAATATTTAGAAACAAATCACCACATAATTTGCATTGTACATTTAAATTTTCGCATTAATAATGGGCACTCACGGATTGACAGGAAAACAAGAAGAACTACTAGGCTGATGTTCACAACTTTGTAATATTAAAGAGCATAAAAGAGGCATCCTGTGTATGTTCTCATTATAATAAGAATTTGTGTTGATCTGGGCATACATGAGGTGTAACTACCTACTAATAGTTATCCAGCTAAATATCAGACAGATGCCACTAATAGACTACTCAATAATATACTGGTAGGTTAACAGACAATGCTGGATAAAAATCTAATTTAAAATCTAATAAAAGATTTGTGTGTGTGTGGTTTGAACAGGCAATTGTGAGTATTTGAAATGAGAAGAGGAATGAGAAGCAGGGTGGGTTTTTTGACATACAGGAAAATGAGAAAAAAAAGCCCCTGACTGGTCCACCTCTTGTTCAATGGAGGGATTAAGTTTCTTTCTTTTTACTCCCGCTCTCCAAAGAAACCCAAGGGAAGAGAGAGAAAGTAGTAGAAAAAAAACTTCAAGTAAAAAAACCAACAAAGAAAAACAAAGAAAGAGGGAGAGAAAGAAAGAGGCATAAGATTAACAGTCACGTAATGCAAGCAATTACGCTTTTGGGAAAGCAGAGATAGCCTACCAATAACAGCTGTAAAGTTGTTGGCAAAAAGAACGCAGTGCACATAAAAAAGTACAGGGGGTGTTGCATGTGAAAACTTTTCTGAATGCTTTTCTGGTTAAATAAACTGTTTCCTCTCCAAGTGTCCTGTTTAGTGGTGTGTTGGCTGATTAAAACATAATAAATGGTGAAAATGCAACAGAGCACTGTTGTACAACACATAGACTGCAGTCATCAGCTAACCGTATTAAGCTGGAAAAATGCTTTACTTGTTACACGTTAATAAAACATTTACACAAATAAGTGGTATCTATGCAATTTTCAAGTGTCTTCGTTAAATGGTTTGCAACTTACGACTTTAACAGTCAATAGATCTGCCCACAGTGTTATCAAAGTTGGCCTAACCACAAAATACATTGATGGCAGTGTTAACACCCTAAGAGTCTAACAGCTCCAACTAATAATAAAACTAAGTGCATTTTGTATTGCTCCACTCCTCCTTTTATTCCAGTTTTACTCTCCCTCCCTTCCTTCCTCCTTGCCTCTCCCCTTTCTTGGAGGTAAGAATAGGGTGAGGTTTCATTGATGTGGATCCAAAACAGGAAAACTTATATGGGATTTTGAGTATTCGTAATATCTTTGAGTAGTCTGTTCAGCCAGTGGGGTTTGTGTGTGTGTGTGCATGGTTTGGTGCTTAGAAGGGTTGTAGAAAATCCACTTAGCCAAGTCTGCAGAAACTCATACAAATTGTCAAGGGTATGAGGAAAAAGGGAGAAAAACTGGAGTGGAATTGGGAAAAGGGTGGTGGTTTCTTGGTGGATTAGGGAGTCAAATGGATCGGAAAGAGTGTTTAGAGTGTGAGAACCTGAGACGGGGACACATGCACACACATACACACACTTCCTGAAACTGTCACCAGCTTTGTGCTGTAGTCAGATCAAGGTGACAGGCTGCTGGGTCTAAGCCTCCAAAGAAACAGCTCCTGAATTGGCAGCAATGTCTGCTTAAAAAACTATGTGTTCTGATGTTCAACATTTATCAAATATCAAATGCACAACATCTTATCTGGTCTTGGATTTCCACATGTCGTGATGCCGTCTGTCGCCACCAAAGGGCTCATCAGTGATTTGACTTTTGTTGTTTTTGATTGTTAAGTACTCTTTAGGGAGCTTTCAGCCCTCACTCAAGATGCAGAGCTCCCTCAAATAGCACCCAGACCATCTAAACTGCTATAAACCTCAATGAAAATCAATATTCAAGGTTATAAGTATTTTTTTAAATTAAGGAAATCCCAGCCTGTATGTTTTGCTGATAAGTGTTTTCATGGGACATTTATGTGACTCTTGTCCATCAAGTAACACATGAGTAACCTCAGTCCCTTGAACCCGCATGTTAAATGTTGATCTTTTAATGCACTGATAGATGCAATGTACTATTTCCTGCACCCCTTTCTGACAGATAAGGAGGAACTTATACGAGAAAGAAAAATCTGCCTTTTTGCTACTAAACCTTGGCAAAGATCCATCTGAACACACCCTCACAGGCTCTCTCTCTCTCTCTCTTTTACTTCCTCTTGGGCCATCTCACCATACACACCATAGCTCACTCTAAAATCAGTCTTTGGGCCCTGAAGCCCAAATGCTGTCAGAGCACATCAGCTCTACCTTCACTAGCTAGCTACAATATAACATCCCGTCAACATTCCTTCTCCACAAGCTATTACAACTAAATCCTCGAATCGGCAGAAACTATAATAATATTCATTTTTGCCTCTCTACTGCAACTCGATCCCTCTATTTTTTCCTCCTTGCACTCAAACTATTAACTGCATCCTCCTTAATTGCATCTATACATTAGAGCCAATTACACTCGCTCTCTTTCTACAGCCTAAGAGAATGTGTATCGTTTCAGTTCACAATCATGCAATCAACAATTACATGATCCCTCCATCTCCCTCTCCTTGCACCAGCTTACACCCTATTCTCTATTTTATACTCTAAAGCGTCCCACTATTTTCTTGCTGCTGCCTCACTCTTCTCCACTTTTACTGGTTGGATTTAATCTCTAGCAACATTTTCTACTCTCTCGCTGCATAATGTACACATGAAAATGTGTTCATAGAGAAATTCACACCGCAAGACACACATACTCTCTCTCTTTCTGGCTATGTGCCTGCCTCTTCTCTCTTCTCACGCGCTTATGAGAGACAGGCTTTGGCCTTGAATAGATGCACTGAACAGACCACGATGCTCTCCTCCCTAATCTCTGAAAAGACAGTTAAGAAAGGGGCACCCTTCTCTCACACTCTCTCCCTCTTTCATTCAGTTGTTCGTTTATCCGTGTCCATCCATCGTTCAGTCGGGAGGACCGGACAAAGCCGTTAATGGCATTCCCCTTCACGTTCACATCCCCTCCTCCTCTCTTCTTTCTCCTGTATTCATCTCTCATTTTCCTTGCCTCCCATTTACTACTGGCAATTACGCTGACATGCACTTGTCCTCCTCCTCCTCCACATCTCCTTCTCTTCTTTCTCTTCCAACATCAGCATTCATTGACTTCCCCTACTTCTTTATCCCGTCATTTCATGTTTGACAAAAACTATTTAGCAACACCATCAACATATTCCGTCTCTCCACAGCCTTCATCCCTTGTTGTCTTTTCACTCACCCAACTTATATTATCTACTTAATATTTTTTTGCAAATAATTCTTAATACAACCTATCAACATGCATTTTACATTTGTTTTCCCATTTGTTTTGTTTCTCAACACACTCAATCATGTCTTCAGACTTTCTGCTTCAGCCCCATTTCCTTTCATCACTTATCTGCTTATCAAGCCCTTCAATTTGAACCTTATTTCCCCCTGCATTATTGTCATTTTTGAGGAGTGCTTATTCGCAATATATATATATTTTTTATTATCTCAAACATGCAAACAGCCACGGTTTACTGTATTTCTAGCCTAACAGAGCCACACTAGATCTCTCACAAGCTCAGTTTCCCCAATGAGATTTAAATCTGGAAATACTCGGCCTGGTAACATATAGCAATTCATTCATCCAATCAGGTGCAAGAACGGTAAATTGTAATTAGAATATAAATGTAAGTTAAGAAGAGACTGTCAATCATCTATAATAAAATGAAATTGCTTTAAATTATATCTTTCTCCATCATGCTGGTCTTTCCCCAAGGACAATGAACAAAACAAAAATTGTGGATTGACTGATATGATGGAACAACAACAATGTAAGCCTGTCTTGTCACTGGTGTGGGTGGAGAGACATTATATTCTTCAACTACACCATGTTTTTTCATGATTACACAGCTTTGACTACTAATATCACAGATTATACAGACTTTCTATTACTCTTCTCATCTTCCAAGACAAATGAGTATGAATCTCTCATTTCCTTCGTTTCCTTTTTATTACCAGCCCCTCCTCCTCCTCGGTTTAGTCCAGAACATGCACTCATCATCCAATTTTCCTCCCCTCCCCTGCCTGTCTGTCTCTCTCCATTCCTCCCCTTCTTTCTCTTCCTATTTATCTACCATGGCAACAGGTGATGTGGGGACTCTCACAGGGACAGGTCTCACTGAGGATAACAGGGCAAGGCACATGCGTGTGTGCAGACACACATGCACCCAAAAGCACAAAGACTGGCACAGACAAAGTGTGAAAGTGAGAGTAAAAGAAAACTGAGAGGCGTAAGAGAGAAGGTCAAATGAAATGATAGAGTTGTAGATGAGGAGCCAAAAGTATGACAATGGAGCTGAATCAGATGGCACCCACACACGTCCGAACACCACCCCAGCTGCCTGTGCATATCCATCTGCTTACCACTTACATACACGCTGTGTTACTGTAAGACAAAAACCAGCTATTTCAAGCATTTGAGGTTAGTATTTTGTAAACTGATAACCTACAGAAACCAATAAATTTGAAATTATACATATATATTATCTTATAAATCCATTATTCAGGTTCCTGGAGTATATCCTTTTTCAGATTGCAATTATACCACACATCTCAAGTTTGTTCGTAAACCCTTAACACCACCCCAACACCAGCTTTGACCATCTCTGGCCATTTCCTCCATTAACATGCTGTCTATTTAGTGTGCAGTATATATCCTGTGTGTCTAACATTAAACCATAGCTCAGGAGGAAAAGGGAATGCAAACTGCTTCTTTTCCTGATGGTATATTTGACCTCTTTCATCTGTTACAAACAATTAATAATCACAGAAATCTGAACAATAATGATAATATAAAAGGAGCAGCTATATTGAGTGGATGATCAGTGTTTTGGAGACATGCTGTGTACAGTGTAGATCGAGGTGAAATGTGCATAAATCACTAATAGATTCTGGAAGTTGAGAGGGAGAGAAGGGTGACTTGACTAATTGGGTGATTCACAGAGTGAGTGGGATGCTGGAGTTGGGCCAGTGTTGGGAGGAATAGATAGGAAATAGATGTACATAAGTGTGCCACATGCAGTAGAGCAACTCACCACCTGGTAACAAGTGAACATATTCTTCCATTTTACCAAACTATGGAGAAATTGCTAAAAATTTGCACAGAATAAAATTATTTGCAGACCATGCAGGGTTGTCAGGAAAAGCAATATAAGCAACCTTATTTTCTAAAATCAAAACCAAACACAGTCTAACTGTTCTCAGTGTTGGCACCGACTTGAATTGTTAAAAAAACCACGTGACTGTATGCATAAATATGCAAGCTATTTTGGGTGGGTTTTAGATGAGAGATACAGGTCTCAATAACCGCAAAATTAGTAGTGTTAGAGCTCTTCATGCCAACGTTGGTCCTGACCTGCTGTATGCTGAAAATGTTAAAGCTGCCTTGTGTTGAGTGGCTTTGCGTGACAAGGGGATCAATGATATGTGAGTGAGTGAGTGAGTGAGTGTAGTTGGGCTTAACACTGAGGGTTAAACGTCTCTCACTAGACATACACATACTGTGCCCAGGCTGGGTCATGGGTTCAGATTAAGACCATAAGACATGGATAACCTATATTTACGTGTTTTATCAGAGCAGAACACTGCGTGGCTCCACACCAACAGACCAGAATTCGCTGGTAGCAGCTTTTCAAACGTGAGGATTTGCTGGTTGTTCTGTTTTATATCACTTAATGTACGGTATGCCCCCCCCACGCCTAACCCTCTGTGTAGACTGGTTCCAGCTCTCACTAAGTGAACACTGTGGCAGGACCGGGACCGGAAACAGCCTCCAAGACCGACAGCAGCCAGTTTGACGATAGGGAATACAGTACTGAGGTGGTTTTCTTGCCAGGTTTGGCTCTTGACAACACAGGGCTGAGTCAGCTAATAGGACAGCTAGCTGCTTGGCTAACCAAGCTAACTAGCCACAGATACAGTTAGCAGTTTATCAAAAAGTAAATGTATTTGTCTTTCAAGAACAAAATAGATCTGTAAATCAACTTGGTACTGTATTCCCTGTTGGTCCCTGTGTTCGGTCCCATTCATTGCCGCGTTCATTCGGAGGCAGCTAAACGTGGTTGCGTTGGCCGCTTGCTTGGCTCCGGTTCTGCTGCTCCCTGCCATCATCCCAGACTGAAAACCTCCAGTGCTTGAGTAGAGGTGTAAACAGTAACACACTCCCCAGGTGCTCCAAGCTCTCAGTTTAGGCTGAGTCAGCTATGACCAGTGTTGCACGGCTAACTAAGCTAATTAGCTGCAGTTAGCGGTTACTTTAGCAACAAGTAACACTATCTGTCTAGCAGCAAACTCCATGAATCAGCCCTAGAACTAAAACTGACAAAACGTGCAATGTAACAATCTCTCTGAAAAAGCAGATCGTAAAGACATTTCAATCATTCACGATCTAATATCGTAATATTGCACAACCCTAACCAGAACACAAAGAAAGATTTTACTGAGTCGTGGAATTCAAGCGACACACACCACAGCTTTATATTTTCATGGAAGCCTGTGGTACTATATCTACAGTGAGCTTCAGAGCAGTATTTGAGCAATAGCCAATCTCTCCAATCTTTCTTCAAATCCCTCTTTATTTGGCATTGTGCGTCTGGATAAGCAGCGGTGGCAGCTATGCTGATGGGAACAGTCTGCCAAAAAACAGCACCAGGCAGTGCCTTTGTTCTGTGCATAAATAAATGATTGCTTCATTTAGGCTGGCAGCTTCAATAGACTGTCGGAATAAGCAGGATAATCAAGAGGTTGACTGAAATAAACAGGAACTTTTAAACTGAATGAGGACCTGTCTGTCTCTGCCAGAGTGAATAGGGTAATCAGCCTCTTCAGATGCACTGAACACCATGAGCACACATACACAAAACCCAGCACAAACACAACCAAGCCATCACACACTCAAACACACACTTCTATAAAAGATAATTCTCTTTTTCGTATTCACACACACACACACACACAAAGAAAAAAACACAACAGACTACACTTAAGCACAACAAGCCTCAATCTCTCCAGATTTGGCACACACAAACTCTCTCTGTTGTTGGGACCTGGTGGCCCCAGGGTGGCCCTTCTTAAACAGAGCAGTCTCGTTTTGAAGGACAGGACCCCATACTGAGAGAAACACAAACACCGGACACAGTAGGGTCTAAAGACTTTACACAACCTGTCACTCTGTCAGTATTTCCCTCTACTTAGTCTCTGACATTCTTTCTGTTCAATTGCCCCAAACATTTTATTCTTTTCACACTTCCCTCCTGTTCTCTTTGTGACCCACAAATTAATCTACCTCAGCAACTCAAATACCAGCAAAATCTTCACTTTCTTAAACAAAGTTATTTACATTATTCTCTCAGTATGATAACATATAAAATTATCTGAAATTTTAATGTTTTAAATAAGAAAAGCAATTTTTATGCCAATGTTGGCAAGTACATTATTAATAGTACATTAAAAAAATAAAAAAAACCTACTCCCTTCCACCCTCTTTTTCTGGAGTAGACAAGAGTTAGAAAACACGGGTGGTCTTGTGGGATAACAAAAGCTCATTAGTGCCTTCATACAGTGATTAAGTATGCAACTGCCTGCCTGTCAATTCATCATATTCTATTATACTGTTTTTTGAACTATGACATGGGGCCCACAACAGGCCACATGACTGCAGTAATGTGCTTTAATAAGACCATAGACAAATATAAGAAATTACTTTTGTAATATAAGTCTAATATATAAGTCTTTGAAGACAATTTGAAGAGGTCCGCATGGCATCACTAAAAAATAAGCATCAGTGAGCAAACCACATAAGAGATTGTGAACTCCCTAACCAAAAAACAACTATCAGTAAGAAACCTGAAGAAAGAAAGCATTACCTCAGGGTTTATTATTCTCAGTGGGGTGACTCCTTGGGGACAAAACTCTATTGCCGCATTTAAGCAAATGTGCATTTAGAGCATTAACAACTGGCTTAATAACTTGTGCTCGATTGATTCTAAGATGTTGGTAAGAGCCTCCAACTCCTACACTGAAAATGTGGAGAATGTAGAAACCCTTCTCAATGAATGGAAAAAGGCCTGAGTGTGTTTGCATGCACTTAAGTACTGAGGTTACTGCCACCTTTCTGTAGCTACTTCATTTTCTAAATGTATATAACAAATCTAGTTTCATTATTCAAGGTAAGAGATCATGACAAACCCAGCAAATACAGCTTTCTGTTGGAGAAGCCTTGGTTATGTAGACATGCAACTGAGTTTTTGTGACAGCGATGTGGTAGACAGAAAGAAAACATAATTCCATGTAGCAGTGCGTCTTTGTTTATTAAAACAATGATATGTATATATCATATATAAATAAATAACTAGATAGACTATAAATTTCAGATGCAGGCTGCAGCATCTTATATCACTCATACACTTAAATTGTCAGCATTGCTTTCAAAATCTGGGAATCAGTGTTTCCTGATCGGGTGCATGTAAAGGTGCGTTTTATAGTAATCAGGACAAATGGACAAATTCTCTGTCTAAACTTGATTTGTCCCAATAACCTGATTTTGAGGGCATGTAAATGTGGAGACTCTAGATCTTCATTCAGAGCTAGGGTTGCTGGCTATTTGCTTTACAAACAGTGTGCTCTATTGTACACAAATGAGCCTTTCTTTAACTGACCATTAGAAAGGGGCTTTCTAATCTCTTTCACCCCAGGATCCAAATGACAAAGATTGAGCCGGTCAAACTCAATGAGGTATGACGTCAGCACAGAATACCCTTCTGCTGTGTACTTTTTTTTTAAACTTTGTGCCATGTACCCCATAACCTGAGGAAAAAAACCTACTGAAAACAGAACCATAATCAAGTTACTATGATGCAATAAGGTGTTATTATAGTATATGTTTATATAAAGTAATAGGACTTTTTACATCAGAAATTGTGACTCGTCATAGCAGGAAAAACACAGGTGTTACTAATAACAGTGAGTGTCCCAGTAAGCCATGACAGTGACCCCGCCTGCACAATACCCGGACCCTGGAACTAAAACAGCTTAATGGAAATTAGTCATTGATAAAAAAAACAAACAAACAAAAAAAAGATATTAGCTCCACATCCTATTAGACAGTACAGGTGTTTGGATTTGCAGACTTGAGATGTTAAATAATGGATGTTTCTATATGATATAAATCCAACAACAAACACCTAGGAAAATGGAGAATTTAGAACTTTGACTCAACTGATTTGGAAGACTGTAGAACCGATGCTCAGACTATGTTGTTATTTTTGCCTTATTGATTTAAATGATTGTATGAAATTACTTTAACCTCAAATCAGTCAGGAGACATAACTTGGATATCTTAGATGATTACTGGCAGAGAATACCCTCTTTCTCACCTACATTACACCAACAAAAGCTTCAGTGCTGAGCCCTGCTTGTGATTGAATCACCAGTGGAAGATGGCAGCACCCTTATCTGTGATATTTTGGCTTCATTTTTGTACAGTGGTAGGAAATGGAGACGTGCTGTCCATCTTTATATACAGTCTATGGTGCAGACACACAATCCCAATGATGTCATATGTCTAAATCTCCTAAATCTCTGAGTCTAACATGCATAAACCTGAAAGTTTATCACAACCTACAGTACATCCTCTGGGGACCATAACATGCTGTGGCAGATGGACAGTACAGGTCATATTCCTAACACACACACACACACACACACACACACACACATCATTTCACTAGTCACACAATCTCCCATTCTAAATGAATCTCCCCTCTCTTCCACTTCCCCCTCTTATATTTCAGTCTGTCTCACCCTCTCCCCTCAGGTTTAATTGACTGTTGTGGCAGATGGGGTGGCGGTTGGTCTATGGGAATCAATGTCTTCATTGTGGGACTGAGAGAGAGATTAGCAGCTAGTTAGCACTAGTGAGAGATGACAGCTGGCACCGTTACCCTCCGCTGTCACTCACTCACTAGTAGACACACACACACACACACACACACACACACAAAGTGTACAGTTAGCCCTCAGCCAAGCAGTTACACACAATAGCAATACCGCTCTGTACCTTGAGCTTGTCACTCAAACACAAAATAAATGTGGCCTAGTATGTTAATCGTGCACACACACTCAGGGATAATCCATTTTTGGCTTAGCTTGACATCTAAGAAAAGGAGGAAAGGCAAAATTTCCAATTCAGTCAAAACTGAGGACTCGCCGAGGGCACATCCCCACATTATTCAAAACAGAGCAGGGTTTAAAAAATGTTTCTGAATCCAGGGTTTGAAAATCTTTCAACCTATGATTTGAAGATAACTCACAAAAAAATTAAGGTGACAGCTCACTAAAATGATCTATCTACTTTGCATGAAAGCCAAGACACGAAAGCTTTGCCACTGATGCAGAGCAAACATTCATCATGTGATATGACACAAAAAGTGACTAAAACAGCTGTTGACAATGGCTCCAGTTTTGTTAAGGCATCTGAAATACTTCACGCTGATTTGGCAGCAGTTGTTTATTTTACATTTTGTTACAAGTAGTAAAATCCCCCAAAGAGCGCACACACACATACACAAAGTGATGTTTCTAAAAAAACTCAACTGTCACTTGGTGAAAGACTTTGGTATTCAAAAAGCTATCCTCTTTTGTAGGGCATCTTTGAAACCAGAACTGCGGATCTGAACCTATGCAAGGATTTAAGCTATAATGTTGGTACACTAACCAAACAACTGTTTGACGTAGTTTGACAGAGATGAACGAAATTGTTCATCATGAATGGTCACACAAACATCACTTGCTATTACTTTATCTATCTATTTACCAAACCTCAGTAACTCCTGTTAAACACATAGGAGCACAGAGTGCCAAAACCCACTTTTGTGAGGTTGATTTGTTTAAAAAAAGAGCATCCAGATGTTAGCTCAGCTGAGCTGCTGTACAGCTGCTACGGATCACAGGTCCTATTTTAGGAGGGTTCAACTGATACATGTGACAATCTGCAGAATTAATTACAAATGATGTGTTCCTTTTTAAAAATCATTTGAATGTCCTATTGATTGGTTTTTCAGTACATGTCAACTTCATATACTTTCCTAAAGACAATACCTGTCATACATTATGTTTATTAAACAGCAATGTTATCTTTCTGTGTAAAGATAAATATAAAAGCTAAATCTTGATATTCTATATACTTTACACAGGACAACACCACAATAACTTAGTCTTAAGTCTAGTCTGTTCACTAAAGTAACAAGTGAAACTAAATGTGGAACCTTGTAACACTATTATTTCAAGCATATGCATGTATAGCTCTGTGAACATTTACACACACACACACACACACAAACGGTATTATGCAGTCACTGCCCCATGAGAGATATTATTAAATTTCCTCCAGGGTTCCCACTAGGACTACCATGCCCGGTCAAAGTAGACCAGGGGAGGAAAACTAACAGGACTCATGTTGCTACCATCTTCAGAAAGATGTCTCTTATGACTGGAGGGACTGAAGGTGTCAGTTACTTGGCTACTTCTTCATCTAGGTCAAATCAAGTTCAACAACAGACGCTTACAATCCCTGACACTGCGTGTTTTGACATGCCACTGGGAAACTGGCTTGATTTGAATATTTGCATGGTCCTTAATGTGCAGAATGAATCCTATGACTCAGTGAGTGTTATCATCCATTCAAAACATACAGAGCAAATTCAAACTGCACAGCTGTCAACCCGAAGTAAAGCTGTTTTCTTTAATTCCTCTATTTTCAGACGGGGGGAAAATGAGCGTCTGATCATGACAGCCTCCTGCACTGCACATTCTGACATGAGAAAATGCTAGAAATCCCGTTCTGTTAATAAATATTCAGGGAGCATCATAGAGGCTTTTGGCTTATTCTTTTGGCTGACATTCATCTGCTTTTGACATGGGAAAATATCAACTAAACATGAACTAAAAATAAAAATCCCCTAAGATTAAACACGCACAGCTTTTCAACGGCTGTAAATTAATATGCCAACTATGAACAGCTGGAGGCCAATTTAATTCAACGGAGTGTATTTGTTATCCTTCCCTGTTCCTCAAAGTATAAGCCACAGTTTATACATGGTAGCCAAAACATGGGTTGAACCACGTCAATCAGCATGTGTAGAGGGACTGAGACCTACAGACATCTGGATGGATGAAGACACCAAAACAAACTGGGCCTTAATTACTGTCTAGTTATTGAGCAACACCTCGCTCTGCGCTTCCTCCCTCTCCGCGGAATAACAAAGGGTTGGAAAGAGAGGTAACATGATATAGATGGATAGTGTGTGTCTAGTATTGCACTCTCAGACAGTGTGTAACACAGCACCCCCCCCCCACATTTTTTTTGCTTAAAACCAATGCTCTTACACCATAGACAGTGGACATAGCCACTGTGACGTCATCCATTGGGTTGTGGACTACCGTTTTGAAGCCTCGAGTTTGGCAAATTGACTGTCACCATTTTGTTTTTTCAGAGCTATAAGTGAACATATTTGAACGGGAGGATGTAGCTGGTGAGGGTCACCTAACAGGTCACCACAGAAGTGAATTGTAGGCCATTAGAAAAAAAAAAAAAAATAAATTAATCAGGTTTTAGGAACTTCTGCATTGGCTTCACTTTTTAAACCCAGAGGTTTCTGCTGGCCTTACACTAATAAACATTTTCCTGGAAGTTATCAGTCACATAATCACCTACTTGCTTTCTGCTTTAAAACGTATCTTGTTGCTGCTGCTCAGACAGCACCTTATTTCTGTCAGCTACTATTCACATTCAAGAAAAGCTGATGAGCGCCTGAGACTGAGTACATACACATTCATCTATGTCGACATTGAACAGTAACATTTAGTGAGAAGATGGAGATGTAACGTGAGCAGCGTAGATCGGCTATCACCTTTTCTCAACCAGCTCCTACTTATTCTTTGATATGCCATGCCTGTGTGAATGTCACTTCACTCAAGTGTGGCTCCGTGTATCCAATTTGCTGTCCTACAGTGTGCAGATTATGTGTTTTGGGGCATTATTTTTTTTTTAAAAAGAAGAAAAAAAATCAACCACTCCCTTTCTCTCTAGGTGTAAAAACAAGGCCTCTCCATTGTTTCTGTGCAAACCATCTCCGTGTACAGATAGGGGTGATTTTCTAGTTGATAGGTTGCAGAGTGCTATGTAGATATGAACCATCATATCTGAGCCATCCTAGTGTCTGACACCATCTCTTTACACTGTACGTAAAGTTCTTTTGTCCTTGTCGTTTTGTAGTTTACAATTTCTGCACCTTGTCACCAAGATGAAGACTTATGCATATACATTTGCTGCAAGTGGTGACTTAACGTTTGAGTCTTGCCAATACTTTAAAACTCACCACAATACAGTTCAACGCTTTACAATGCATTTTTTGGAACAGTATGCAATACCACATTTGTCTTATTCATGGCTGCAGCAAGCAAATTCCCCCATGTGCAGTATCTCTCTCTCTCTCTCTCTCACACACACACACACACACACACACATATATCTTACCTCCATGGCTAGTGCAGCTGTTTGCTGGTCGTAGTGATTCAGTAAATTGGGCATAAAGGTGGTGTTATAAGGCAGGTCCTGGCACATTCTCAGTCTGATGGGCTCACAGCTGAACTCACTGTGGCTCTCTATGAACTCCATATGAATGGACAGAGCAGGTGTCACCAGGGAGAAGACGAGTAGGAAGATGGGGATGCGGAGCAAAGAAACACGGACAGGAACTTGTTGTGTGCAGTACATTGTTGTAGTTTTTGAAAACCAGTCTTTCATACATCCTCTTCCAACAGGTGGTTCCACCTTAACGTTAAACATTTCTCCACAGTGGCTCAGACACTCGTCATCTTCACCCAGACAAACACTAGATAACTGTTTTTTTTTTTTTAAGGCTTCTAAACATTAGACGCAATTGAGTCCACTTTTTGTGTGAGTAGTGGAGTCAAATGGAAGAAATCCACATGCCAGGTACGCTCTGTATATGTACCCTGATCTACACATGTGGTGGGGTCCCAATTCATCTGTTGGCCATGAATGGAGCTGCCCTTTGTGAATTTGTGAATTCACCAGCCATTGTAGTATTTTCTTTTCTTGTACTGTGCTTTTTAAATGTACTGAATTGTTCCTCATTTATAAAACATTATTAGATTTGACTGAGCTTCCTCCGCTGGTCAAGGAATGATTCACCTTGTTCCATCCTTAAACTGAAAGCATGTCCCTGAGAGAGCAGCTCCACCATCGGCCATCTGCTGGAGGCCCCCTCTGGGTTGCTGAAGGTCTCTTTCTTCCACTCTATTTGTTTTTGTCTCCTCTCACGCTATTTTCAGTGATGTTGCAAAGACACATATGAAGCTGAGCCCATAATATGCAGTTGTCCTTCAAATGATTTCACTGGTTCCTCTGCAAGACAAGACAAAAATCATGTCTTTTACATTTAATTGCCACCTTGGAGTGGATCCATCAAGCCAGTCCTGCAGGTTTAAAAACACAAACAAGAAGGACAAAACAAGCAGAGTGGGCTCGCTTACAGTAAGGTTGTTCTGTATAGCTGGTCTAGTCTCTGATCAGCCACACCCTTGTCTCTGTACAAGTCAGGATTAAAATATCTGATGAAATCTACACCAGCCCATTAGGTGCTAACTGGGCATTTAGAAAAGACCTTGACCGTGTGTACTTTAGGGGGGAAATACTAATGAGCAATAATGTCATTTTATCTTCATCTATATGAGCGTTGTGTCAGCAGGGTCACGCACAGTTTATGTCGCAGGCTACTGAAAACATGCTCAAAGCAAAACCACGACAACTAGTGCCTGTTTCAAGACGTTAACATGAACGTTACACCTGCGGACGCTCAGACACTCCCCCACTCTCATGTTTATGTGAGGTTGGCCGGGAAACAGTAGCGTTACCCTGCGATGTTTCACACTCTGCGACTCGGTGTGTTTATGGTTGAGTGCGCAGTAAACTTTATAAATAAGCCAGGGTAGTGGTGCTGTTGAAATTAAATTGATAGAGTTGTAATTTAACACCTGCGTCAAACTGCGACCGTTACAAATGCGCTAACTTGCGTGAAACCCGAATAACGCAGAAAGCTAGCTAGCCTTAACGTTAAACTGATATTAACCTTAAATTGTACTGAACACCTCTGTAACGTTAACAGTCCGCCGGGTTACGTTACATGTCACGTTGTTTAGGTCTGTATTGAGGAGGCTAGTTTAAAACCGCACAAACCTTTTTTAAGGTAACGTTAGGCTTCAGTGAGGCATCTTCGCTGCACTGAAGCAACACTCAAACACGGTGACACGCCAGGAACTGACCGAGAGCGTATCAATCTTAGGGGCTGCTGTTTGTCACCGCAGCGTCTTCAGCCCAACAGCGCGCTATTTGTGCACATGCGATTCCCTTAAAGCGTGTCTGTCTGTCTGGCTTGCCGACAACAGTGATTTAAATGAATAGCATAGTTCCTGTCTAACGTTAATCGTAAATGCGTTACCTTGTGTGAGGCTAACGAGCGTCTTGGGCGCTGCTCGGCTTCTCTCACTGCAGCACGTCGTTGTTCCACTATTTGCAGCTGGTTGCCCGCAGCGTGCAGCCGACACATCGTGCCCGCGGATTCCTCGTGACCGCGCAGAGACGATAAAATTGCCCCCACTGGACGTTGCATGCTGTTGTGGGATTTATATAAATGTATGACAGCACTCATAGATAGGCCTATGTGTGATGGATATTTGTTGGCGATAGCCCTAGAAACTGTATTTCATTTTAATGAAGGCGAGATGGGCCAGAACTCAGATATGATTTACCGATTCTTTTTTTTTTATCTTAGCAAGTGGACAACACAAAATAAGGAAACTGTGTTTTGTGTGTGTGTCCCCTAGATGGATGTGGGGTCTTTGATGTTTGTAATTGATTTCTCCCTTGTCAACAGGAGTGAGAGTTTATTTGTGAATGTTAATTATTCTATCCACCATAATTTGACATTCAAGTTGTATGGGTGTGCTTATGGGCACAAATAATGGCAAACACAGCTTGTGGCACGACATTTTTGTGTTTATCACTTGTGCCCCAAAAACTAATAGGCTCCAGAGTCACTAGAGATTCAGCAACATTCTGAAGGTCACATGGAGGCCATTTTGAGGTTAAATGGGATCCAACCTAGGACCCCACGTCACATGATAGTGTCTGTTGGACCGGACACATAAGGTGAAAACCAATACTTGAAAAAACTACCACTGAAGTGAAGGCAGAGATCCAAACACACATCCTCAGAGGCTAGGTGGAAAGGCAAAACTAAAAGCTAGAAAATATCTACAGGCAATATTATCAAAAAATCTTTATTAAAATTATACATTGAATACATATACTGCTAAAAACATCAGGCAAATAATGAAATCTACAAGCACATCCATCTTTGTCAATTAAAAAAAAAACAAGCAACTGATGTTACAGAATACATACCTTTAACCCCTTTTAGAGAGCTTACGGATTAAAATCAGGGAGAAAGATGAGTGAGGACACTGGGTTTGTACCACTGGATTGTCCTGCTCAAGTTTTTTCAAGAGCCTAAATTTCTCTTGTTTGGTAATAACAATGCACCCACCAAAAGCTCTGGATTATCCATTTAGCACTGACGAGTGCACTTTAAGTCTGCCATCAATTCAAATCAATGCATGTTTATTAATTGCCACATTTTCTTTTCTCTGGATCCATTACATTCAGTCACAGAGCAGAGAGCAGAAGTCAATTCAATCAATTTCAAGAAAATAACTACACTCATTTTATCCCGATCATCTCAGTAATAATGAACGCCCTTTTACATATAGCGATTTGGTAATGTTATTGTAGACGGTCAGTTATTGAAAAAAAATATGAAATGTGCTAAAGTCAGAAATGGATTGCGTTCTTCATAAACCTCAGCCATGGGAGCTCCATTACGTCACAGGAAACGAAAATGCCAACACATCATTACAATATTACAAACTACGACTTTACTTCAATTCAGTAAATTTGTGATTTCTGATATCACAAAAATCTTATCTACCTTACCGCACATATATACTCTTAACTCATATTCATCTTGTGATTCAAAATACAAATGTCATCAGTCTACAGTGCGACATCAACGCCAAACTGACTGAGATGGTCTCAGCCTACTGTGGGTCAATATTTATCCCTTTCAGCCTCAGGATTAGTACTGCGTGCTTTGATTCCCTTCCACACAATTGAGCACAGCCCTAGATTAACCGTTTCATGGCTGATCTGATCTTCTCTGTCGTTGAGTTGTGGGAGGTCTGTGCCAGCTGGCCCACATTCTGGTTTAACATCTTGGTATAACCCCACTTGACATTCAACCACATTATACTGTACATACACAAATGCACTCAATACTTACACAGCCAGGATTATATGCAATTCAGTGCATCTTTCCTAAAACATCCTTTTAATAGGCCCATGCAACTGCATTTTAGTAATCTGAACTTTAAATGTGGGGTATGCGATTCTGGAGAAAGCTAATCCAATAAAAAAAAATTTGTAATTCAACGAATATCTCGTCATGATCCACCAGTTGTCTCTTCTGTGTAGTTGCTGAAATCCGGTGTTTGTACACAGCCCTGGATCTCTAAAAGGGAAACAATAAGGGCTCGAACCGAGCCACACAATGCTATTCGAGCTAATCGGCAAATGGTTGTGTTCGTGGATGTGCAAAGGTACAGTTGCTGTATGTTTGGTGTGTTCAACTAGTCAATTATTTACCTACAGCATTTAGCCACAGTGGAAACTCTAATGAATATTTCACTAACTGCAGTAGTCCTTATAATTATCTAATAGTACAAACATGTCCAATTTAATTTGAAGCCTCCATAGTTTCTCCATAGTTTTAAAGATAATTGGAATTTTAGAGCAAACACATCACACAGTTTACATCATATGACTCAATATTACAATTTACCAATGCGCATAAACAAATAGCATGAAACAAAGTTATTTGTGGGCATTAACTTTATATGTAGGCAAACACTGACGAGTATGGTTGGAGTGGATTAAAAAATGAAAAGCATTTAGAACAATAAAATACATTTTGATGAAATTAGAGTTCATACAAGCAAAAATACACCTTAATTAAGATAAAACTAATCTAATCAAAAACATAATTTTGCTAGATAGAAAAATAGGTTTCATCATATTGAAATACATTTCTTAGCGTGACATATTTGGTGATCCCAAATGGATGGATTCAGATTTCCATCTCAATGTAGCTTCCACACATTCATTTGAACACTGAATCCCAATATCTGCACAAAAGAATCTGCACCTGCTGAAACGTTTACCATCGATGGGTTTCATCAGGTACGGACGCTGACTCTAACCCAACTGTATACTGCTCACAGCTTCAGACAAGACATACAGTTTTGTTAGTAAATGTACGCATAGAGCCATTTGGTGCCCATCTGTGAATCAGGTTATGTGGCTATATGAAACAGCAAAGCAAGAAGCAGTTTCTTCAACTGATTTCACTGTTGTTCCACAGTGACACTTACCTAGCTGACTTATAGGGAAAAATTGACTAGTCTGAAAAGAGGTGCAGCAATGGCTTTTGGGATTTAGCTGTGCTTGTCTACATGGAGTGGTGTCATTCCTGCATTTTGTTCAGTTATGCATCAGTGCGCTGTTCAATCAGGTGTCGGCTGTGGGGAGAGCACTGAGCTTCTTCCTCCAACTGGAAGAGAGAATATAAAGATAAGTTAAGGGCGTTTGTATGTTCTTCTGACTTAGAAGAACAGAGTATGGGAGATCAAGTGGGAGTAGATAAGTGTGGATAAAATGTATCTGTGTTCGAGTGAGACCAAGTGTGTGTGTGTGTGTATGCACGTCTAAGTCAGACAGAGATTCAGATTGACACACACCACAGTTACACCCCTCAAGCATGCCCACCCACCCCCACACAAAGACACACACACACCTGCTCTTTGATGTAGCTGTTCCCACAGGGGGCCAGCCCTCTGAGAGTCAATCCAACAATGAAGCACCAGACAGACAGTCCAGCCTCAAACGCTGCCAATACAGCACAAGGGATCCACAGCGCCAGGGTGGTGTCCTGAGAGACAGGAAGTGATGAGAACGAGGAAGAAAAGTGTGAAATAAAGTAAGATTACGAGGTTGAACATGTGATGCTTTTATAAAATTTCATGCATCAAAGGTTGCAGCTTGAATTGTCAGACAAAGAGCAAACTGGGGGAGAAAAGTGCTAAAGGAACATTTTAAAGAGGGGGAAATGTAAGAGGTAAGACTCACATAGATTCGTGTTGTATCAAACGGGCATCTGACACTGACAGGTGACCGAGCGTTGATGGGCACCTGTGTATCATTGCATCCCAGCATCAAGCCCTGCCCATTGTGGGCAACAGTGACACTAATAGCCAAGATGAGCCCAGTGCAGCATGCTGCTGAGAGCAGGGCATTCAGGAATGATGCAATTAGAAGTCCTATTTGCTGGAGACATTGAGACAACAACATTTAAAAACAGGAGGTGAGGTAGACACAGAATGAATGACTGGGGTGATAATCAGTAATTTAAAACAAATGAAATTCTTACCAGTTTTGACACATGAAGGTTCCTTGACACCACGATGGAAATAATCCCAGTGGCAATGCTCTGTAAGATTCACGACAAGATGATTGTTTCACTTTACTGCTTTGGCACGGAGTAAGGTTTATTAAATTATGTGCCACAAGCACTAATCCTGGCCCCAAGGAGGTGAGGCTGCATCTTTCATTGGTGCCAGGCAAAGCAGACTTTTTTAATACTAAAAACAGTAACTTGTCTTTTTGTTCTGTCTGTATTACTTGTAAACCCTTTAATACCCTGTCCATGTACATGGTATGGACTACATTTCAAAGAAATCCACAGCTGCCAGTATATCTGATAGCTGAAAATAATGAAGCCTGCCCTCGGGCAACTAGTGACAGTTTTGAAAAAAACAGCTCTCTTAGAATAATAGACAAGTTCAGTCTTGATTGCTGATAAAAACTATACTGAGCTAACAGTGCAAAACACTTTTGATATTTACCGCAGGTAAAGAAAGTCACAGGGGTGAATTCAACATTATTCATGGTGAAATGTTCTGATACATATATAGCACCAATTACTTTACTTCTGAAAGTTCTGCACACCTGAAGCCCCTTGGTGCACACTGCAGATCTGACACTTAAACAAAGGATGATTGTCGTAACTGTTGACTCACCAGCAGGCCAGAGGTGACGGAAATGATGTTGGCTGCAGTGTATTCAGTGGTGATATGCTGGCTGGGTTTGGAAATGTGGCGGAGAACGTTGCCATGGACAATAGCTCCAAGGATGAAATTAATATGGCCGACCAGGATGAGAGTTAATCCCTTTTTCATCAGCCTCCTTGGCCCTTTGTCCTTATCTGGATGACAGAAATGCAAGAATTACTCATTAGAGCTTACATCATAATAACGTCTGTAACGATGCCTGAGTGAAAGCTTGAAACTGGTTGGTGAAAAGGGTTTCTCTAAATACATTGTTACCTCACACCATGTTGTACACAAAGCAAAACGTTTTACTCTCACAACACTATATATTCATTCATTCTGTGTTAAAGCCCAACTGATAAGGCTACTGGATTTTTCACCTATATCATTATTTGACAGTTTAAAAAGTATATTCACTATATTTATGTATACGTACATTTAAAGTATGTGCACACCTATATTACACACATACATATATACTATACATGTTTAACACAAATATCAAAAGGCCTTTATTTTGTGTGGCAAATACTTAATTCCATTTGTGAATGAGTAATCTAAAATAAGATGAAACTGAATTATTAGACCATTGCAGCCGCATAAATTATTTTTTGCATGTGAAAAGGAAGTCAAATCTTAGGCTATAAGCCCACAATAAACGTTTCTGAGAAAACTAAACTTCATCAATTATCTTTTTAATTTTAAGTCTTCCATGGGATGGATGATGATCAACAATAAGTCCTTGCTCCTAAAACATTCTTTGGTTTACTGCAAAGGGATGGACAAAAGCATTTGCATAGAAAGGCTACATTCACACTAACTGTGGGACCTCCTTATGTAGCTACTGAGTCACAGAGATGTGAGGAAGCAGTGTGAGTATAAGTGATACTTTTATAACGTTCAGGTTACTGATCTGTTCTCAGTCAGTCAAGTGCTGACATTGCATTTCCTCTAAGGATAAACCACATTAGGTAATTCATTCTAGGCCTATACACGCGCTAACGTTAACACACATACGCAACGTTTAAAAAAATAAAACCTTATCATCGCCCCTGGAGGCCTGTGGTCTGTTACACCCGCGGAGGGGAAAGTAGAGGCGGACACACTTTAAGCAAGTAACTTCACTTCGCGAATGCGGGGCGTTAAAATTGAAGACTATCACTCACCAAAAGTGCACATCTCTCTGCTGTATCAGACGTTTCCCTTTCAATAAATCACAGACCGTAATTTTTCGACACACTGATCAACAACAAACAAGCAGAAACTCCAACGTCCCTCTATTCACTTCCTGTATGACGTCAGGAAATTCACCTGTGGATTACCTGCTGCTTGCTGGACGCTGAGGGGCGCAACAGTGATTCCAGATTTATCTACATGAACAATCTGAACAATCCGCAAAAGGGTATAACGCTGAAAAGCAACAATCCACTAAATCTTTCTTGCAGACTGGCAAAAAACAAAACAAACAAGCATTTCACACATTTATTTGAAAGGTTACACTTTGCAGATGTTGTCAGGATACATGTCACAGAAAAGACACATATTTACTGACTTTCATGTCATATACAAACTATAAGAATATCCAAATATAACCACACGCCCTTGAGTGAGCCCATCCTATATGATTATTTAATAACCACTTTCAACACCACCAATAATGTAGATAAAGGGGGGGGGGGGGAGCTGCTCTGGCAATCACATTGGTTGGTTTTTACCACTTCTCTACAGAAGTGGTACACTTACATTCTCCTGGCTTTAAAAACACATCTTTGGAATATACAATCATAACAGTTCACAAATAGACAAAGGGGGGAAAGTAAATACATTAACAAAATCTACACACATTTGGTATAGCAAAAATGCAGATTGGAGCACAATAATAGCCTGAACACATTTAAAACATACTTCAGAAATATGAGTGGAGATCATTGGATCAATATGATCTCAAAGATGAGGTGAGCAATTTAACATTATAACTCACCAACCAGCATCAGAGGAAAGTTGACTGAAAGTAGTTAAATTAAACTGCTACTGTGATCATGAGACACTTAATCTGTATATGATCTATAATCACAATAAAATGCCAGGGAAAAAAGTAATTTATGGAGTTACAGCTGGACTCCACTGTTGTTTTGCTGCGAATGTAATATTTTCTTTTCATTCTTACTGCCTCTTTAAGGTCCTGAATTGTACGAGCTATCAGACAAAAGTACCAGGAGTCCACATGCAGTTCTGAGCCAAAATGTTACAATGTAATGTCCCACTTTTATCAAATGAAAACAAAAGAAACAAGAATAGCGGTGTATTGGCTCAGACTCTGAACAATGTGGTCTCTGTGAAATCACAGTCAACAAAGGGTAGTAAGTAAAGAAAAACAACTGATATACACGATCTGTAACATAAATAAAACATGGCGGTCTCACAGATATATCAGGAAAAGACTAGGTCCTCTTTCTACAGCATATGGCAGGGGAGTTCAGTACACAGTCTCACATAAATTAATTTTAAAATGCAGAGTAGCATGTGTGAAGCCAACAGCAGCAAATGGTCAAACAATGAATAAAATAATAACCAAAAACAAAAGAGAGAAAAGAGAAAAGAGGACATTAAGGCATGTGCGTAGGCCCTGAATAAGAATAGGGCAAAATATAAAAACAAACACACAAACGGAAATTTACAAGTTCACAGTACCTCAAAGTAACCAGGTATCCATTTTCCAGAGAATTGGCATGATGCCCGCCCAAAATGTGATATGCATTAGTGGACATTCATTCTGTTATGTATCAAAAGGCTTTTTAAAAATATTACTCATAGGTATTTATCTATTTAAGTAAACCGAGAAAGGTGCATCTGTTCCATCCAGTTTTCAAATTATTACATTTATTCAATCTGATAGGAGACAGGTTGGTCAAATACATCACATAAGTTAAAGAGCTGGGAATGTTCTGTCATATGAGACTAAACAAAAAGGAACCAAATCAAAGGGGCAAGCTTTTGAAAAATGAGGATCTAGAACTAATGGTTTGGCTGGCTTATTTTGTAAGATTTTCTTTGGGTAGAAATGTAGCAGCTGGTGGTCAACAGGTGGTACATTGTATAATACAACAGAAGTGAAAGGTGAGTCAGTATATGTGGTGTGACTCCAGTGAAGGTCTGATTATGTTTTGGACTGTTTCATCCTGACACAAACTTGCCAGGCAATTCATAATGTAAACGCCTCACACTGAAATACAACCGTATGCTTGAGAAAAATTGGGTTTAAATGTAAAGCTGCAAGAAATCTTGTCAGTACTGCTGTGATCAAGTGTCCGTTGCAGCATTAATGAGGTTTATTTATTAATTAAATCTAACAGCCAACTTAGTAGCCAACTCATTCAAAAGAACAAAGGAGAACTGCACACTTTTGGTCACATTACCACCTAAGGATTAGTAGAAAAAAAGATTTTTTTTTTTTTTTAACTACTAAATACAGTCACTGCATTGAGTTACCAAAAACAAATGTAACAGGGTTGAGAGAGTGTCGCTATTGTAGAGCTTGGCTGAATGTTTCTTCTAGTAGAGAGGCTATTTTGTTTTGGTCCACCTGTGAAGAGAACACAAACAACATGCAAATCAGTACAACAGCCACGGCATAAAACTGAAATCCATTTGGAGGACATACTGTATATTCTCTCCCACGGAGAGATGAAGTGACTATACAACATTAACGTGGGTAGGTGAGTGGGCACGGGGGTATATATGTGGCAGTAAGTGTGCACAAGGCTGTTAGACTGGAATGTGTGTATGTGTTAGAGGGTATATGTAGGAGAGTCAGGGGTCACCCCACCTTTTAAAATCAACAGAATTTTCAGTTTGGTAGAGAAATAGCACACTCACCTACAGCATCACCCACACATTTGCCTGCAGCTTTGCATTAGTGTGCATGCGCACATGCAATGTGAATCTCTCTTTAACACACAAATACACCCACCTCACTGATTAAGCCCAGCTCCACCAACTCTCCAGCCAACTCTTGAACGTTCTCATCTGAAACACACACCAGCACAGTTAGTAATTTGTAGACATGTAACGCATCACATCAACTTTACCAGTCACTCTCTCTCTCTCTCTCTCTTTTACTTCAGGTAAAAGGTTGGGCTTAGGATAAATAACATACAGAAAATATGGTCCAGATGCTGCTTTTAAATTCCTCTGCCACCCAAACACATCAAAAACCAACAAACACATCTACTGCTCTTTGCATCTCTGAACCCATTTTGTTGTTTGGCAGTGCCAATTTTTAGATTCCTGTGGACATCCAGAAAAGTGTTCAACTGAATAATCCAATACAGTTAAAGTCCAGAGATCACCTGGCAGGAAAACACCAACATGTTTCAACCAGCATGGTTTTAATTAGAACACGATCTGTTAAAACATGTTAGCTTTGTAAATATTCCCTATAGCCTTGCTGTTAAAGGCTTACACTTTAATGGCCCCTTCCCCTTTCCTCAATGTGAGAGGACAAAACAAAAATAATCCCAGAAAGTTCTGGGTACATTTTTGTTCTTTTTCCAATGTTGTAATGAAACCGGTATTTAACTGTTTTAATATAAAAATCAGCAGTACATCTCATTTCATCATTTTCACATTCAATGCATACAGGAACAAATATATATCTAAGAAAATGCACAGATTCAATAGTGTCAGTAAGCCATGTTATAATGCAGCTACACAACGTTCTGTTATAGACAGACAATAACTCTTGCTTTGACTTTGCTTTCCGTTACTTTTTACATTACATGAAAGAAGTGTGAAAAAGAACTCACTAGCTTTGGTTAAACTATAAGGCAGGTTGAGGGAAAGTTAGTACACCAAAAAAACTGAACTACAAAGGGCATCAACAGTCTAAACAGAATGTATGTGAGGGTGCACAAAATATGGAAACATAAGGAATGCAGGATTTTATTTGACTAAAACATTTGGAAAATACATTCAGAAAAACCTGCTCAGAATTTCTGATATAAAATAACTTTTAATGCCTACTTTCTCTGAAAACTTAACATACATCTACACAACACTCCTTGCAACCCCTGAGATGTTTTTTTTTAATAAAGTGATAGTATTTAATGAAAGTGTTTTCATTATTATTTTTGTTACCACCCCAAATTGAGACATTCTTTGCCTGTGCCCAGTGAGCAGAAGAGTTGTCACGGTCTACCGATTTTTAATAACCAAGCTGGCAATTTACAACTTCATCAGGAATGTGGCCGGGGACAAGAAAAACAAGTGGAGGAGATGGATCAACTTTGACATTAAGAAAAGAAAAACACCCGCAGCCCACAGCTTTATAATCACAGGATTGATATTGGAGCTTGTTTGAGCCTTGTGGTCTCAAATAAAATCACCCAAAAATGTTATTTTTAAAAAATTAAAAAATATTTAGTTTTAAATAAAAAACAAGCTTCAATTGTGGGTGCATTTAAGTATAGTGTAGTAGAGCCACGCACAAGGCAAAGGGGCTGAAAAGTTGCTCAGTTAGCAAGTGACGCTGCACAGTGTGGCTTTGGACTTTGTCATGTTGATAAGAAAAACTTTAAAGAATATCCCTTGATATCAGCAGGAGGGACTGTTTACATAAAAGACAGGGTGTGTGTACGAGACAGACTAGAGTGTATGGGTGTGTATGGATGTGAAGTTACAGTATGTGCGCAAGTAGCATCAGGGTGTGAATGTGCAAGAGAAGACATAAGATGTGAGAAACAATCTGTTAGAGAAAGAGCATAAGAGAAGATTTGTCTGAGTGTGTCAGTATATGCGTGTGAATGAGAGACAGGGAGATGAAAGCCTGAGAAGACTTGGTCAAATCTTGACAGAGGAGGTGACAGCTGTCAGCTGCAGCCTTTCACAGGCCAGGCATTCCCCACACGCCTGCAACGTTATACATGCCAACCATACCTGTGTGTGCATATGCTCATTTGATCCCACGCAACAGTTGTGGTGTGTGTTCTTTTCCAATTTGCCTTCCTGTGGTCTAACCTGCCGCACAGCATTGAGTGGACAATCCTCAATTTCAAATAAATAAATTCCGTAAGTAGAAAATTCAGAAATTGTCAAGGACAATGATTTCTGTTTCCCAAGATAAAGTTTTAAACAGATGTCACGCCTGTCAGGTTTTAAAAGCCACCATGGCCTTAAAAAAACAAAACAATGGCAGAATACAATCCAAATATATTTCAACAAAATAGAGGTGCAAGGTTTTCATGACACATGAGAGACAGTAAGTCTCCCAGCCCAAAATAGTCCTGCATACTGTATATTGTGACGCCATCTGAGTTTCAAGCTCTCTCTGGAATCTCACTCTCAGTTTCCTACATGCCTCAGTGCACACATAATCATACAGACATAACCTCATCATTTATCATCGCCTCTTGTGAAATGTAATTCTAACATTAACCCTAAACCCAAGCTGTAAACTTAAACCGTCCAGATGGACAAAATGACTGCATAAAAACTCACATGGTCTTCACATGGATGGAAAACAAAATACACATACACAAACACGTGTCACTCCCTCCCAAATCCCATAATGAAAATGCTTTCTAGTATTATAGAAGTGCTTGTATGGGGACAAAACTATGACACACACACACACACACACAGTTTGGCCTCTAATCTTTTTATCTTCCCTTAATCTTACCTCCACATGACACACCTTCAACACTCATCTAATTGCAGGAGCCCCTGTAATTCTGACTGGTTTGAAATGTCAAAGGTTGTTACTTGTTATTTAAAAATACTGTCACCTATTTTCTTTTAGCGTGCCCAAAACCTCCCAGCTAACTTCTGATGTCATTAAACTTGACTGAATGTTGCATTTCAACACATCACCAGTGAGAGCTGGGTGGACATTTTGGGGTGTGAACATATTATAACAAAATTAGCGACTGTATCGTCAAGCTCACAGAGGGAGTAAGTGTCAGTGTGATAAAAAAAAGGTGGTCTTACGAGGTAACATGTCACAGCTTAGATGTCTATTCAGTTTATCCTCCAGTTTCAGCAGTAATGTTAGCTAATAGGAGAGAAACAGACAACAAATTATGATTTTTAGGAATTAACAAATGGCTGGAATAATATACTGTTGTTCAATGAAGGTACACCTTTATGTTGCATTTTAAAAAAGGGTTAAAAAATACATGATCAACCTCCAGGATAAACATTATTAGAGGGACTTACATGATACTTTGCTCCCTCCTCGACAGATTCAACATTACACTGCATTTGAATAACCTGCAGAAGAAGTATGTAAATCTAAATGTGAATGGTTCTCAACTAGTGTTGGTACAATTTCAGAACAATACTTTACTCCAGCATATGCACAGTACATATATCTTGATAAGAAGAAACATAAGCATCAGGATGATGTGAAATGTTGGCATTGTGATTATATCTTCCTTTTGTAATATGCAGTATAATCTATTGTACGCACCCTCCGTGTCTCAAGCTCTGCAGGTTCGGGGGTGGGGGATTTGACCAAGGGGGTGACATCAGGAGATTTAACAGTCTCTTGTTGAGACTGCTGAGGACAGGGCAGCCGGAACGCCGTCATTGGACAAATACCGTTCCTGATCCAGGGAAGGAGGGAGAGACAAAGAAAGGGAGAGGTGGAGAAAACATGACAGAAAGAGGGAGTGAAAGAGAGAGATACAGAAAGATGGGAGTTACATGAAGTAATACAAAATTGATAAAAACGTTTGAGGATGTAAAATAAGGAAAATGAGAGAAAAATCGACATTTTCAAATAAAATCTCCATTTTGAAACCAAAATATACATAACAAAACAAAACTCGTAACAAAATATTTAAATAAACAGCCAAAAAGTTAATACAAAATTACTTTTTACAGATTGATTACAAATGTGTATAACGTACCACAGTAACAATAAACAACACAAGAAAAGAAAAAACCCATTACTGAATCTGTAGCCAATTCAGTTCTTTGGCCAAAACTTCATATTACACATATGACAATGGTTAACAGCAGGTATTCTGCTATAAATTCTGAGTTAAAAGACATGTGAGTAATAAAAAAAAATAAAAAATTTAGCAGAGGAGTGTAGGAGAACAGCGGAGAAACATCCAGGATTTCCTTTTTAGGGGGGCATTATACCATATTTACTGTAGATGATATTTTATTTTAAAAGATGATGAAGACAACCACAACAGTCAGACGGTCCAATACTGCTCCCGTGTGGCTGAATAGTATTTGGTCCTTAATTAAATTGACAGTACAGAGCTGGCTCGGCTTTTTCTGTTCCCTGCTTTGCATCTTACCTCACATCCTCCAGGAATTTAGTGAGCTCCATGGCAGGAAACTGTGAAACTCTACAGACAAAAAGGAATACAATTTGATTCTTCAGCTTGAGGCCTTTAAACCACATCATTTAAAATAAGATACCATAATTTCTCCTACAAAATTCAGACACATAACAACTGAAGATCTAAGATTTACAACTTAGGGTCTATTTGACAACTTTATGTTCTTCTCCACTTGTCTGCCATTATACAGGTAGGTACATATCACTTCTTGTCCTAAACATATTAAGAATTAAAGAGTAACATAAATGCTGTTGTTGCTATTAAAACAAACACCTTTTGAATTCAAAAAACATTATTCTTGTATCTTTTGTTACTGTATTATTTTCTCTGAGTGACATCATTATTTGTGCTGTATCAAGCTGACGCTCATTGCCACTAAAATATGGATACCAGCTGCTGGCTCTTACTTGAGCTGAAAGTCCTCTTTCATCTCAGCGATGACCAGTTTGGGGTCGAGGTTCTTGGTAATTTCCTCCAGCGCATTCTCAGGAATCATGTCTGAACAATTATAAACCATTAAAGACAGATAAGGTTATACTGATTGTAAGGATAAATCCCTTTAAACTTCCCATATAGTTGCTTAGATTTTCACTGGTGGTGTCTGATTAGAGGACTTTAATGGATAATCAGCAGGTTCAGCAGTTTTAACTCTAGCTGAAGTCACTTGTTTGGTCTTCATATTAACCATTTCATCCTGACACAACTTAATTTCTGTTAAAAACAAATCAAACCTATCAAAACTGTATCTGTGTCTTTACTGTATGTGTATGTTAAAGACTCACGTTGGTGGCTGACAATACAATGTGCAGCCAGCAGTTTTAGCAGCGGTACTTCAAACAGAGCCTGGTCAAACAGCAGCTCTCTGGCTGTAGGCCTTGTGCTGGGATCACACTCGAGGCACTTTTGGATTAACTCCTACAAAAACAAACATCTGGGTCAACGCGTTGTATACACAAATGAGACTTTCAAATAAACACTAAGCAACATAAATATGCAAAGTTTAATCTGGTATGATCTTTCAAATTAATCATGAACACACACTCCACTCTCTTTCTCTCACCCTCTGCAGTGGGTCCTCCAGTAACTGTATGGCACAGTTGATGGCTTCCTGAGAAACATAAGAGGACTCTCCATTCCCCTGGATTTCCAAAAGCGCCATCTGCAACACACCAACACACACGTTCACAGATTGCTTGGGGAAAGGTCTCAGGCCATTCTATCATGCACTATAGGTCACATCTCACCTCTAAGGCACACATGCCAAACGAGTAGATGTCTACAGCTGTGGTGACATCATCAACAGCTACAATGAGAGAAAAAATATAAAGACAAAAAGTACAGATTGTTAGTCATTACTTAAAGGTGGGCTATGCGATTCCAGAGAAATTCAATTCCACAACAAATTACATGACAAAGAGCGAACAATGACACAACAACAAGTAATGTAACCAAGTAGCTACGTTGTGGGTTAGCAAACTGCTGCTACAGTTGCTACTGCGAAGCTAACATGCAGAGAACACAGGATGGTGTCAGGACTAAAGTGTCATTTTGGTGTCATGTCTACCTCCATATTCTGGGGCATAGAAGTGCAAGTTCTTCTGTTCCTCATGGCACGTCTTCACGTGGTTGTTGATGGTGTCTGGGGCAACTGCAGATGAGACAGGTGGAATAGAGGGGAGGAGAATATGGAGGATATATATAGAAGCAGGATGGAGAGAATGGAGAATGATTAATGAAGCCAGTATGAAGCAGAAAGTAGAGAAAGACAAGAAAGTGTGTGTTGTCGCCACAGAAGCTTTTCTGCACTTTGCTCCATCTTTTGCACTCCCCATCTGTTAAACAGTTTCCAATCCCTCAACATCCCACACTATAGTTTACACAATGTAAAGGTAATATTGATATTCCCTGTTCTTTAGCAGAAGGGGAGTGTGAAAGATGTAACAAAGTGCAGAGAAGCTGATACACTACCTTTGTTCACATCTACAATGTGCAGGGTTATTTCTGTACTAGAGAAAAGGGATATTGCCGCCATTTGGTCACATGAGATGTACATGTATGTACATAAAACACTGGTAGTGTGTAATCATGGACATTCACCTACAATCATGTGAAATGTAAATCCATAATGCAGTATCATTTGACTCCGTCAACGGCGCTCCAGCTCCGCTACCTAACCCCCAAGGATGAAACCTGTGTACGGTAACTCTATACCTGATCCGATCTTGATGAGCCCGTTGTGCTGGATGAAGATGGTGTCACAGGTCAGGTTGCCATGGATAATGGGGGGGTCACATGAGTGGAGATAACTGCAGTACAGACAAACAAAACAAAAAACATCCACAAATACAAATGCAAAATACATGAAAAAAGGGACTGGATTGTTCTCCACATGAGTACATTTTTTTGCAAGTGACCATATTGAATTTAACATAATGTCTGAAGAGGGGAACCAACCTGAGAGCAGACAGGATCTGTGTACACCATCTCTTCCAAGCCTGTAGGACCATACACCTTATCAGACCACTTACTAGCTAGTTTCCAGTACGGACTATGACTTGAACAATGTGATTTAACTTTGCTCAAAACTGGTACACAGCATATTTGCAATTTCTTTCTTTTGCCAGCAGCCAAATGCTTAAGGGATAACTAATCCTTGCTTTGGAAAGCCCCTCTTATCCGTGCTGTGATAAAGAGTCACTTTTCACACGACATGTAGGCAGGTCATGTGCATCAAGCTTTTCATGTAGCATTATTCCATTAAAAGGTACATCTACATACAGTCAGTTATTACCTTTTCATTCATGGTTTTGTGATTCTTCTTTGTCTTCTTTAGAAACTGCTTCAAGCTTCCTGATGACATATATTCAGTAATGAAAATCACCTGGGGGAGAGGAAGAAATTAAGGGAAACCTAGTCGCCAGACATCATTCAAATATAAATAAAAAAGACACACGAATACAAAAGATGATTTTACTCATGAAGACAGACAAAATATTCAACAACAAGCCTTTGTCTCCAATTTTAAGGCTACCAGTTACTCTGAGACTCACCCTGGCCCGGTTCTCCTTCGTGTCGGCCCAGTACTTGTGAAACTTGACAATATTTGCATGTTCTAAATGGATCAGGTTATCAAATACTGCCTTCACTTTCTCCTAAACACACACAGGAGAAATAAAATATAATAAGTACATATAATATGTTAAGATGCCAAATAAAAAATAAATTTTTCCCTGACTCCTCAGTGTCTGACAGACTATGCATGTGAACAAACTATAAATAATTACTATTTTCTCTCATGTTCTCATGAAGTTTGACCCGATGAACTTTTTCTTAGACACCAAAGGGAGCCAAACCTTAGTCTCATTATGTAAGTGATAATACACAACAGCCGATTAATTGATCAAAAGTAAATTAAATATGACTTGGTTTTGGACAGTTGGTCAGACAAATCTAACAATGTAGAGACGTTACACTCCGTTTAATCAAGAAAATACTCATTATTTGCAACCTTATAATACACAATGCCAGACATTATGTGAACTGTACACAGATTACCAACAGAACAAGAGGGGAGCATTTTTCTAAATATGTTCCACAAAAGGTATGAATGTTTTCCTTTGACTAGACATTTATATGTATGTATTTTAAAGAAGCTCATTAAATGCCAACAACAATACACCAGTGTTTGCCCAAAGTCTTAAAATATGACAATATTGTTTTTCGTTGAAGCTACATAAGGGATCTGTAAGGTAACTTAACTTTAACTGCCATTGCTTGTCACTGGTTTTTCCAAATTGCAGAAGTGGAGCGGTGTTTGTGTGCATTACAGCAAGGGTTTTCAAAGTCTGAGACTGCGGGCCTCCCCTCAAACAAAGCTTGGGAAACGGCGTCCCCCAAAGTTTACTTGATAAGTTTCACTCAATTCCTAGATGCCTATGGGATCATGATTATATTATTTGATCCTATAGACACTGTTTGACATAACTTCTGACTACACCAAATAGTTAAAAAAGAAAAATGTCTGTCCTAAGGCATTTATTAGTTTCTGACTCTGATGGGGGGAAAACTGTTCCCAAAAACTACTGTATCTCTGAACTCTCACACATGGCTATTTTATGTGAACTCCTTTTGATAACTAATGCGATAAGTAATGTAATATTGTTTCACTTCCATTCACTGAGCCTCCCCTGAAACCGTTTGGAGTCCCCCTAGGGAGGCCCGCCTCACACTTTGAAAACCCCTGCATTACAGTGAAGGAAGAGTGTTTACCAAATCAATCTTTCTATTTTATAATCCTGTATATGTGCATGAACTACTGAGGCATATGAAGATATATTAGACAACAGTGTTCTTTCCCTTTTTTACATTTGGAGGTGAAATCTGCACCACATTTTAGATGAGCTGACATTTGTTGTGTTTACTGTCCTAAATAAGCCATATTGAATTAACTCTACAATTACAAGTCAAGACTATATGACAGTCAGTGCGTAATCCCCAAAGTGACTGTCTTAAACTGTTTTAGTTGTACTCTGGGCCTCACCTCCAGCTGTTTGAAGTTCTTCCGCTCTGAGATCATGACTTCATTCCAAACTACCTCTACACCTTCCTCTGCGTCCATGGCCAAGTATGCAGCATCTATGCCTGGGACATTACGCTGATTCACCTACAGTAGACGTGAAAAGAAAATAGCTTGTGAGATAATATACTTTAAGAGCAAAATGAAACACAAGAGACAAAAACATATCACCAAAGAATAAACTTGAATAGCATACATTCACTGCCATCCTCCTCCTCCTGTTTCAGCTGTCGTGGCGATGTCTTTGCATCCTTTTACTGTTGCCTTTTTGCATTTTGATTCTGACTTAACTCAAATATTACATAAGTGTGTAATTTTGCTAACCATGCCTTATGCATATTATTACTTCACAATGACCAACCAGCTTGATTTCTCAAATAACCCCCATCAGATAAACTAAAGTTTTTGCCTTCTTGGCCTCCCCTTTACCTCCTCTCTGCGTTTCTGCCAGCGGCCACATGGACTCTCTTCCAGGATTTCTGACTCATCTTCACTCTCATCCTCATCCTCTGTTGCTGTGGTTGCGGGAGGCTGTATGGAGGCCACAGGCGAAGACAAAGATGCCCCACCTTGTACCTGTTGAATATTACTGGACATGTGTGCTGCTGTGACCTCTGGCTTGTTTTCCTCTGTACCTGGAGCTCCCTTCCCGTGTGGATCCGACATCATGTAACAAACCTGTATGCTTGCTGACTTTCCGTGCCAAGGCTCCAGTTCATTGGTTGCCAACAAGTGACAGGAAGCCTCTTTCTCACTTTCTCCTCTCTCTGTTAGCGATGGTCACACATCCATTTTCTTCTCTGGCCTGGCTTTCAACAAGGTAGAGCTGCAGGAGGGAGGGGCGTAGAGAACTGACACATGTAGAGCGAGAGGCAGGGAGAGCTAGTTACCAATGGCAATAAAGTTACAAGTATCATCTTTTCTAACGTTAAGTTGTACTACATAGTGAGACATGAACTTGTGTCGTGTGCTCTACCTGTATCTTGGACTCAGAGGCAAAGAAACATTGCTGTTACAGGACACTAAAACATCAGTCACTCAAACTAACCAGCCATTGTAGCTAACGTTAACTTAGCTGTTGAAGGCTGTTGCTAATGTTCAACGTTAGCTTAGAGGAGGTCAGCCCCCCACTCCTACTGCGGTAACTTTCCCCCAGCTAACAAGCTAATGGAAGGTAAATAAACAATAGCTAACATAAACTTAAGTTGCAATATCTAAAAATCTTACCGTTGGACAGAAGACTACCACCGAATAAATAGTACCGGGTTACATACTGATGAAAAAGCAATAAAAAGAGACGCTTTTATACAGAAATGCTAGTTCGTCATAAAATATGTTGTTGGGTTTCAAGTCCCTTTCTCTTAGCAGAAGTGGGAGGGGCGGGGCAGCGCTTGAGGAGCGCTTGTTTGCGCGCAGGAAACGCAGTGGTGTAGAGTTACTACTAACTAGACAATCAAGAGCACACATAGATAGGGTTTCAAATATTACATTTAAAACATCGTTAAAAACTTCCATATTCTTCTTTTTAACTAATTGTATAACTGTGTGGTCTAGTCCTTGAAGTCTACAACATGTAGTTTAGCTTCAGCAGTGGTGGACCATTGTTGCTTTCTCAGATAAAATTTGAAATAATTTACACTAAATAAAGACTTCAAACACGCATTTTGGTCAACGTGTGTTGCAAAGTTTTTTAGCACTCTAAAACTCCATGTAGATAGTAAAGCCGTCTGTTGTGCAGCTCGAAGAAAATCAAGATAGTTCACATCCATAATTCTAGTTTAGAGGGAACGGATCGCGAAAGGGCCTATAGCTATTTTAAAGAAAATGTCCATATCGTACATATCGATTCCAGTATCTCATTACATACGGATGCATTTTGTGCTGTTTGGCTATATTACATATATAATTTAAATAAAAAGAAGTTTATGAGTTGGGTTGGGTTCAATCTACGTGGTTTAAACGAAAACGGAAGTTGTCAGAGGCGAACACTCTCGCCTCGCTCGTACAGCTGTTTCACGTTGCTAATATTCTGCGCAAGATGTTATCCACGATTTAGTTACATGCAGGGCAGTGATGCAAACAAGCCCTCTGGAAAATAAAGGAATTCTTGTGTGGCTGTCTTTTTGATAAAAAGACCCCTGTCTCTCTTCGCCCACTATGCGGAGGCTTAACGGTACCGAAGCCGTCCGCATAGGTCGTATATAACGGATATTTTATGGAAGGTGGGACGAGGGAGAGCTTGTGAGGCTGGGGAGTCGGGACATCGGCTGAGCTGGAGAGAGGAGCGTTAGCAAGCTAGCTTTCGTGACAGTACGGTTATAACGGAACAGTGACTTTTCCACACAACTGCCAGTTGGTTCGGTTATCATGGCAACGAATAGTAACGTTAACAGTTTAACGCTAACGCCTGGGATTGGAGATATCATCCAGTTAAACGTCGGTGGGACAAGGTAAGCTTCGTCAACAGGACAGCTCGACAAATGATGGTCATCTTTTGGGGAATTTGACCTCTGGCTACGTACGTGTACGATGATATCTGCATGGCCAAGCCGCCATGGATGTAGCTGAAGTAGATACACCACTCAAGGTTGCGTAGGTTAATTCATCATTACTCATTTTCTCTTTCGCACACACACACACACACACACACACACACACACACACACGGCTTTCTTGACAGTTTAAATTGAACTCACGGTACAGCTACATTATTGGTGCGATGTAGTGATGCATTTCTTCAGCAAGGCAATTCCATGAATGACATGGTCAACAAATTAGCCAGCCACCATTTTTATGTTCATAAGTTGATTGCCCCTACATTTTCCATGAGACAGTGTTTGTAATACTTGTGCTGCTGTTGTGTCTTTATACTGTAGGTTCAGCACCTCCAGACAAACTCTGACATGGATCCCAGACTCTTTCTTCTCAAGGTTGGTCAAATGTCAGCATTTGGACTCTTCTCCCACTTCATCTCTACATGGTCAACTATTGACAAGTCACATGAATGCTATCCAGGTTGTGTTGTGAAATGTTGTTATTTCTGGGTTATCCTGTAACTAGACCAGATTAGATCATTGAAGAATCAATGGAAGAAACTGATGTTTTAGTTGATCTAATATGAGGAACATTTCGCTGTGTATGGCAAACATGTAACTGAATGTGTCTGCATAACCACAGCAAGTCTTACAACAGGTACATATTTTAAAGCAGTGGCTCTTAAATCTGACTAAAGGGCAATAATTTAACTTATGTAGAGCCCCCTGAGGCAAGGCCAACTTAACTGTACTACTACTATTGCTACAGCATGGAGGAGTATTACCAGAAACAGGTCAAAGACCCAGTGAGCGTGCTATGGTGCCGTTACAACTTGCTAAAACAAAATTCGTATTACATAATTAATGTTAAGAGGGGATGTTCCATTAACTTGTCTCTGTCTTGCTTCATACTTTTACAATTCTAGTGATGGAAAATGTCAAGGGATTACAATTAGAGTCCGCCATGATTCGAATAATGCAGAAAATCAAGCCAACTGCGTTACTTTTATAAATGTTGTATTTTTCGTTTTTTATTTTAGTGAGTCTTGTAAACACTGTGACAGTCATCGCTGGTTTTTTTTGTTTGTTTTTTTGCGCTTTGGAAAGTATATATGTTTTGGCATACATGGGTGTATGAGTTATTTAGGTGTGATTCATGCCGTAGAGGGGAACCCACTGTTAGAAACAGCTGATTGGGGCTGGGCAAATACTCTGGACTGAACTCACAGTATGACAACAGCTGACCAAGTATTGCTAAATGCCTGTCAGCGTGCCTGCCAGTACACCTGTTTGCCCGCCTGCCTGTCAGTTTCTCAGCCCCCCAGCTGTCTACAGTGTGCAGTCGATATAAACTCATTCTTCATTCAAATGGTCAGCACATTCTGATGCAGCACTAATCTGTAGTTCAGAGTCAAAGGGTACAAGTATGTGATACTGTGCAAATAATTAGTGTGTTTACTTCAGGTGGTGGAAACACTACTGGTAAGTGGAAATGGAGAAGCGCTTGGGTTAACTGGAGCACTCTGTGTGTGTGTTTCACAGTTTGCTGAGTGGAAGGATATCCACTCTTCGGGATGAAACTGGAGCTGTGAGTATAACCTTTGTTGCTTCTTAATCAAAAACTAGGACAGCATGTGCAGGCCACGTCTGAAAACTTTCTAAAAGCTTCCAGCAGAAAGGACACTATATTTGTTCTGTTGTGATGCAACGTGCTGAAATACGAGGCATGGCCAAGTGTGTTCAAGAACAAATAAGATGGCCCACACCCTTCAGTCAATGTTTCATCATTAAATTTCATCTGCTTTACTATTGGTAGATTTGTACTGTAGGACTACAACTAATGATTATTTTAATTACAGTTGAATATGTCAGTTACCTTTCAATGACTAGTTAAGCCAATAAAATGTCAGAAAGTAGCAAAACCCAAAGTTATTCAATTTACAGAGAAATGCAGCACATCCTCATAGTTGATACGCATTTCTTAGTCGTTTATGATTTAAATTAGTTTATCTAAATTGTTGTTGATTAATTTTCTGTCAATTAATGAATAACCTGATCATCTCTGCACTATTTTTATGGACCATTGCTGTTGCTGTTCTGTTGTTGTATTAATGTATATATTGTTACCCCTAACCGAATTACTACCTACACTAGTAATACAGTTAAACATGAACAGTCCTTTCCTATCCCTCCACTTCTAGATATTTATTGACAGAGACCCTACAGCATTTGCACCAATTTTGAATTTCCTCCGAACCAAAGAACTGGACCTGCGGTAAGGAGTCATGACACCATTCAGAGAAATATGCCTGAATGTTTATTTTAGGAAGAATTTGTTGCATTATAAGCAGGGTCTTACAGAATACTTATGCTGTTTTTGTTCTCTGTAGGGGTGTCAACATCAGTATCCTGCGACATGAAGCAGAGTTTTACGGGATAACTCCTTTAGGTGTGTTGCTGTACAGAGTTTTTGGAGGAAATTGAAGTAGCAGCCTTGTTCTGACAACAAATACTGATTCATATAGACGTTATGGAAACCTCATGCACCTGCCTTATATCAAGTTTGTTTTGTAGCCAATGCATTTTTTTCACAAGATTTGTCAGCTGTCACTACATGTCTACAACATCACCAGGTATAGCATACCAGCTGAGTATGTGGGTATTTGGGCTACAAGCTATAGTACAAGTGAAATACTGTTGTTACATTGAAAAGTTGTCCTGTAATATGAACGGTTGTTTTGGCTTCAAATGCAACTTGTCCAAGTTCAGAACCTTATTACTGTTTCATGTGCTCTAATGGTGTTTTACTTCCTGTTTCAGTGTTTGTAACTTCCCCGCATTGTCTCCGTACTTGAATGGGAAGGTTACCTTTGTGAAAACTGATGAGCTGCTTAAAATCATAATATGCATAGCAGCACATATGAGAGTAATTAAATATAATTTAAAATTACAGCTCAAAGAAAACATCTAATCAGTCGTGTAATTTCTCATTATCTTGCAAAATGAAGAAATAGAGCATGGGGTTTAAAATCAATAGAACAAAAGGAGGATTTATAGGATGATATCCATCAGTGAAAAAATTATTATATGTATCAGCATCAGTAAATATAATCATCCATTACATTTTCCTAATTGTTATTTTTTCATGTTTCACAGTAATTAAATAAGTAGTTACTTAATTCTGAGAAATATCTATCATGTCACTTTGGCCATCATGGGCTCATTGCAGTTTCTGTATGCGTATGTGCATGTGTTCAGTGCGACGCCTGCTGCTGTGTGAGGAACTGGACCGCTCATCATGTGGAAGTGTTCTCTTCCACGGTTACCTGCCGCCCCCAGGTAAAGACATGGAACTGAGCGATTCCGAAAATGAAGTGAAAATAGAGTCAACTGTGAACAGAATATTCAACTGACAAAAAACAGATGCAGGAAGCAAATTACCTCTTCATAAGTCACAAAATACAAATCTGCAGAAATTTCTATTTATAAATTTTTCATCTTCATTTTCATCTTTCCTTGACAGCCATCCCTGCCCGTAAGTCAAGCCCTGGCTCTTCCTCTGATGAGCGTCCGGGTCCCAGTGGAGCAGAGGGCTTCACCCGTGTTGTCCCCCCTCCTCATCCTTCCCTTTCTGGCCCACCTGGAACAGACGACAACCACAAACTGAGTGAGTAACTGAGTATAGTATATGTACTTTTTTGTACTGTTTATGCTTGTCTGCGTGTGTGTGTGCATTAATGCTGGCGCTAATGTGACCTGACACATCCTTTTAGTGGGCTGACTAACTGACTGAGGTAGCCTACTTTCACATTAGCCTGCGCTCTGTTGAGGATGACATCAGGGAAGATAGTTTTCCTTTGCAGTAAACAAAGAGTGTGTGCGCTCTGGACTGATGGAGAAGAATTTAGGATGGGCATTTTATCATGCAATAATCTTAAGTAAACATCACTGATCACTGCCTGGTTCTGGACTTTGAATCACTGACCACATTTCATTAATTTCATTCAGCGATTCAGATAAAGATATAATAAATAATTAAGTGAAAACAAAATGGAAATTCAGTCTGATTATCAGGTTATGTGAGGACTTGGTGTTTATTAGTATTTTGTGTGTGCGCGCAGGTGCTGTGGTTGATCCCAGGAAGGTGCTGATTATAGCGGGACATCACAACTGGATTGTAGCGGCTTATGCTCACTTTGTCATCTGCTACAGGTAACATGCCTCATCATGGTTGGTTAAAACAAATGTCTCACCCACTCTATAGTTTGTAAAGGGGAGACAATGAATTGTTAATGATGAGATGATGGAGTCATTATGTGTTGTCTGTACCAGTACACAAACTGTCATCTTTGGCTGTCAACTATTTATTTTTCAGTCTGACAAGTTGAGAACAAAATGTTGTGGTTTAATAAGGGATCAAGAATACTTTTTTACAACCTGGTTATGTGTTGTGAAAATGTGAAGTGTGATGAAGGTTTTATTGAAAGCTGATATGTCGGTGGTAAATATTTTTGTTTACTTGTGTGTGTGTGTGTGTGTGTGTGTGTGTGTGTGATCTCATTACAGAATAAAGGAATCTTCTGGATGGCAACAAGTGTTTTCCTCCCCCTACCTTGACTGGACCATTGAACGCATCGCACTTAACGCCAAGGTGGTGGGTGGCCCACATGGGGACAAGGACAAGATGGTGGCTGCCGCCTCTCAAAGCAGTATTATCCTCTGGAGCATCCAAGATGGAGGCAGTGGCAATGAGATAGGTAAACAGAGACTAACTGTATGCCTGTGTCGGTGTGTTTTATCAGGGTTCCTACTGGACTTGTGGTGTGATCCAAAATATTAGCAAATTGAACAGAATTGTGACACTTACATTTCATGTTAATTGCACTACATGGTGGTTTCAGCTGTTTGTGGAAACTAGCCTGTTTACCCTTGTAGAACATTAACAGAGATAAAGTTTCTTTACATATTTGGGTCAGAGTGTCAAAACTATGACACAATCATCAAATTTTACATCATGGCTTCAGTGGGAACTCTTAGAAGTGTATAACCTAACTGGATTTAACGACAGCAAGATGGTAAGGGTTAAACTTGTGTCTTATATTTCTTTTGCATATGCCAACCACTGTACTGACCTCTTCCAGTCTCTGTTACTCAACCATCACCCTCCACCCACTTTCCCCCACCCCGCAAATTTTCATCTCCTACCCCTCCCCACCACCCCAGGTGTATTCAGTCTTGGTGTACCCGTGGATGACCTATTCTTCATTGGGAACCAGCTGGTGGCCACAAGCCATACAGGGAAGGTTGGGGTTTGGAATGCCGTCACACAGCACTGGCAGGTGTGTGCGTGTGTGTGTGTATGTGCGCGCGCGCTACATGACTACATGGAATAACACTACTGATCGTGTGTATTTGTTAGGTTCAAGATGTGGTTCCTATTACCAGTTGTGACACAGCAGGATCCTTCCTGCTGCTGGGCTGCAACAATGGCTCTATCTACTACATAGGTACACACGTTTATACACACACGCATGTGCACACACAGCGTTACCTATCTTCTGTCTGTTATCTGTTTATTGGATTATTTGTGAAGTACCTGTCATACGAAAAGGATACGATACAGTGGCAAATTATTGCCCTGTCATGTCTTTATCTTTGTGATGATTACTGCTCTTCTTTTCAGACATGCAGAAGTTCCCTCTGAGGATGAAGGATAATGATCTGCTAGTGACGGAGCTTTATCATGACCCTTCAAATGATGCCATCACTGCGCTGTCTGTCTACCTCACACCTAAAACCAGTCAGTAGAAAAATATTTTTCAGCTCTGTTCACCTCCCTCGGTTTCACCTCTTGGGATGTACACAGGCAGCTTTGGATGTAACAAAAATCACAGTTACCGACCTGACATTAAAATGTTCTGTGTGTGTGTATATTTGTGTTGTGTCTCTCTCTCTGCTCTCAGGTGTGAGTGGGAACTGGATAGAGATAGCCTATGGGACTAGCAGCGGTGCAGTGAGAGTGATCGTGCAACACCCAGAGACAGTGGGATCGGGCCCCCAGCTCTTTCAGACATTCACTGTGCACAGGAGCCCTGTGACAAAGATTATGCTGTCTGAGAAACATCTGGTATCAGGTGAGGAAGGTGTAACAGGTAGGGAGATTTGAGAGACAGCTTCACTGCTGATAGAGGCTGACTGAGGGAACCGGGGGGTGTAAGAAAGGAATATATCAGACAGTGGGACAAGTGCAGACTGTTTACACACAGTCCAATCATCTCTTGTTCTCTGTGTCACACCTGGGCGTATACACGTAATTGAAATATCGTGTGGTTGTTTGTGTTTTCCTCTGTGTGTCAGTGTGTGCGGACAACAACCACGTTCGGACGTGGACAGTGACCCGGTTCAGGGGGATGATCTCCACGCAGCCAGGCTCCACCCCTCTGGCTTCCTTCAAAATACTGTCTCTGGAGGAGACGGAGAGCCACGGGAGCTACTGCTCTGGGAATGATATAGGTGAGAGAGTTAAGAGAAAATCAGAAGAAAGCAAGATTGATTAATATGATGGGAGGATAGATGGAAGAGACCGTATGTTAAACTTGATCAAACAGCTGGTGGGAAAGTGGACACATCTCATAATAAATAAGACAAATCAAGCACTAATCGAGGATCCTAGTTTTGTGTTCTACTAAAAGTTTTCTAAAAGTATTTTATGGTGGACTGGCTAATTGTTTTCTACTCTCAGGCCCATTTGGAGAGAGAGACGATCAGCAGGTTTTCATACAGAAGGTGATCCCTGTCATCAACAAACTGTTTGTGAGGCTGTCATCGACTGGAAAGAGGTATTATACTCTCCATCTGTCTTTCCCTTTCACCTTTGCTCCTCTGACCTTTATCTAACTTTGTCATTTGCCACTTTATTGTCATAAAGTGGAAGGAGGGAGGATGCTTCATCTCACTTGTCTTGTCTTTCTTTCGCATTATTCAACTTATGTGCAAGTTTTGTTACTGCTCGACTGAGATGTCTGTGTTTGCACGCTTCATGTTAACATGTGTGTGCCTGTGTGTATTTGGCAGGATCTGTGAAGTACAGTCAGTGGATGGGACCACGATCTCTTGCTTCATGGTACGGGAGTGTGAGGGTTCGAGCCGGATGGGGTCGCGACCTCGGCGCTATTTGTTCACCGGTCACGGCAATGGCAGCATCCAAATGTGGGACCTGACCACAGCGATGGACATAGCTAACAAAGGAGAGGAGAGGAAGAGAGAGGGTGAGGAAATGTGATAGAGAGATAGAGGGAGAAGGATGGTAGGTTGAGAGAGAAAGACAGAACTGTAATGAAGAACAAATGTCTATGGCTGCATGCTTTTTGAAAGATTTCCTTAAATTAAATATTGTACGTGTGTGTGTTCTGAACCTGCTCATGTTGGATAGATGTTGGTGGGCCTACAGAGGAGGAGCTGCTGCAGCTGTTGGACCAGTGTGACCTGAGCACCTCCCGCTGTGCTACACCAAATATCAGCCCCGCCCCCTCTGTGCTGCACTACACACGCCTCAGAGAGTCCTGCTCAAGGTTAGACAGAAAGTTCACACAAACCACATGAAAGACAAACAGATCACAATATTCAACACCTTTTTGTACTGTGGTTATCAACCAATAGGTACTGTGTGAAGTTATGTGAAGGTGTATTTCACTGACCACTTAAACTCTTCTTTGTCTCACTCTTTCATGTCTTTCAGTCTGCAGTTACAGGCCCCAGAGCCCATTCCTGAGAGCCAGGCTACATATGGAGCTGTGCGACCCTACAGAGAGAGCCCCCTGCTGGCCCGCGCTCGACGAACTGAGTCCTTCCACAGCTACCGGTGAAATATTATCAAGCCATAAAACTTCTGTATGTTGCTGATGACTTGAGGTGTGCAGATGGAAAATATGCAGTGCTGAGGTTTGCAGAACCACCAGTAAAGACACCTAACACCTGGTTTTAATAAACAGTCTCCCTGCGTGCCATCCTGATAATGATCTGATAATACTTGAGTTGTCCTTGTCAGCATTTTGTTTATTTTTCTATCCACCTGTAACTGACTCCATCCATCAATCTTACCATAGAGACTTCCAGAACTTCAGCCTGAGTCGGGGCCTCCTGGACAGCACAGGTCAGACGTCCTCACAGGGCCCCAGCCAGACCCCTGATGCCCGCCGTTCCCTCTGTGACTTTGGGCCTGAGGACAGTGAGAGGAGAGCCACAGCTATGGAGTTCTGGGCTTGCCGAACAGCCAGTTCAAGCTCGCCCATACACATGGGGGGTATGAAGGCAGAAGGCGGTCAAGAGTCTCCACGACAACCACCTGACAGTCCGATTCCTGGAGGCGACGTGAGGCGAAAGGTGCACCCACAACCAGAGGAGGGAGAGGGCGTGGGGTTATGGGGTGAGGGGGTGAAGGCGGAGGGTGGTGTGAGGAAGAGGGGAGTACTAGAAGGAGGCTTTCTGGGGAGGAAGAGGGCTCCCCCAGTCCCCCACCTCTCCTCCCTCCCCCCTGGATCTGAAGGTTCTGGCAGCGACTCATCTGCCAATGCCTCCCCCTCCCCAACCAAACTGTCTTCCTCCACCTCACCGCGACACAGGAAGCTGACGCCGGAGCTGTCCAACCAGGACAGCAGCCTGTGACAGTGCAGCGTACCCACCCCCTAAGAAGAATGTGGCTTCATCTACAGGAAACCACTTCAATTCACTTTCCACTCAATCCTAACAATTTTTGTTTTAGTTTTTGGGAGGAATGGTTCATTATGTAACTGGATGAAAGGACTTCATTCTTCTGGGACTCAACACAAGATGCTACCATGTCTCTCAAGATGACTTTCCTTCACTCAGTTTGCTTCCTATGCTGAAAAACTTGATCCATTTTTAAAATTTACATCAGTGGAATTCAAACATTGGTGTCACACTTCTGACTACAAAATCTGACACGAAGAAGCAGTCCCACCATCCCAATGCTAACAGCATGCCATGTCAACTGGGGCAGGAATGCATTTTGTTTTTGACCTTTTTAAGGATTTCAAGTTCTATCACACTTAAAATCTGCTGAGTCCTGCTGGACCTCCTACTATCTCCGTTGCTTTTGGTGTCTGCTTCAGGTGGTCTTAACAGATGAGGAGGGTTATGAGGTCAGCTCCGTCAGGCACAAATTTGATAGCAATATCGTCACCCAGTTTGTTCTGGAGAACTGCTTCTCTCCCTGTGCTGATGTTGTTCACGCTACATCTTAAACATACAGCAGCTACAGGATCATGCAATCATCTGTTTGGCCGGGTATCATCAAGGGCGTCTTGTTGCTGCCTGTTTGGTTGAAACACAGGTGTAAGCCACAGATGTGTAGACTGGATCATTAACTCAATCAAATCAAGTTTCATCAAAATGACGGAAAAACATACAAGGAAATAAGCACAGCACAGTACTAGAAATACAATGAGGGTTTCAAACTCTTATCTAAGGAGTGCTTTATCTTGTGAGACCCTTAAGCAGCTAATGGAAGCAAAATGGAATAGGCACAGCTTGTACTTTTATCAGATATTTAAAGGGCTTTTATTGACTTATATCACAGTTACTTGAGATGTTCAACTAACAATTATTTACATTATCAGAAAGTTTAAACATACTCTATTTACAATCATATAAAACAAAATGAATGGGCTAATTGTTTCAACACTAGTTACATGTAGATTTGTCAAAAAGATCAGGCCCCCATAACCCATGGTGATGTCAAGTGTCATGACAAGATGTGCAATTTGAATTTTTACTTACTTTAAACATGTTTCCCTAGCCAGGATATCGGCAGCTACTTCCTAATGCTGCAATCCTAATGCTGCAGCCAGAGACACATTGATTATTGTTGATGAAGCAATGACACTAAAAGCCAACAGTCAGAAGCAGTAGAGTCATTTTGTAAAAAATGTTAACTTTTGTGTGCATCATGCGGCAGCAGTGTATAGATCTTTTTCACAGCAGACATTTTGACTTTGTTGCAGCAGGAAAAGCACAGTACTAGAAATACAATGTAAAACAAATTTCAGCAGTGATGGCTCAGATCCATTAAGTGTCCCAGTAAGCCATGACAGTGAGCCAGCGTGCACAATACAAGGACCCTGGAACTAGCTCACCTAAAAGGCAGGAGGTCATTTTTAATGGTATCAACTACACCAGTGCTTTTCCTGCTATGATGGATCAAAATGTCTGCTGTTAAAAAAAGTCTATTTGCAACGCAGCAATTTGAAGCATTTTCACAGAACAAATGTGTAAATGTGGATTGGAAAACAAGTGCCACACAACTGGAACCTTACGGTTCTAGGGAAGTTTTCTTTTTTGTTTGTTTGGGTGTTTGTTTTTTGCATTTGATCACATCCACACTAACGGTGATGGCATATCAACCTTTGCGACGTTTATACAGGAATCAGTTTTTAATGCTTTTGTGGTATATACAGTATATGACCTTTTCTTTTCTGTCTAAACGGAGAGAAGTGTTTGGTACATGTTTTATTGCTGTTCAGACATTTCGAAAAAGCAGTGGTGCCTGTGCAAGATCACACTAATTATTATTTATATTTTATTTTTTTACTGTATCACAATATAACTACACTCAATACAAGGACCTACACTACATCACTTTACTTCCTTTGGAACAGATTTTAACGTGTCTCGTTTGGTTTTGGATGACTGTTGCAGTGCCTTATTTAACGTGTTTGACGGTTATCAGCCTGTCTGTGTGTTTTAATTGAGAAGGATTCTGACGAAAGGCTTGTGAAGTCTGAGCTCATTGTGGAGCTACATAACGGACACTCTGGACTTTGGCTAGAATTGTCTTATGACAGATTTACACCGGGCCAAATTAGATTTCATGAGCGGTCACTTGAATTGATAGCTGATCTATTGTAAATTGTAAATAATCTTGACGTAGATTAAAACTGGAAAGGCCGTCCTTCTTCCGGAAACCTGGGGAATTTTTTATCTGTAGCTTGTTCTTTGTAGTATGGGGTGATCCTACTCATTCACTTCCAAGTCATATGGTAAACTACTCTCATATGGTAAAATATGAGTGTATGCTCTGTAGGAAACAAACACAATGCACTTTGGTTATGATATAGTTGTGAAGGCCTAAAAGGACAGCTGAAAGTTAAATGTCAGCTACCTTAATTAGTATAGTCATTCTGTGAGCTAAACCTGCGTCCACACTGCTTGAAGCCATCAGATCCCCTGTCCGATTTCCACTAGCAGTTTATTTGGGGTAAGTTAAAGAAACTTTTGATCTACGGTACTTCTTTTACAACAATTGTGGAGACACTTGTCAACTGTAAAAATAAGCGAAGAAAGGTAAATAGAACTAGAAAGAAATGTTCATTATAATTTGCCAAATCCAGCAGCTACATAAACTCTTTGTAAGTAACATTGCTTATCATTTTGTCATTAAAAGACGAACTGACCATGCCTGTATAAAGATCTACATTTTGATACACTCAGCTGTACGGAAAGTAGACATTCATATTCAAAACAAAATCCTAACATGGATGCATTAATGTGTGTGATGGTGTGTTGACACTTACACTGTTGTTTATTACATATTGTTGATAATCATATAATGCCTTTATTGATATCATCATGCTATGGGACCTAACTGCATTTGCACTTGCACTATTAAGACTATTATTAAAAGTAACTCGCTAGTGTTTATTTTATATAAAAAGTTTAAAGTGTATTTCAGCACATAATTGTTTGTCTGTCTTCTGAAGATCTGTCGTCCCTCAGTTCCTCTCTGGCTATGTTTACATTATATATTACGGCCAGATGCTGGTGAGCTAAAAAGGAATACATGTTTTTAAACTGCCCTGTACGTCATTGTTTTACATTGTTTGTTTGAAATGATGCATTATGTTGTAATATTATTTACAGTTGCCTACAGCACTGACCCCATGATCAAATATGATGTTAACATCACTAAAACCTCTCGAAACTGGACGTTTTTCCTTTCTTGAACTCTCGGAAGATTAAGAGGTAAATTGACTGATGAAATAAAGTTGTTTTGTCATTCTTCGTCTGAACCGAAGCGCAAACATCCAGCTATTTACAGGAGATCCTTCAAATCTGTATTATTAGAAAGCTGAGAGGTTTAGCATCAGTTTGCAGAAATGTTTACCTTTTGTTAAAAATACAGTTAGTGTGTGTTTTTAACGTAATGTTTAGGACAGCATGACATTGTTTTGGGACCATTAACTTCAATCCAGATATACAGGCAAATATCATCAACAACAGCTTAAGAGCAAATGAAAACATTTAAAATATTATAGTTTTTAGTGCATGGTTTGTGTGGATAACCTGCCAAAGAGTGCACCATATTTGTTTTGCATGAGCGTCAGAGGTGTGTGCGTGCATCTCCCCAGCGCTTTCATTTCACTAACCTTCCCGTTCAGACAAGTCTCCTCTCCGAGACGCCGTCTGTCGTCATCATGATTTATGAGTTTAATAAAACCTTGTGTGTGTGTGTGTGTGTGTGTGTGTGTGTGTTTGTGTGTGTAGCTCAGGGCCATACTGTCCCTTACAATCACTCCACAAACTCTCTTTTCACAGCCTCTCCCTCCCTCTGTGGCTGACAATAGCTGTGAATGTGGCTGTGAATGTTTTAGAAGTGCCCTTGTCAGACTGGTGTCCTTGAGCGAGGGCATGGTTGTTACTGCCAGTTGGTTAATTTCAAACTTGGCTTGATGTTCCCTTAAGGGACGCACGAGCAAAACTAAATTACTGCATAGTTTTGATGGAGATACCGGCCCTCTGTGTGTGTTTGTGTGTGTGTGTGTGTGCGTGTGTGTGTGTGTATGTGTGATAACTAAGTCTCTGTACAGCTGACGGCACATCTGTGTTTTACTAACTCAGCAGAAAATAATTCCTTAACAAATCCAGATACAGCAGCTTCATTTCTGATGATGTAGTAGTATTCAGTACATCTCAGTTGTATCCCCAAGTGTGTTCCTCACTCCTTTACACACATCCAAACGCAAATCATTCACTTGTATGTGCAAACTGTTTTGCGTTCATAATTGTCTTTCTGCAAGTTTAAATAAATATTTAAATTGAGGCACAATATTAACCTCATCATGGAACAAATACTGATGTATCACTAGTGGAGTTGTTGTCCTTTGTAACACTTGTTGTTCTCATGCATTGATATCACATTGAACATGGAATTGGTACGTTTGTGTGTCTTTAATTTTGAGCTACTGCTTTTAAATACTGACATCTCTGTTCACAGCGGAGTAAAACAATATTAAACTGCTACAAACTGCCTTTGCCTCTTTTTCTGTTTCTTACAGGAACGCTGCCCTCATTCTTGAACTGCAAGAAAAGTGGAAAATACATGTTGCATAAAAATATAAACATGCTAGGAAATACAAGATCATGTAATTATCAATCATCAATTATTCTTGTCATGTCACTAACCCTAGAACATAGTTTCTGGATAGATATATGAGGAGTGCTTCTTATGAGCAACAGCAAATGGACACAATGTCTTCAGCCAATGTAGGAAATTTATAATGGAGACTTAGTCATTGCTTTGAGGAGCGGTATAAACTGTTTACAACTTGATGTGTTTGATGTTAAGAAAAATTAAAGACACAAGAAGAAAATACTATTTTGTTGACCATTGTCCATTATTTATAATTTCCCAGAAAAACACAAACATTGATCAAAGAATCATCTATACGACTTTTTTATACAACAACCATAAATAATAGTGCCAGAGTAAAAAAGAAAAGTTTTATAACAATACAGTTAGCTTCAATTTTGTCCACAAAACTATGACAGAAATTCAACATCTTGTCATGATAAATACTGTTTCTACAGTGTTTAGCTTCTAAATCTGTGGAATCCAAATATAAACAATGTTTATGCCTGCTGTAACACCAAAACACGACATTACAGAGATTTTGTTTCATTCTTCAGCTGATTGCGTTCTTGATACAATGAAAATGAAGTCGCAGATAAACAACACTGAGTCTGGATTCCACTGACTGCTAAACTGATATGGTTAAAAAAAATCTCACATAATCACAACAATCAGACGGCACATCTGTGATTCCCAGCCACATTTAACACAATAAAAAAACAATTGGCATTTTATAATAACAGTAACACCAAGGCCATGTGTCTTATTACAACTGTAGGGCTACTGGTGCTGATAATGTGTAAGCTGACTAGGCACAATTACTTATTTAAGCAGAAGAGGTGATTTCTAGACTAGTTTGTTTTTGAGTAGTGAAGCGAATCTGCTAAAGCTGCATTTTGTTTTTAAATAACTAAACTACTAGCGTTGGCAGGCAGAGTCATTGAATCATACTACACCCAGAAAATTCAGTCAGGTAGCTGAAAGTCATTTAAGGTCTTTTCTGTGTCTTAATCTCAGCAGGGTTTGAGCTATAACCTACCGTATAATTACAATCCAGATACGAACACAATCAAGCTATGGAGCCCATATATTGTAGCTTTTTTAGCTCACATCCTATATAATCACAGAGACTATATCTGAACTGTACTCATGGATGTTGCTGCCTCTACTCAAGTTAAGTCCCTACAGGAAGTCAAACACATAGTGGGGTGAAATGAGACAACACCTGTTTAAATATAGTTTAAGATGAATGCTGTGGTAAAACAACCATTAGTATTTCCTTCCCCTTATGTCTTAAAACAATCTTAACACTGCCCCAGTACATTTTGAAAAGTGATTACTGGTCATTAGTGTTGAACAACATCTCACAATGGAACAGTATTTTCCAGGACTTCTAGCTCTGTAAATCATTCCCCATACTTCCCTAGTCCTGTTAGGCCGAATACCAGGTATTAATGTTTGACTGCCTTGGTTTGAAACTAGGTCTAAATTGCAACTGTGATACCTGATTAGACATAGGGATCTTGCCTTAAAGATGCGTGTCAGTAAACATGGTGTGCTCCTTTTTCACAGAACTTAAGGCCTTGATGGTGTCCACAAACTCATCTTCTTCCACATACTGAAAGAACACACAAGAGATCACAATTAGTTCTTCAAAGGCCTGCAACAGTGAAAGTACGTACTGTAAGACAGAGAACATCAGAGAGCTTCTAATGCTTAGTCCTTCTGAGATTATGCTAACTCAGTATGTAATAAACATTATAATGTACTTAAGTTTGAATAGACTGCATGATATGTTGATCATCAGAGAGCTTTGTTGCTTTTATTATATTTATATATTCAAGGCCAATCTTTTGACACACTGTTGTTGTCCAGTGATTCTGTTTCTGATTTGATCTGGGGATCATGTCTTATGGTATCTTTTTAGGAGAAACAGTAAAACTGTGTTTTTGAGCCACTATTACGTCAAGTAAAAAATGCTATCCTGCTTCTCTCACTTAACTCTATGGCTAGTGTCCCCACAAATTAATTCTCAGACACTCCTAAATGACTACTTGACCTCCTGGTACTCCTGATGGTGCGTTACTGTAAAACAAAGTATGTCAGTAGTACTGTCATTGCTATACTGTACTTTCACTGTAATTTAAAATACTAATTTCACATAAACACATTTCTGTGCTCACCAGTCCGGAATCTTGTCCCATTGGGTTGTCCCAGCTTCCTTCCTCCATCATCAGTGACTTCCTGTCAATCAGCTGACTGACGCTGCGGTGCAGGGAATGCTGGGAGTAGGCCTGACTAAGATCTGTCTGGCTGGGAACACGCAGGACAGACATAGGGCTGAACTGTGAACTGCTGTTGACTATCTTTGTGTCTGCCAGACCCTGAAAAATAATTTATTTTTAGTCAGATGGTGATTTAAAAGACTACCTATAAATGTGTTTTAAGAAAATATTACAGATATGATGCTCACTGTTACAGCTTACACTCCTTACTACAAAGTCTGCAAAATCATTTCCATATGCTACTGAAAAGAATGGAAAAACAGCTAGGAAAAACTGTGGTATACTCTGAAGTAGTAGTATGGCAGTGTAAATTATACATAGTCTAATTTCCTTTAAATGCAATTCTACCTAAGAAGAGTTTCTATAACTTGAAGTCAAACACTTTTTAAATAAATATGTTGTTTCAAAGCTCAAATGCAGCCTTTGTGTCAAGTGGATCTTTTTGTTAAAAATCAACTGAAATTAGGTAACATGGAGGTAAACAAGTTATTGATTCTGTTGCCTTTGAACGGGAAAATATCTAACATTAACATCTAAGACTTGGAAAAATTATGTTTGAGTTTGAATTATTGTTTGAATTGAAATTCATCAATCATTAGTGGTCAGTGTCATAATATGGACAGTCAATAGAGGGCGCTACTCAGCAAGGATTGGCCCTGTGTATCACAGTTTAAGCATCAACAAAAACACAGCAAACACACAGAACCAATTCAGCTTGAGCCCTAAAACAAAACATGAGATTAAGATAAAGCACGGCACAGTTTTTAGTGGCAGATGTATGAACTCTGGCTTCATGGTCGCTGCTATAAAATTTGGTCAGAACTGCTATAAAATTTGGTCAGAACTAAATTTCAATCAGATTTTGTTTGTTGCATTTACAAAGTGAAGTCAACACTGTATAAGAATAAACCGGCAGACTGTACGACATGTCTTACCTTTACAAGACCCAGCTGTAATCTTATTACAAACACACAAAGCATGCATACACAAACCAAACAGACATGCGTAGAAAGGCACCCACACAAGTTCACAATCCCGTACCTCGGTGTACACAGTGTAGCTTTTAAGCATAACGTTGCTGATCTCAACACAGTCTGCTACTGTGTCAAACTGCAGGGGGACAATAATAATAAACATTTAGGGGTTTTGACAGTAAATATAGAAAATAGTCTTACTGTGGGGAGATCAGGGAGGAGCACAGAGCTGGAATGATGTTTAGAGCACAATTCAGGATAGGGCCTCTGAGAGACACAGAGAGAGAGAGGATGGAGAAAGCAGTATAGGAAGGTGGGCAGTCAGAGAAGATAGATATATATAAAAAAATAGAGCAAGAAAGAATGACAATAAAAAAGAACAGAAAGATGGAAAATCAAATGAATTTTTAAAAAGTATTATGTGGGAGAAAATTAAATAGACAGTGTAGTAAAACAAAATGGAAAAGTTGAAAATGTTAGAAACTAAATGAAATGTGTATAATTTAGTTTAAGTAGCAGTGTAATTGTTAATGGATGATTTGAGAGATAAAAAGGGGTGATGTCTCTACTTGGAACAAACCTTTCGTATTTTAATTTTTTTTAATAGATATGAGAAAAATAGCTGTATACACCTAAAACCTAAGGGTTCTTGATCTCATTTACTATTTTACAATGGATGGATTTGGATTTGATGCTAAAGACTCAACTTACAGCAAGCTACGACCAAAATGTCAGAGAAACAAATCAAAACTTAAGTTCCAGGGGTTTTAACTGAGCAAAAGTGTTATGCAACTCCTTGTTTTTATTAAAGATTTAATGAAGATATACAAACATGTAAGGGTAGTTCTGAATCAGTCAGCTAGTGATTTCAAGAAATCAAACAAAATGCTTGTGAAACAGTCTTGCTACCTCACTGTTTTCTCTCCCCTCCTCTGCTGACCTATTTTTCTTTTCTGCTTTTACCTCTATGTAAACCCGACTACCTCTCTCTGTCTCTCTCACTGTCTTCTTGCCTTGCAACAGTCTCTCTCTTTCACTGAGCACCTTGTTTCTCTGCTCCACTCACCATGTACATCTCCCCCCCAGCCTTCCTCGTCTTCTGAAGCATGACCAGCGGAGGGCGCTCTCTGGCTGATGGATGCTTCCTCAGGGCTCTAGAAAGGAGAAAAGAAAAATACCCTTGTGTTCTTGTTCTTATTCAGATTAAATTGTGTTTTTTACATAGTGTTTGGTTGTTTGGTAAAAACAAGTCGAAGTTATGCTTAGTTTTATTTATCAGTGTAGTTTTTTATGAACAAGTGCTTGAGGAGAAGAAATTCTATTTTATTCAGGCCTTGAACCTTTTACATGCTGCATAGTACATTAGAATACCTTCGCAGCACCAGGCCCAGCAGTAAGGCCAGCATAAATAGACCCAGTAGAGCCAACAACAAGATGAACCACAGCTCAGAGTAAACTGGTGTTGCTGACATGTTCACGTCCTGTTTACCGCTGTCTTCAGGCTCAAGAGGACCTGCAGAGACAGAAATAAGTTACTAGATAAACTATGCATTTTGTGTATTTGCTGTTTTTTTATATTCCTTATTTCTATTTCTTATGTACTGTATGTGCTTTGGCACAAATGTTTCTTTATCAAAACATCATTACACTAGGCTTGATTCTAACAGTGTGTGTGTTTCATGTTCTTATATCTTGGTGGGGACTTGAATACATACTAACCCATCAGGTCTTGTGTCACCGTCGGGACAAAAACTGAGGTCCCCATGGGTAGAGACTGATTTTTGAGGGTTAATACTTGGTTTTAGTGTTCAGGATACAGTTGGGTTAAGGGTCAAAGGCTATGGAATGCATTATGCCAATGAGATTTCCCCATGTAGATAGTGGAACAACCACATATGTGTGTGTGTGTGTGTGAGCGTGTGTGTGTGTGTTACCTAGGCCTGTGGCAGGGCTATATCTGATGGTGGGAGTACTGGCACTGCCACTTGTTGTGGTACAAGTCACCTGAAATGACAGAGCTAAGAAGAGCAAAGGGAGAGACAGAGCAAAAGAAAATATTTTAGGTTAAAGTGAAATATCATTTTTGGTATTTAAGCAGCATTACAGAGGGCTAAAAGTCTGATTCACATTGATTGAGATGCATTTGTACATAGGAACAAAGACACTTCCTTTGGAAAGGAAGGGAGAAAACACATTTTGGTGGTCCTAATTTGAAGGACAGCTAGTCTTTAGATTTTTTCTGGGTGCTTCTTCTGTGGACACTCCAACTCTCAACTCACAGCTCTGAAATACTCCTGTAACTTCAGCACATCACCACGTCCTCATTACCAACCAAATAAGTTCTTCTACATTAAAGAACGGCATATTTAGACTCAATTTTAAAGACACTTAAATATGATTTCATTATATCAGTAGCTTATTGCCCATTATTTTAATATGGTATTATATTATTGTTATAATATTTTATCTTTTAACAGTAACCGCACTGATGCTAAAGGACTGGTATGTGTTATCCAATCCTGTTAAAAAAAAGTTAGTCTAAGTATATTTTGTTTGCATTCCAGTATTCAAAAGCAATCTAAAAACACACCAAATCCTATCCTAATCCTGTATTGTATGTCTGCAGAGGTAAACATTCCTCCTAAAAAGTGTGCATTTATCTGTGTCACCACCTCGTATAAATATGTGAGTAGATGCGTATGTGTGTATTTGGTGTGTGCTCTCACTTCTCTGAGAGGTGCGTGGAATATGGAGATAGCTGTAGAAGCCAGTGTAGACCCTCAGCTGGCTCTCAGTCACACTATACTCCTTCAGGTACCCATTGAGGGAGAAAGTCCCAGCCCAGTCCAGCCAAATAACTGTCAGGTTACCATCCACCGAAAAAGGAGACACATACTGGGGGCTGGGGGGGGGGGGGGGAACGAGAGAGAGGAGAAAAGAGAAACGTTGGATGTGTGTTTGTGTTTCTAATGACCAGTCAGCTGGGAGGGGCTGAGTGACTCGATGTGTTTATTACCTTCGCTGAGTGTGGTAACAGTAGTCCAGTTGGAGGCAGTGCTGCCCATGTTGTTGAAGCAGGCAGCTCTCAGCTGGTAGGTGGAGTATGGTAGGAGACCTGCACAGATTAGTTCAGTTGTTTATTTACACAAAACACACAACACAGACAGATGAAGCATCATGCAAGTACATCTCAAGGTCCTTATAATTTGGTGTTTTCCTTTTTTTTGATGAAAGCTTGCAGTATCTCTCAGTTCAGCTCAATTATCCTTATTTACAAAGTCATCACCTGCCTCCTACTTATGTTGCTTACTTAAGTCTTCATAGATCTCCTGGTTTTGTATTATTAATGGGTAACTCACTACTGGGGATCCTGAACCTAACTGGTTGTACATTTTTTAACTGTTTTTGTTGGACCTGTGACATTGTAGCTCTTCCTTTTGCCAAAGAAACAGATGTCTATTGGTCCTTCAACGCAAGGGAGCGGCACAGGCTGGGGGGGCTGCGGGCAAGTTGATCTGAGATGTAGCTCACAGCTGGAAACAGAGAGAAAAAGAGACTAAGATTGGTGTAGCTGTATTTATTCATGCAGTCTGTCTCACTCACTGTGAAGGCATAATCAAATCTGAGTGCAAATAGTTTTTCACAATGTGCACTTTCTACTCACCTCTCAATGACTCCATTAGGTGCCAGAGGCTCGTCCCATTCCAGCTGAACGGAGCGGGAGGTCAGGGTGACCGGGCGAGGAGGAGGCTGCTGGGCAGGAGGTGCAGCCAGGGTACGGATCTCACTAAGTGGACCCTGGCTACAGCACTGTCAAATGTTCAAAACAAAGATTAGCTTCAAAGATTTATAGTATTTCTGGGTGTAGAAGTACAGTGCACAATGTAATGTAAACATTGAGTTCAGGCAGAGTTTTTGCAGTAAAAAAAAAGTAACATTGGTGGAACAGGTACCTCTGCTCAAGTCTTTACAGTAAAAATATTTAAGGCAAGTTGAAGTAAGTTTTCTTGTGTTGAAAAATACTTAATACTAACAGCTTCTTAGTAACATATGAAAACCGTGAAACAGCTAATGCAACATGACCATAACAATTTTATGTGAATTGTCCAAACAATACATCTCCAAATCAGTGATGCTATCTCAACTGTCCAAATCCAAATCTATTTTTCTGTCTCTATAAATCTATCAAATCTCTCAAGTTGTACTAGTTCACTGTTATTTTATTTAATAGTGAAGTAGCCTATAACAACGTTTCCAAAGTAAGACCAGATAAGAACCAGACTGAATCTGTGATCTCACTTTTATGACAAAGTAGAGTTATGTACTAGTATGCAGTTATGTACTAGTATATATTAGTATTGTTATTACCTGATAACAGGTGCAGGCCTCTACTCCTACCCAGTACTTGGTGTAAGGACGTAAACCATGGAGTGTCTGCTGATGGGATGTACCCTCTGAGAGCTTCAGGGAGGGGATAGTGCGGAGGTGAGTTTAAATTTAGAGTGACCAGAGTATTCAGAAACATTCACATATAGTGGTTGGGCCAGGGAGGAAGAAGAAGGAATGAGAGTGAGTGATCACAGAAGATGGAAGACTGGAGGGGAAGACAGCACAGAAATCAAACAAGAACCTCCAAACAAGATAAGTGAAATATTAAAAGTAGTAGTTTGTGCACTACCAGAGTGTGGTTGTTGTGGTTCAGTGAGAAAACTCTGTAAAGGCTAACAATCCCATTGGGTCGGGCTGGAGGACGAATGTCCACTACTGCTGAGGTTGCTGAAACACGCTGGAAAATAGGTGGGCCTACACCCTCAGGTGGTGCTGGTCCTGTTTTCCCATTGGTCCACGGACTGGCAGAACGACCAGCCGAATTCACTGCCCACACCTGTCAGTCAAAACCACACATCTGTCAATTATATAATAAAACTTCATTCACATATACTGTATAACTGATAATAGAGAGAGGACACATGACACCAAGCGAGAGCCAGAAATAAATTTGGATTTAGATGCATTTTTTTAACTCTTAATGATGAAAGCTTCTCTTAATTACACAGTATCCAAGAGACCACCAAAAGGATATAAGGCAATTCATTGGACCATCCATCAAAACTAGCATCAGCAGTGAGAGCAAAACCTTTTCAACATGCAACCCAACACTAACATATCTGCATGACAATTACTTTTCACCTTCATCAAGGAGTTATTCTCTCTCTCTCTCACACACACACACACACACACACACACACACACACACACACACAGAATAATCTTATTTGTGTGCTTGTGTTGGGTATAATTAGAGGGTGTACACAGCACAGGGTCAGGCAGGGTGGAGATTTGCATGTGTAAGTCATCTGTAGCCTGTCAGAAGTAGTGCAGAAGGCAGATGGATGGGTCTGAGCTCCACTGTTGAAAGTGTGTGTCTGCGTGCGCGTGATGTGTTGTTTCTAGCTGTGATAGCAGGTTTTGTGCATGTCTGTGTGTGCATGCAAGTGTGTTAAGAGTTGAATTAACCTCAATAATAGTCAATTAGGCCGTGATCAATCAGATTGATTGATCTAAGTGACAGCACAGATGGACTGAGATGGGAGATGGGAAAGAAGAATAGAAGATGGAGAGATGGGGAATGTGGAGGAGGAGGAGGAAGAGGACATGAGGAAGGATGGACAAGGCACAAGGAGACGAAGCCGGAGACCAAATAGCGGAACCAGGGCTCCAAATGAATGTGCTGGGATTGTGATAGGTGTACTTCTGCTAACAAGATTTTATAGAAATTGTGCTTTCATTTTTTGGTTGTGCAGACCACATCTCAGTGCTAACTCTTTAGTTGGAGGAGGTGCACACACCTCCAACAACACAGATAACCCTTTCATGTATGCCAAATTTTGCCTATTTCACTTTGATATACATTGCTTTTTCTGTAGTGTGTGTATTTAAATACACATCCAACACACTAAGCTGATTACTGTACTGTAGTAGAGTAGTATAATGTATTAATAGTTTACAGCAATAGGTGATTCTTACGAAAGTTTCTTAAAGTAGTTAAATTTAAGATCTTACTCTTATAGTTACCTGTTACCTGTACTGGTCAAACAGCTTGAATATTTGTAACACAGTACTGGTATCCAATGAAATAAGAACACAACCTTGAGTGCATTTATACACCACTTCTGTGAACTATTCCACAGAGTTGAAGTTTACACAGTGAATTGATATGGGTGTAGTAGGTATAATATATATAAATCATATATAACATTTTCAGTCATAGTAACAGTATTATTTCAGGGATGTTTACTGCTCTAACATACAATCATGCAAGCAGCCAGACTACTGTTTTTTTTCTCAGTATTTGTAGCAATTACATCATTGTGTGCATTTATGCATCTAAATATGAGTACCTGAATGCAACCTTTATAGTCACTTAATAAAATAATTTCGCACAAATACAAAATTTTAGTGTGTAATGTGACGCAAATCCATTAAACACAAAAGGGACACACACATCTGCCCTTGAAAATTTATTTGTATATTAATATTTGTGACTTGTGACTTTGGACCTACAGTTTACTCTCAGAAAAACCGAACTGGACTCGTCCATTAGTTTTAAAATAAGTCCTTTCACTTTTTCTGTCTTATCAGCCTTTGCAACATTTTATATACTGTTGTGTGGTGGACAAAGAAAGGGGAGAGATGGCAGGAAGAAGGATGGATGGAAGGACAGAAGCATGTGTGGAGAAGTGAGAAGGATGGGTGGAGGGATGGAAGGACGAGGGTACATTAGGTAACGGGCATGCTGTCACCCTCATAAGGAAAAGGTCAAACAGAAGCAGTTAACAGCTGTAAGAGACACTCCTATAGTGTTTGTGTTTATATAGAGACAACTGTTTTACATTTAAGCTATGCACAGTTGGTTTTCATTATCTATCAAAATAATATCTGTACTATACTTTGTTTTTAACTAACATCAACCTACTGAGGGGGGCTTGTTATTGACTAAATCTGGCATACTTACATCATAATGATGTCAGAACTGTTGAAGAAATGTAAATACTATAGGCATTACATAAACAGAGGAGGTGATTCTGACCTCTGAGTTTTTCTGTATGTGTCTGTATTTTAGCAATCAGTTCTACTGTAATTGTGTCTTAATTGAACCTTTTATTGTTAAGTTATGATCGATAAACTATTGCTGTTATTGTAATCACTTGCGGCACCATATTACTGGAACAGAGCCTTTACACAAGGATACAAATTGTCTAGTTAAATAGCCTGAAGAAAAAGCATAAGGTGAAAGAAAATGTTTTCAACTAAATATGTAGTTTCTACACAGGAACTGTGACGTGACTTGTTGCTCAAAAGAGTTTCAGTTAAATCAGCTTCTGCCATCATATAGAATTATAACTGCAGCAATAAAATATTTCTACCCAGCAACAACTATGTTCTTCCCCTAGTAGCAACACACTTAAAGCTTCAATGTGACGCAAGGCTTTGGGCTTGATTAAAAAGTTTGTGCCACATAGACAGAACAGAGAGAAAAAGTTCAAGACTAAAGTCAGTCCAGATCACCTTGCCCTTGATCCAGTGCTAAAAGGTAGAACTCATCTCTTGGTCCTTATATCATCTACAGACTTTTTACTGCTCTCTCTCCAATCCTGTCCTCTCTTCTCCTATTGGCCTGTGATTTGGCTTATTAGACACAAAATAAAAATATACACTGTTAGCTGCCATGGCAGCGAACGAGCCGCCATGGCAACAAACGACTTCAGGAAACTACTAGACAGTATTTGAGCCTTTTTATTGGACGGTTGGACTGCGGACCCCATTTGAGCGCTCTGATAGGCCAACAGAGCTACTTGGCGGGTGCATCTACTTGGGGTGAAGGGGCTAAGTTGTGTGAAAGTGGGCAGTAATTAAAACCAAGCATAAAGCTGTCAATAGGAGCTTATGACCCAGTGTAATTAGCCTAATATGATTTCTCTCTCTGCACTGTGGTGTGCTAAACTGAACTGACTTATTGTCCTTGTGTACGCCTTAAACACAGAGAGAGAGGATGAGAGCCAGATAGGTACACAGACAGATTAACAGCTAAATAAAAAGCCAGGCAGATAAACAGATAGAAGGACAGACAAGTAGGTAGGTAAGAGGGTGGACTGACTGACTGGTAGATAGAGGTAGACCTGATGAATAACTTTCTATGAAAATCCAAAAGTCAATACCGTTTCTTCGCTTCTTTGTCTCTGACACACACACACACACACACACACACACACACACACACTCACAGATGTTTCCATGCACACACAAACACAGAGTACTACTGCTTACATGTGTTCATGGACATCACACAAATATCACCACCTTGTCCACGTACCTCAGTCCCCCACTGACAAATCCTCAGGGGACGTGTAGCGGTCACCATTAAAAGGTCTTTCTGTTACCAAGGGGGCTAACAGTTAATTCGATTGGCTGGCTGGTAATCAGGAAGTGGGGCGCTCTGAGGGCCCAGTGATTAATGGCTCTGTTGCCCGCCCGTCATCTCCCAAAGCTCCTCCCTCCCTCCCTCCTCCTGTCATAAATTAGGACCCTCGTAAATAAAAACGGCACCACAATCAGGCAAACTCAATCAATTACACAGGTTCTCTGGCCTCGGCTCGTGTGTCTGACAGGCAGGAATGCTAATGTTATTGTTGCTTCCAAAGGGCTAGCCTGTCAATTAGCGTACCAATGCACAACAGCATGAATATGGACCCCACCATTTAACACCTGTCTGATTACTTGGTTTGTGTGCTAGCGTGTGTGTTTAAATCTGTGTGTGTTGGGGTGCATGGCTGACTATATCAGTTGATGTGTATGCGTGATCTGTGTGTCTGTGTGTGTATTTGTGTGCGTGACTGGAGTTTGGGAAACATTTCATTGTGAAAACAGGCTACATCTTGTCAGTCACATCAGATCTCATCTTCAAATGAGGTTCACAGATCACAATAAAACATTTAATTCTGCTTCCATGTCCAATGCAGAGGGCAAGAAGAAGTAAACACTTCTGACTTAAGAACTAATACAGTCTACAGCTTAGTTACCATATTTCTGTATATGCAGAATCTATTTGCACTTTAGTATGAATTGTTCTTCAATTATTTCTCTTACCCCAATTCTGCAGATTTAGGATTTCTGTAATTGTTTCTCAAAAAATACATTTGTATTTCAAAATAAATATTCTGCAAAATTTTCAACTTGTTCAAAACAAATGCTAACCTGCTCAAACTCTGTGGCTCCCCAGCACTTTTGTTTTATTCTTTCTAATTCAAATAATACAAGGATGCATCATAAAATCCTGTTCAAAATCCAGAGCTACTCTGATTTTAGTGACTTCAGAAGGATTGGTTTCCATTTCCTCTCAGATTTGGATAAATATTAGTTTAGTCAGGTGAATTTTATCAGAACTAACCAGTATTTACTGTAATTCTGCTTTTCTACTCAAGCACACATATATAAATGCACAGAGCATTGTACCTGATACTGGTATACAGTATATGGCTGGAGTGCTTCATCTTTGCAAGTAGTAGAGATATTCCTGTAGACAAGTGTTGCTGCATCACTTCTCTGGGTATCAGTGGTATGGTCCAGTCTGCGGTACACCTCATAATGAAGGACTCTACCATTTGGCTGAGATGGAGGCGACCAGGTGAGTAGAAAAGTGGTCTGTAGGCTGCTGTGCGAGTCAGGCTGGAGGTCTAACAGTGGCGCTGTTTGCCCAGCAGGGGGAGCCTCCAGAGTGAGTACAGAAGACCAGTCACTGGAGGAGCAGCCCAGTGCTGTGCAAGCCTCCAACCTCACTTCATACCTATGCACACACATTCAGGCACATATTTTAAACGTAGTAATCAGTGATGTTTGTGTATAACATAGACAATTGTGTGAAAATAAATTTAACTTAAATACTTCAAACATGTTTGGCAACAAAAACACTAATGTACAGTGAATAAGGCTTGCATAAGACTTAAATCTGAAAAACATCAACTGACAATAAGCCAAATACTTTACTAAAAAGTTTGTCAGCAGCATTTAAACTAGGTGCTATATGTACACAATAATCCACATAAAAACTATTTCTTGTGTCAGATTCATTCAGAAATTGATTTAGGTGGACAGTAAAGGAGTTTCAGAAGGTCCAGCATGAAATCCCCAGTTTCGAACAATCAAAGGCCAGACCAGCAAGTGGAGTAGTCATCCAGTCAAAAATCACGAAATTTACAGCATATTTGAAATTCTGTTTGTCTCAACCAAATGTCAATTGAGCCATACCAGACTACAACCAACATTACAAGGTAACTAATTTGGAAGCACTGGTGTTTTTCTTTTTGGAGAAAGAAATGAATCAAGGAGAAGTGAGGGGGAGAAAAAGAGAGAGAAGGTGATGGAGATGAGCTGAATGGAGAGAAGGTCATCAGAGAGAGGGGGAGCGATCTTCAGACGATAAGGCTGATGAGCTTTTATTATCAGAATCTTATCGCCGCATACACCACACTCACACATACACAGACACATTCAAGCACACTGACATGTACACATACTGCATATGCATCCTCACACACATAGACATACACACACACTTTGGTCTAAACTGTTGCCTTTTTCTGAGAGAGCATGATAGATACATGACCACTGCTACAAGGTTGACTCTCTTTTTCCTTTATTTCTATCCGTTTATCTCTACGTCTTGCCTTGAAATGTCATTTTTATTTGCTCCAATGGTTAAATGTGTCATACTTCTTTTTTTTTCTCTTTTTTTTTATGTGTCATACTTCTGATACAAATACATAAAACCATAGATTACATTTTGATTCCACTTACCTTCACTTTGTCTGCCCTTTTAAAACCATTTTAAAAGATGTGTTAAATGACACCATCTATTATGTTATCTGATAGTTTTTAAGAAAAGTAAAGTTATTAAATAATGAAATGAGAATGAGGTATGTGCTGGTAAGGAGTGTATTTTTTTGTTACCAAGAGATGGCACTCTGTTCCCTTCTTTATCGCCCATTCTTATTCCTCCCCATTTTTCCTTCATTATAGTATTTATTACATAGGGAAATAGGAAACTGTGTTGTTAAGCTTCTTTTTTTTTTTATTTATTTATTTTTTACCATTTTAGGCGATGCAGGTATATGAAAATGTAAAATCTTATCTTTGACCTTGATCCAAAACAAACAAACAAACAAAAAGCTCTATATTCTTCCTACCGAGACATGTACTGCAAAGTACATCCATAAACAAAGATATTTTGCTGCAAACGTCAGTCCCAAAGTTAACTGTGGTGGAGATCTGCTTTGACTGACCTGTGGTAAGCAGCCAGACCATGCAGAGTCGTGTGCCGGTCAGAGAAGTCACTATCCTCTGCAGTGAACACAGTGCTGGTGATGCTGAGCTGGACTGGATCTCTTTGATACACAGTGTAACTCACAATGTCTCCATTAGGACGAGCTGGAGGACGCCACTCTACTCTCACCTGGAAAGCCAAACAACATACAGCACAAAAACATTGAAGCAACAATTTAAAGATTGCAGGAAGGTAAACCTCAGCATTACTCATGTCATGATTCAGCTGTTATTTATACGGTCTGCACAGATGAATGCCTCACATGGCTTGGTCCCAGAGGCGTCAGTGTGGGAAGACTGACACCAGAAGGAGCTGACGGGTGAGTCTTTGCTGTGGCTGCCGCGCTGCTCACTGCCCCTTTGCTGTTGTTGGCCCTGACAATGTAGCTGTATTCCACGCTTGGCAATAGTGTGAAGTCGTGGTAATGGGTCTCAGTGCCAACATAGATAACTTCACTATCTCTGCGGAGTTCATACCCTGTGATGATGCCATTAGGGTGCTCAGGTGGCCTCCAGCTAACCTCCACTGACTCTGAGCCAGTGACCTTCAAAGGAAAAGTCAAAAATCACATCAAACAGAGCTCCAAATAGTATAACAAAATGTAAAACTCAACAAAACTCACCCAAATAATAATAATAATCATCAAATTATAGTTAAAAAGATGTATACAATGTATATCACACAATTATTCTGCTGATTATGAATGATCACTGTTGGTTATGCATATTTTTGCAAATTTGTGCTCTATTGAACTGAACTTCTCTTGGATGAGTGGTCAACATATCTACATATGTAGGTCGTGCACACCTAATAACAGGGGTTTCACTGGAAGTCAAAATAAATAAAAACACACCTTAAGAGTCGGGGCAGGCAGGCCAGTGGGAGGAGCCTCCTCAGTTACAGTGGACACTGTAGTGCTGGTAGTGCACCCACCGCTGGTACAAGCTAAAAGCACCAGCTGATATGACGTGTGGGGGAGCAGATCTGACAACACTGTATTTAAGTGTCCTCCACGATAAGCTTCCTCGTTGTTTAATTCCAACACATATTCAGTCACCTCTCCATTCTGTGTCAGGGGTTTACTCCAGGAAATTTTTATACTATTGGATGTGATGCTGTCCACTGTGGGAGCTTCCACTGTGGCAGGTGGAGCCTCTAGAGTTGTGATGTTTGTATGAGGGCTGGTGATGCATCCCTCAGACGTGCAGGCTATGATTGAGTAGCTGTAGAAAAAAACAGAACGGAATAAAACGTTTTACCTTCGCCATTAAAATGATTAATTATATTTATACTGTTTATTTATATATAATCCTCACAAGGACATTTTCAGATTAGTTCATTTGAGACAGAGAAATGTTGTGGAAACAATACCTATATGTTGAAAATGGCAGGACGTCTTCATCTGTGTAGCTGAGGACAGTAGGGTCAAAACTAAATGAGAAACTGACATTGTTTTTCTGAATCCTGTAGGACTGAAGTACCCCGTTGGGCTCCAAAGGAGGAGTCCAGGACACCAACACCTCACCGGGGTGGCGGTTTCTCACTGTTGGGGCAGCTAGACCACGAGGTGGGGCCTGTCTGGTTGTCACAGTTATCCAGGGGCTGCGGGTGTGTCCAGCGGGGGTTGTGAGTACGAACACTGAACTCGTACTGTGTCCAGGGACGCAGACCAGTCACAGTGTATGAGAAAGTGTCAGCATGATGTGGGGATGATTCTCTGAACAGCACCTGTTGGACAGATTTATGGATGATTGAACTTAATAAGTTGTACAGTATTGGTGGCACCTGGGTATTCTATTAGGTTAAATGGCAAATGGTCAGATAGCCCATGAACTTAGGAATTACCGCCCGTATCTTCAGAGCTCTGTATATAGTTTCACCTACCTTTTCCCTTTCAACACCCTCTTCATTACTTCTTCCCTTCCCTACTTCTTCCAGACTTCGCCCAAGTAAGAAATATTCTCCAATTGGCCCGTTGGGCTGGGAGGGAGGGCCCCAGGTAAGTGATACACGGTCTGGGCCAACAAAGAGAGGCATGGGAGGGGCCTGGGAAGCAGGTGGAGCTGCTGCTGTGGTGACGTGCTGAGGTGGGTTGCGTGTGCAGCCTGCGGAGTTACAAGCTTCAAGAGTCAAAGAATACATGGTCCATGGCTCCAAACGACGAAACAGGAAGCTGCGTGATAGTCCGCTGAATTCCAGGTTCCCCTCACTGTACAGGTTATACATCTGGAAAGGAGGAGACGGGGAGGGTGGAAGAGGAAAGAAAAGTATCAAGGAAGAGGAGAATTATTGTAGGTGGGTTAAAGTAGAACATAATTGGAACAGAGGAGGGACGAAGACACGGTAATGTGTATATGCTTGACTGCACTGACTGCAGGCCTATTTCTGTGCGTGTTGTGTGTATCAGAATATCAGTGATGGAGCTGCTGAGTTGCATGGTAAAGTTGTAAGTTGGTAATTTGAGAGTGTGCGTGTGGGCTTTCCTCTGTGTGTCTATGTATATTATTGTTATGTATCTGCTGTTACTGTTTGATTTTATCTGAGGAGCACCATGCCCCAATTAATTCGCTCAATGCTGTATGTATATATGAGTTGTGTGTTTTTGTTGCGTGTATTGTATGTACCGTGATGATTCCATGTGGAGCACTTGGCTGATCCCAGCTCAGCAGTAACGCCCTGCCCTGCTCTCTCTGCTCCAACGTGATGTTAACCAGGCCAGCCGGAAAAGCCTCCAGGGTCCTAATACCTACCCATGGACTGGATACACTCCCTGGAGGGTTACAAAACGTCTAGACTCAATAAAGTGGTTCAATGGTTGGTGCTGATATGATGTATCCCTGATATTTTGAATGAGCTACTGATCATAATAAACCTACCAGCCTCGTTCACAGCTTCCACTCGTAGACTATACTGACTGTACGGTTCAAGACCATAGACTGTTGCTTCTAGGACTGAACCCTGAGAGGGAAAGAGAGACCAGGGTATGATATATGGAGAAATGGAATTACAATAAAAAAAATAAAGGAAAAATGGAGAAAGAGGGAGAATGAGAGGAAATAGAGGAAGCAGGGAGGAGGATATATAGTAGAGAAACAGAGTTAAAAGGAGAATAAAAAAGGGTGGAGATGGAAGCATGCCATAACAAGAGACGACACAAATAAATCCTGCATGAATAAAAAACAGTGCATTACTCATTAAAATGGGGAATGAAAACGAACACTGAAACAATGGCAAGCTAAGATGACATGACTTGGGACTTGTGATATCAACATTTCAACATACAGGCGCTGCCGTGGTAAAGTAAGTAGACACCAGAGAAGTGGCAGAGACAGAGAGAGACTGGCAGGCAGACGGCCGTCCCTTATGGGTGAATCCAAAGCTTCCAGATTGAGTGTTTATGTCACACATGCACCCTTTCATATCACACACACACAAACACACAGAGATACAGGCAGAGTGAGCCTGCCAGTAGCTTTAGGCAGTGGGACCCAGCCCAACACCCTGGCAGACACAGGGGCAGTGTGTATGTGTGTGTGATACAGCGGGAACGCCATTTACTAATTGATAAGAGACACACTGTTGTTTCAAAAGGCCCTGGCGTGCAATGACATGGTAGTCAGGGAGCACTTGGCTTCAGGATGTAGCATTGCTTGTTTGTTTGTTTATGACTGTGAGTTTTAAAGCAGCTATGAGAGTGATGTTTCTGTGTGTGTGTGTGTGTGTGTGTGAACATATTTGCGTGAATGTGAAACATATGAGGCTATATATTTTTCATGTGTTGAGTCTGCAGTAAAAATATTTGTCTGTTCAGGACTGTTTGGTTTCACACAAACAAGCATATGTAAAGAGATTAACTGGTAACCCACTTCAATGGAGTGGCAAGAGGATCAAAAAGCCTCCAATTCAAACTGAATCAAATGAAAACCCTGACAAATCACCGTAGCGTGGCACCAAGGATGAACTGTCTGAACAACAACCAGAATGCATGTATTCACAGTTTTCATGTCTGGGAGCCAACGTGTTTTTCATCCACAGTAAAATAGGATTAATAAGCCCCTAGACACCTAGACACAAGCTAAATCCTCCTGCAAATCACAGCACTTCTCAGTAGAGAGAGGGAGGGACGCAAAGAGAAAGACGGTGGAGAGAGATAGAAAGGGGCAGTGGGAGTGAGAAATATAGGCAGAAAGAAAAAAGAGATCGGAATGAAATGAAGTAAGCCGATGTAGGACAGAGAATTAGTAAAGAGGGATAGAAATAAGTAGGAGGTGAGTGAACAACTGATGAAAGAAATAAAAAAAGGGAGACAAATAAAGGAGGGGGTGTGTGACAAAGAGGAAGACAGAAAGAGATTGAGTGAATGGGTAAAAAAAAAGATGGAAGAAAGCTAAAGCGGGAGAGAGAAAAAAGATAGATGTGGCAAAGGGGAGAGACAGATTAAGTGAGCGAGAATGAGAGATCTCTCTACCTTAAAAGGCAGTGAAATATGTGAGGCATGTGGCCTATAAAGCGGTTAACATATGCACATTGTCAATAGTAGCATCTGGTGCTGGCAGCTTTTATAGGAGCATGGAGACTCAGCTACACGCCTCTAGATGGCAATACATTCAAACACTTTATCACTGAAACACACCACATTAAGTGCTCTCTCTCTCTCACACACACACACACACACACAAATACTCAACAATCAAGCACTATGAAATTCGCCACCTCAGCCTGCTAACTGCGTGTGTGTGCGTGCACTCAAGCAGTAATCAAATGGTGTAACACTAAAACACACTACTATTACATTACATTAACAGCTCCCTTAATAACTATTCCTCTGTCATACATACTCATGTGGAGACACACACGCAAACACTTCCACAGTATCTTATAACACACATATTAAGGAATATGTAGTCAAATATTCACAAAACTGCCAGAAAAATAATGAAATGACTAACAGAGTTAAGGTAAATTTAATATTCACTAATCTCTGCTGAAGGTAAACAAACTGGAGTATAGAAAATACTGAATACCACACAGTTGGAATTGAATTTCTGTCATGTATTACATTTGTATAGTCCTTTATGTGTAGTATATAGCATCTGACCTTAATGTGTGTAAGATCAAATATTTAGAGCTATTTAGAGCTACAGTTTATTGCACTTAAACAATGGGTGTTTATGATCCCACAGTAAAGTTTAGGTCGTGTTCAAATGTACAGTAGGATTTTAATTTTTTTTAAATTTTTGCTATAGCATTAGCAACATCATAGCTTTACTGATTGTCCAAGTCTGTATTTGGAAAAACTGCTTCTGATAAATGGTTATGTTTCAGTTAAGCCAATTTTTTAAAAAAAGCCAACCTATGAAGACCACATGAAAAGCTACAATGTAAGATGTGAGAGCAGTGTTCTCGTCAAGCTAAATTCAGTGTGCATGTGCACGTGTGTGGGGATGATCAAAGTCACTAGTTAATAATGCCAAATGCAAAAGAACAGAGAGGGAGCAGGAAGTCAGAAGAAAGAGAAGGGGGGTGGGGGGGGGGGGGGGGGCAAGAGAGATTTGCCCAGATGTAAACGAAAGAAAGTGTAAACAAGACAGAGGAAGAGAAAAGGAGACAATGATAGGGAAAGAAGAGGAGAGACAGGAAGAGGTCTTGCTAATTTATACATTAAAGAACCCTGAGATCTTACATGGTTCAACACAACTTAGCATTGAGGGCAAGGAACCAGTCTATTCAATCTTTTATTACTTTCTTCTCTTTGGTGTGTGTGACAGTGTGTGTGTTTCTGCATGTGTAGCCTATTTAAAAGAGCCAGTGTGCATGTGTGCTTCTTGAACCTTCTGTAAATATATCGGTATCGGGTGTTTATTTGTGTGCATTTGCATGTATGCTAACAAGCCCACATCTGCATGCATCTTGTTTTGTACCCGTGTGTCCGAGAGCACAGCTGAGTGTGTGTGATATTCAGGTGGAGAGGCATGGTGTGGCCGGGGGGACAGTGTGTGATACTAATTAAGAATAACCATGTGTATTTGTCAAAAGAATTATGCTGATTATCTCACAAAGGCCCCAGTACTGGGCCCCGCAGAGAGACAGAGACAGACCACCATTAGCATATGGCTCCACATGTTGCCCCCCACCCCCCTCTCCCCACACACACACACACACACACACACACACACACACACACACACACACACACACACACACACACACAGGTAAAAGTAAAGTAAGTGCCTAAGAACATACATGAAAGAACCATGCCTAATGATAGGTGAATGGGGTCCAACTGGTCTGCCTTAGGGGTGTTTCTCTCCACAAGCCTTCTCTGGCCGCTCTGCTCTGTCATATTAAGTCCTGGAGAGATAATAAAGCACCATGCTGTTTCACCTTTTCTTATGTGTCTTAGTTCTTTGAGTGTATGGTAAAACATGCAATGATCAGATATGATTCAATACATTTCAACTCAACTCAGTTCAATTGAGCTCAATTCAATTCAATTCTTTAGTCCAGTCTATTAGTACAAGCTGTGCCCTGACCAGCACTTTGAGAGCGGTAATTGTTTTCGGAGGTTTCTGAGGTGAGCCAGTGAACCACATGCTGCTCTCTCGCGCCCCATGCCAAGCTCTCAAGCCAAGTTTGTGTGTGTGCGTGCGTGTGTGTACGTATTTATGAGTGCATGCCTAATTCAGTGCTCCTGGAACAATTGCCCTGTGCCTGTTTGCAAATGCCCTGCGTGGGTGTCCCTGCTAGTCAGTGTGCGTTAGACAAACCCTGACACATACAGACGTTCGTGCGACACGTACACACACATACACAGAAACACACCCACAGACACACATAGTGTGCCATTAGGCATGTGTTTTGTCCGTGGCCAGCACAGACATAGAGAGGGACTGCAGGGGTCTGGAACAGGCATGCTCACTTCACACCGACAGCCATGATTGGCTTTGGCGGTTGTAGACCCCAGGAACAGCATATTTGGTGTGTAAATGAGTGTGTGTGTGTGTGTGTGTGTGTGTGTGTGTATGTATGTATGTGTTTGTGTGTGTGTGTGTGTGTGTGGCTAAAGACCAGTGGACAAATTCTGGCGAGTGAGGGATGGTACACAGATATCTGAACAAAAATTGAAATGAGGAAGACATCTGATCTAAGCATTATTTCATTTGGCAGAGCAATTCAATACAAAACATTATTACAAATGTATTATTTACCAAGGCTGCTGGATTCAATTAATGACTAGTTGGTAAAACAAATTAAATAAAAAAAAAAAGAAAAACTCAAGGGCTGTAAAAAACACACACACACACAAAAAAAACGCCAAAAAACGCCATGTGAACACAAAAGCTGTTGTGATATAAAAATCCTTTTCCTCTATATTTGCATTATTTCTTCTTTGGGTGGGTAGAGATGAGGAACAAAACTACAGTTAAACTAAGCTGAACTGAAGTCACTTTTGGGGCAGTGAATTTAAGTTTAATCCTTATACTGTAGGCCAATTGGAGTACTGTATTTTAGATGAGACTAAACACACCCACACACACACACACACACACACACACACACACACACACACACACACACACACACACACACGCTTTCCTCCAGAGTTAAATGGATTCAGTTGTCATAAATATACTGAAGTCCTTTTTTTCTTGTTTCTCTTATAAGCACTCACACTCAGCATTCCTCTAAAGTGATGACCATCATATCCCAGTTGCAGTGCTAAACACCCATTAGGACAAGTGGAGAGCACTACACTGAATGGTGTGGCCTCCTCACAGACAGACACACAATAACACACAACCTATCATTACTGAGACAGAAAAAGATACAGAGAGGGAGCATGAAGAAAGAAGGAGGAAAAGGACATAGCAGAATATAAAATCACTTAAAAAAATCACTTGAAAGAGTGAGAGGGAGACAGCAGAAGAGGGAATGGATGTGGGCAAAGATGGTGGATGAGAATAACATAAATACTGTAATTTGTAACAGAGGTAGAGAAAACCCAGATGGAAATATAGCAATGGAGGGAGGACTGAGCAGTATGGAACGATAGTTGGAGGAGATTGGGGGAAAGATTGCAGTGAGGAGAAGAGGCACTGTTGCGCCCTGATTATTTGGCTGTTTATGCAGAATACTGAGAGCCCTCCAATCAGAGCTGAAGACCACTAACAAAGGGGTCTGATAGGGCGAGGGTCTAATGAACTCTGCATCTGAGTCTCCTTATTCTCTCCTCTCATCCTTCCTTCCTCTCTTCACCTGTGTCCCCCTCCCCTCTCAACCTCCTCATGCCTCTCTCCTCAGCCTCTGTGCACTTAACTCTGCATTTCTCTCTTGCCTCCACTCCTTTGTCTCCCTCATTTGTTAAAAGGTGTCACTGGGAGCAAGGGCAAAGCCTTGTCATTCCTATTTCTTTGACCACCCTCCATGACCACTGGCTCTTTGGTGAATAGCCAACTCAAAGAGGATAACTGAACAGAAAGTAAGAGAGGGTTCAAAGCAACAAGTGAAGGAGTGAAGCTGTTGCCTAAACCTGTTTCCATGTCACAACAGATTAATTTATTTTAGTTACATATTTAACCTGGCTAAAACTGGTGAAATCCATAATGTCACCTGATTTGTTAGTTTCCTAGCTTTCAATTATAGTATATCCTCTTGAGGATTAAGACATTTCTATAGCCATGACTAGGACTGGGTATCGTTTAAAAATGTACGATACCAGTACCAAACCAGTACCCTTAGAGTACTTAATTTAATACCTTGCGTAAAATGCCAACAGTTGAAGCCACAATAATTGACTGGTATTACTATTGTTATTGTTCTTATGGACAAGCAAGGTGATCTTTTTTCTGTTCTTTTTTGCGTTTGAAATAACTGTTAAATAGAAATAATTGTACCAGATCCCTTCTCATCCTAATTAGGTCAGAGGATGACAGCTTGGTCATTTTTTTTGTATTTGAATGAGAGAAGAATAACTTAGTGACCACTGTGAGTTGTGAAAAAATAATATAAGTTAAGTTATTGATACGTTTGCTGAAATTCAACCACGGAGAATAACTTTAACTTTGGATCAATAAATCTTGAAGAACTGAATTGAAAGATATCTGCGAGTGCTTTTGCCTTTTTGTCATGAGTCCCAAAGCTCCTCCAAAAAAACTACTTACTAAACTACAGAAGCAAGCAAAGGAAAAAGAAAGCCAGCACATCCAGCCGATCACACCGACTACATCTGATATAAGCAGCTGGAGGCTCTGTGAGTAAAATCAGCTGATGTGCTGCTGCGCCACAAAAGCGCTGAACTGATATAATGGAACGCAGTAATCAATTGGTGACAAGTGATGTGAATTGCAATTAAAATGCACAAAGTAGTTAAATGATATCAGAAGATGAAACCAATGGAAAGCCAAGCTTGTGGTAATAAACTTGCAACAGTGACAGCAAAACCATACAAACAGTCATTTCTTCCCGATCTGGTCACAAAAAGGATTGCATGCAGTGCTTGTTTGACTGGAGACGTTTCAATACTACTTGGTGCTGGGTTATTTTGGTCATTACCTTAAAGGTATCGTGTACAGATGAAACATACAAAAAGACAACATCTTCAACACTTGGTGAATTACGGAGATGTGCTGTAAATATATAGAAAAAACACAAGCAAATACAAGCGGCCAATACAACAGAGCTTTTTGGTGAACATTAAAAAATTACGAATATGTTGACCACGTGTCAATATTGTTGGAAAATTTGCTAACAATGTTTATTTTAGATTACATCATTTTGTTTAGATAATGGCTACACGCTTTGTCATTCCTTCACTAACTGCTTCATCAGGTTTTTTTCTCGTGTATTTAATTTAACAAAAGTCACATGTGACCTGGGATGATGCAGGGCTTAACATATATAAGCCCATATCGTCATGAAAAATGTCTCTTGATTCTTCTTGCAGTTAATCTGCAAATGCAGTTTGAATAGAAGGAAAAGAAGAAGAAAAGAGCTGTCTTACTTTCGCTAGAAGCCCTGCAACCACATGGTTGGAGCTACGGCTTTGTCCTCCAAGGACTGTGATTAAACAATCATGGCTACTGTCTTAACTCCCAGCTGTCAGATCGGTGTTTTCGCTGGCACTCTCAGCACGAGTTGCGGAGAGGCTAGCGGGTGTATTGCCAGTTCTAGAGCTAGGCTAGCGAGGTAAGTGTTGTCCTAAATTAAAATAATTTGCCCTTTTGACAGGGGAGCCTGTTTTCGGGCTTCTTTAAACCCTACTTGTTGCTCTATTGTTTCACGCTAGAGGTAGACATTGCGGTACTTACTAGTAATTTAAGGTTCTTTCGCATGTCAACTTCCAATATTTCCTCCTTAGTTTTGATAAAGAGCGACGGCTCCCCAGTAATTGGCTTCATTTATGGGTAAAACTTACTTAGATTTTTCAGAGAGGGAGTTCTTATTTTGATTTGAGTTTAAAAAAGAAACTCACCCTGATCTGTTACTATTGAGTGCTTTTGCCCAAACTGTTTGTTTGGGCAAAAGGTATATCTGTCTACAAGGGCTTCCTGCAAACAGTATTAGCAATGTAATGACCAGAGAACATGGCGGGCTAATGGCAACGCTTACCTTGGCTTGCTGCAAGGTATGGCTTGTCCAATCCCCACTTTTGGAGCCAGGCCGGAGGGCCCTCCACACTCTCCTTGTAGTTGCGAGGGAGCTGTTTCGCCCAGCAGCATAGCAGGCTTTGGGGTGGGGATCCAGGCGAACAAGACTTGCCAGCAGTATGGTAGGTTCACGTTGATTTGAAGGACGCATATTTTCACATCCCAGTAGTGTTGCATCACAAGGAGTAATTGTGTTTTGCATTCAAAGGTATAGCCTATAAGTTCAAGGTGTTCTCATTTTGTCTTTCCCTAGCGCACAGGTCTTCATGAGGTGCAGACAGGCAGCGCTGGCCCTGATGCAATCCAACAGTATGCAGATCCTCCCATATTTGGACCACTGGCTGATTTGTGCTCCAGCCCCAGGAGCAGGCCGAGCAAGATACTGCTGCCCTTCTATGTCATGTGACACGGTTAGGACTTACCGTCAATTACTCAAAAGTTGTCCGATACCCAGCCAAAGGGTGAAGGTCATTGGATTCACCCTGGACTCCTGCCAAATGCTAGCCTTCCAAACTCCACGGCAAGTTGAGGCCATACTCCAGCTTCTCCTTTCAGAGAAGTACAGCCTTCCTCAGGCTGTGGACATCAGTGACATTGGGTCTCCTATATTTACGTCCCTTACAAGTTTGGATTAGTGGCATCCATTTAGATCCAAGATTGAACAGATTAAGAGAATCAGGGTGTCCAGCAGATGCCTCCTTGTGTTGCAGCCGGAGGTTGTAGAGGCAATATGGCACAAATATGGCATCAGAGGTGGACCTGTTCAGAACATTCCACTGGAACAGGATGCTCTGGCAAACCCGTGGCCAGATCACCTCCTCTCTGCCCTTCCACCATTTCCACTGATAACTGAAACCCTGCATCTGGTACTGGAAGCCCTGCTTTTGAGCCTCTGGAGCAGGAGGGGTTGCCGGAGCTCATTGTGGCCATTCTAGACAATGCTTGTGATTCCATCAGACACGTTGTAGCGCTTACCAGAAGAAGACCAAACCAACAAAATCTAAAAAAGTCAGCAAAATCAGTCAGGCAGAATGCTCTGATTCTGAAATGCTCTCTGTGTGGTATGAAGCTGTGCAGAAAATGGACCAAAACTGGGTCGCAAAGAGCCATTGCCCGGTAGAAGCACAAAAAAGTTAATTACAAAACAAATTAACAACAAGTAAACAACTTTGGGCAGACAAAGTGTTACGCATGTAACTACAGTTCAGTGAATTCTGGATGACTGTATATAAACTTATATAAACTATGCTGTGTCATCCCAAGTCACATGTGACTTTGTTGATACTGAATACTAGACCTGCGTGTGCGCAAGACAGATAACATGCAGTGTTAAGCACTGCCTCTGGCGGCACATTCAGAATTCACAGAACCATAATAACATACATAACTCTCAATTTATACTGCATTAGTGTAACTTAGAGGTGCTGGTAGGTAGATTTAGTTACTTCTGGTCAGAGCCAGGCTAGCTGTTTACGCCTGCTTCTAGTCTTTCTGCTAAGCAAAGCTAAGCTAAGAGATACATTTTGCCAGTGAGTAATCAATACTTGTCATAGAATGGGGTTTCCAGCCACTTTGAGTGAAAGCAGACCTAACTTTAATTTTCAACATTATGATGCTCTTTTGTACTTCAGAACTTTAGTAATGTTAGCTCGCTTGCATGTGAAACAGGACACCTGCCTGCTGAGCTATTCTCAGTCCCTTCTGTGATGCTGACTTTTTTGCCTTACATATGAGTAGGTTAAATTGTATCCTCTTTGGTCACATCTGTATTATGCATATCTAAGCAAACTCATGTGTCAGTCAGAAACACTTTCCAACATACAGTATGACATGTTGACACAAGTCGTAAACTATGTATCTGTATTCATACAATATGTTCACACCATGTGTTTAACACTATTACTTGTTTGTCCCTATCTAATCATTCAACACAGCTGCAGACCATTCAAGTACACACCACATATTCTGATAACGTGTCCATACTTATATATGTCTCCTTACTACGCATGCCTAAATACACACATTCTGTGTAGGTGACACACACATACACTGAAACCTCATGTCGGCTTTGAGACACAGTTCGCCGGCTGGCCCTCACTGTCCCACACTCTCTGACGGGCTCTTAATGGTAAACTAACAGATTGTAAACATGCTGCTAGCTCTCTCTCTTTCTACGTTCTTGGAATTAATCACTCTTTCTTTCGCTCCATCTCATTGTCTCTTTCTCTCTCTTCTTTCCTCACTCTCCTCTTCCCTTATACCCCTTTTACTTCATTCTTCCCCCTCTATCCCCATCCCTTCATCCCCTTTCCTCTCTCTCCCACTCTCCCTTTTCCAGGGGTATTTTTTAAACAATGTGTCCTTCATGTACGGTTGGTTACGGGGTGTACAGAAGGACATCATTAGCGCTGGTGGTTAAGCTGTAATTTACACCATTACCGAGGTAGGGGCCATTTTTATTGCCTAGTAAATTTCAGCTCTGAAATATTTAGACCATATGGCTCAATTTGTGTAATAACCTTAATTTCCAAGCACCCTTCAGCTCCCTTCAGCGCCGGCTGTTGTTGGCGGATGGCAGAGTGGTGTGTGTACACATTCATATGTGTGTGCAAGGTTCAGGGTTGGAGTGCGTGCGCGTGCATGCACGCACACATGCACGCACGCACACACACACATACACGCATACACGTACATAGAAACATGGACATGGCAAAAATGTTAATGCATACTCTACACATTGCACACTGTCTCTTCCACACACTTTCACTCATTCTTTCATTCACACACACTAAAACACAAGCACGCACACACACACACGCATGTATGCATGGCGGTAGCAGATTAATAGGGTGTCAGCTTGTGTTTGGGTGAGGGAGCGTCAGGCGTCGGCCAGATGGTTCTCAGGGATGATGACTGTCAGGGGTCCTGCTCTGATCAATGGGATGTATTAATACAGCACACATGCACACTCACTCACACACACACACACACACACACACACACACACACACACACAAATTGTTGAACATACACAAAACAAAAAAATGTTATGCATGCACACAGGCACACGTGCAATCATATTCAGACATATGTATCCACATAGATTAACACACACACATATGTATGCACGTGGTCTAACTTCACCAGTGATCCCAAGGGCCACAGTGTAACATCTGGAAGAGCCAAGGGAGGGAGGAAAGGACAGAAAAGTAAAGGAGGAGAAAGAGGGAGGTGGTAGGCAGGGAAACACAGGAGGCAGGAGAATTTAAAATGTGGATAGAGGGAGAAACGATCAGTGACAGATGCAAGGGAGGAGAGAGGAGTGACTGGAGGAGGGAAAGGAGGTGCAAAGAGGGAAGAGATAGCGGATTGAGGAGGTGTAGAGAAGGGTTAAAGGTGGAAGGCAGATAGAAAAGAAGAGCTGGGGAAATGAAGGGTGCAGTGGAAAGAGATGTAGTGGAATGAGGGTGGATGCAGAGGAAAACAGGACAGAGACCATAGAAGGGAGGGACCGAGGAGGAAGAAAATTAGGGACAGAGCAGAAAAATGTGGAAGGTAGTAAAATATGTGGAAAAAGAAAGATAGAAGAAAAGAGAAAAACTGAACGTGGGAGTGGGGGGGTTGGCCCAATGAAGCCCTTGGCTAGAATTTGTTGAGAGCAAAACTAACGTATGTAGTTAGAAAGTCAATGAGTTTTCCAGAGATGGGAAATACAAACAGTTCATTTTCATGTGTAAAATTTAAAAAAAAGATCTGGATGGAGGGATGGAATGAGAAAAAGAATAAAGAGTGAACACCATCAGGAAGAAAATTAAGAGAAGAAGAGAGAGGACAAAATATAATGGATAAATATAAAGCAAAAGAGAAGTAAGGGAGCCCATGATGCAATAAAGGCAACTTGACAGGGTTGTTTGAGTGACTAACATGTCTGTCAGAAAGGTGTAAAGCATGGAGAGTGAATTTGTGTGTGTGTGTGTGAGATTGTGTGCGCCAGGCGGTGCACAGGGGTCTAGTGAGGCAGGCCGCCTGCGCTTCGTACCCTCATTCCGTCCGATTGCCATGACGACCCCATTAATCAGCCAAGCTGGCACAGAGCAGGGTTCCCAGCCCAGCCTGAGATCAATACACACACAAACACACACATACCAAATGGACATAGACACATAGACACACACACACAAACAATGCATCCACAAACTAAGAAATTTTGTGCAGCAAAGAATGGGCGGATCAGTGAACATTACGGTCAGAAAAAATTAACTAAGCAATGATGAAGAAGTGAGGATGAAGCATACAAGAGAAAATAAAAAAATATAGAGCTAAAGTTGAAGACTTAATGTCACTTCCTGCAATTTCTCCTTAAGGGCTTCTGAAAACACAAAGATGTGCCTCTGGTTTACAATCCATATTCTACGACAAACTGAAAATATACTATAGGACTTCCTATTAACAAATCATAACATTTGAACCCTTAGTGATTTCAGTCATTTTAAGGAATGATTAATCTGTTAGCATTAAAACAAACTCCACCCACCCTCTCTTTTAACTTTTTTATGTTTATGTATAATCAATATTAGTTGTTTATTTTAAATCGCCCATATCTGTCTAGACAAATGATGTGAACTGTATGACGTACTATTGACTGTTACGTTTACACAGATTCAGTACCACATCACAGATGAGTCTCCTTGAGTCCAGTGTTACATGCAATATGTTTGGAATTCACATTACAATATGTTGTTGACCTGGATTTTAAACAATTTGCATTTTTATAAACTGAAACAGATTTTCTGACTGGAAAAGAACCCGGAAGTTTTGCACTGACCCAAATAAATAATAGTAATAATAATAATAATGTGATGGCTTAGAAAAAAATGGTTTATCCCTATCCCTATCCCTAAGTCCATTTTCCAGCATCCTAGATAATAGTCACTCTTTTGACTGATTGCTTGTTATCTCTTAAACCACCAATTAATTTGCATTGAAAGTGTTAAACATTTATCCAATATTGCAAACTAGCACAAAGTCAAGACACAAATGGTACAGAATCCCATATAACCTCTTCTGTTCAAGTTTGCTCAGAACTTTTTTCACTTTCCTTGTCTATTCCTAAACAACGGAGCGCATGTTGTGAAGGCAACCGCATGACAAATGACCGCCACCAAAATAAGTCTATGCCATGTCAATGAGCCTCTACACAAACTCACATACGCACACACACAAACAGAGTGTTCCATATCAATGAGAAGGTGAAAGGTCTCCATTTACATCTTGTATTAATTATGAGTGACAAGCCAAAGGTCACGGAGGGAGAAGAGGCCACTAGTATGGACAGAATATAGATCTATACTTCTACCTCCTCTCCTTCTTCCTTCCCCTATCTATCACTCTGTCTCGCCCCTCTTATTCCTTCAATTATCACCCCCCCACCCACTTCTTTCTCTCTTTCTCTCACATACACACTCCCTCTCTCAGTCTCATTTTTTCTCGTTTTTTCTTTTCTAATCTCTATGAACTGTGTTGCTCTTTGACTCTGTCTCTGTCTTTTGCCCATTTCTTTTCTCTAAATGTGTGCATTTTGATGTGATAATCTCTATTCCTCGTTTTCCTCCTCCTCCTTTTTTCATCCATATCATCTACAAATCTCTACTTATCTTGTTTGTTCATGCTTTTGTTTCTTCTTTCTCCTTTTTATAAATGGATATTTACTGCATGCAAGTAGAATCATAAAAGAATGAGCTTCAGATATTAATATACACACACACACACGCACACACACACGCACACACACGCACACACACACACACACACACACACACACACACACACACACACGTTTGCAGAGAGGATGCTAGCCACTGTGAATATCCCCGCAGCTTTGGGTGAACTTATCCTGCCAACTCATATTTAGAGTAGATGATAGCCGTTATCAGTAGTATAAGTGTGCATGTAATCTTCGTGTCTGAGTCCGTGTGTGCGCCTTTGGTTTAAAGGGACTTCCTTACAGATATTTCATGTGTTGGAGAATCATGAATGGCACAGAATTGTGGGAAGGGCCCCTGAGAATAGCAGGCCAGGCAGTGAGTATGTGTGTGTGTGTGTGTGTGTGTGTGTGTGTGTGTCCTCAGGCCCCTCACTGGCAAACAGATGGCACCAGCACCACAGGTAGAGTCCAAATTTCTTCACATGCATCACAAATGACAATAGACACACACACACACACACACACACACATATACACAGAATATACTGTATATCATATATGTCAATACTTTTTATCTATTTGTTAATGCTTGGGAATTTTATAAATGTATTATGCATTTATAAGCATGTTTGCATAGTTTGCGTTCACAAGTTTTTGCATATGTGAGTAATCCTACCAGTACTTAGTCTCCTTTATAGCTGTGTGGAGCTTTACCCAAATGATATTGGATACAACACATAGCGGCAGAAATGTTATCAAGAAGGAGACTCTCCTCACACATAAATGCATGCATGCTCCTGTCATCCAGTTTTCACTGCGTGTGCATCCATGTGTATGTGGGCATTTACCTCCACAGTGAGAGCAGTAACAGTAGTTGAGTTGAGCGTTGGGTCTTGTTGGTGCTTCTTGTAAACCAGTCTATAATGGGAAATGAGACCGTTGGGCTGTCCCGGTTCACTCCATTTCAGATGGGCTGAATATGCACCTGTCAAAGTGCACACAGCGTGTTGGACTGTCAGTGTTTCAACACAAAATAACATTTTATACCAGTTGACATGTGACTGTGAGAACTCACCGGTGGGTGTGACAGTGGGAGGGGCCATATCTTGTGGTTTTGCCTGTAAAGTCTGACCTAAAGCCCACTGGCTCAGAACTGAGCCTTTGGAGTTGTGGGCACGAACCCTATACTGAAGGTAGTTGAAGGGTCGCAGGGCGGGGCTTGCATCAAAAAATTCAAGAGGCCCACTGGACCAGATGAAAACCAACAGCTCCTCCTCTGTTCCTACTGGACGCCTATAATAGAATAAATATTTGGATCAGCCAATCATCATCATTTATAGCACAAATAAACAAAATGTCTCGGACTGAGCCACACAACACTATTCAACACATTCAGCTAAATTTATAGTTTGCCAAGACATGCTATTGTTGTGATGTTAGCTGTGAATATTGCTGTCTGGAGCTGGTGTGCTGGCTGTGACTGTCTTGTCCTCTCTGCATGTTAGCGTTGCAGCAGCAACTGTAGCGACAGTTTGCTAACCCACAACCGACCAAACGTTAGTTACATTACTTGCTGTATTATTTTTCATGTACTTTAGGAACCTTTGGTTACTAAAACAGTACAATATTTCCAAAGGATACTTTATGTATCTGTTTGCACCTGCAATGAATTACAATATATTCAAAATACTCTTGAATTATGCTCCAAACAAATAAAAATATATTCTCAAGTGTGTTATCTAAATGTGTTTTACTATATTTTAGTGTACTGAAAATAACTAATAACATAAACTATAACTATAACAAAAACAATGTGAACATCCACAATGCTGAATGATCAGTGGTCTCATGCACATGCTGCATGCTCAAGCTGAGTCTGCAACTTATTAGATATTGATCACCAGTTACTCTTGTAAATTGTGCAGAGAACCAAAAAAAGCAACAAAAGGATAAAGACTGTTTTTCAGTATATCTCAGGTTTGGTCTGTCAATGTTTTATCATTCATAAAATTGCTCTGAAAGTGATCACAATAATATTGTTTGTCGTTACAGTTGTGGTGTGGACTCAACCATCCACTTGAGTAAGAAACATTTTTAACATGATTTTTAACATTTTGAAACTATATATTTACAGTTATTGTTATAGTTATCATTCTTGGTGTGGACGACCCTTTAGTTTGTATGGAACTGAAATAAAACATGCAACATCACGTCCTAAACATCATGTGTAAGTCACTGGCTGATGCAAGCAACCTGATGTCTTGGTAAGCCTCTTCGTCTGTGATTACATAGGATTTCAGGTGAGTGTGAGCGAGCGAAAGAGAGAGATTTTCCTATTTTATCCAAGTCCCTGTCTGCCTGAGTCTGATCATGCCAGGTGTGTCAGTGTGTGTGTGTTTGTGTGTGTGAAGTGCTATGCTAATGTGTGTTTCCTGAGGACTTAAAGGGCTTAGTCTGGTCTGACCCTGCATACAGATCACACACTCTTTGGTCAACAAGCAGACCACGACCTTCAGCATGCATTAATACTCACGCACAGCTGCACATACACACGCACAAAGTATGTAGATTGGTAAACAAACATTTGCCTGACGACATGTCACCAAAACTTCTATACTTTTCTGTATGAAAAGGTAAATATGTTTATTATGTGTATGGACAGAGTGTGTGTACAATATGTGATGTATGTGTGTTACTTCTGGTTCATTAGTGTTGTAGTGATAGACTGAGTAGATAATGTGAGCGCGTGAATACGTTGGTTTGTGTAAGTAGGCAATAATGTGAAAATGTCTGCTTGTCTGTACTTCATTATTACCAAAAAAAAGATTGCTCCTCCAGACAGCGAGTCGCATATAAATAAAACACATATGTTCATTTGAAATGGATGCTTCTTTTATTTCAGAGGTATGCAAAGCTAAAAGCTGGGATAAAATATATGAATATATGAGTACATCATTTATGTATACAAGTATACAAGTACTGTACATCTCAGGCACATGAGCACCAATAGAAGAGTTGAAAAAATGTGGCCTAAACTAAGATTTTGTTTGGAAAAGCTCATGTAACAGTCAAAGTTTTGTGCCAAAAAACACACATAAATTAACTTTGTCTGTTTGAAATAACATTATGGTAACTCAGATGATTCAGATGGACACTTAAAAGGGATATAATACAGAATGCCAAAGGCATTTAGTACCTCAAAACTTGACACTGTCACCTAAAAAGATGACAACCATGATGCATCATTGTCATAATCACTGCAAAAATGGAGGTCAGAGTGGTTGGTTGGGTGTGCAAAGTGGGTGATTTTGATACTGTCTCCTACAACCACCAGTGTTGGTTGCTTTTAACCATGAACGCAGTCTGGCCCTTACTTCAACCAAGCAGTTATACAGTAGTTGCCATAATATAACCATATAGGCGGGCAGGTTAGAAAGTGTTGATGAAATAGTGTTAAGGGTAACTTTGGAAGACAAACTGTGTAGCAAAATTTGTCTGTTCGCTCCTGAGATGTCAACCCATTCTTTTTTGGTATAAGGAGGAATGTGCCCTCAGTAAAATTATCAAGGCCTGTGTGATTAGTGTTTCCAGCACCTTGTTATTTCCATACTGCTAAAAATTCCAGAGGAAAAAGGGGGCCTTCCAGTATACATAGTATACATACAAGTATACATAATAAAGCAGGCACTGGTTATATGTCTCAATGTACTGCTCATGCAATGTACATTTTCATTTTTGTTTGTATGTACAGTATGTATACAGTATAGTGTATATGTGTTTGTTTGTATGCGTATGTTACCTGTATATGTGGTAGGATGTGATGAGCCCATTGGGTTTTTCGGGGGGTGACCAGTGGATCTCCAGGACATTGGCTCCAGCTGCCTTTACTGTGGGGAGTGGCAGACCTTCTGGGGCGGTCTCCAAAGTCCGAACATATGCTCCCTCTCCTACTCCACACCCCTCTCCAAGGGGCAAAACAGAAGCAATTTGTCACAAAACCCACATTTACAGGAACATGTCTTCAGTGCATTTGTTTATTTTACATTACCAAGTCAATTAAATCAAATCAATCAATTATATATCTTAAAGCTAAAGCAGGTTAATATGCCAGTGGGAAAAGACATTTAGCTATTGTTAAACATCTTTGTTTAATGACTGGTTGGACGCAGACTGCATCATAGGTCTTCTCACATAACGTGATGCAGTTGATGAAAATGATCAGATGCATCTAACAAGGTGTCTTTAGCATACTCAGGATTTTAATTTATTCGTCTATCTTTAAAGTCCACAGAGAATAAATCTAGTGTGCTTTACCAACATTGTTTTACATAAAGGAGACACCGGTTACATGTTTCAGTGCACTGCATGAACATTTCAGTGGTCAGATTTGCAGATGACAATGTTCATGATTATAGAGCTTGTTAAGAAGCACAGCCTGTTACAGAGTTACATGTCAACCAAAATAGTGATGCTATGTACAGAAGTTTCTCTCTGCAGGGCTCATTCATGTCCTCAGTTTAACAGTGTATGAGGCTTTTATTTATTTATGTTTTTTACAGCGCACAACTGATTATTTTATTAAGGATAGTAAATCTTTCAAACTGAGATTAATGTAATCAGATATTTACCAATTTGACAGGCCTGCACTCTGATGTAATAGGTGGTGAATGGCTCTAGACCCGTCACAGTGAGGTGCAAGTCTTGTCCAGCATGATTATGGATTATGGCTCTGTCACTTCCTGGATTTAACAGGATGTTGTAGTTTACAGGTTGGCTGCTGGTGAGCTGAGCTGTGAAAATGGAAAGAGACACACAGAATATCATTAGCTTTAGTAGTTAGTTATGTTTTTTGCTGGATTGCATTTGAAACTGAAACAAAAAAGCATAATGAATCAATCCAGATGGACATACCAAGCTGATCATAAAAGCAGTATTTATAAAAACGTGTGCTTGTAATCTTAAATCATTAAACAGGACTGGCAGACAATGTATTTCTTCTCTATTGCCACCACAGCTAAAGATAAGTGAAGAACTTCACACTTTAATTACCTACATGTGGTTCTTAGTACCCAAAAGAGCATTTTTTAAAAACAGGGGCAAAGAATTGTAACATTTGAAGGTCATTGTCTGCTTCAAATTGCAAAAAAGACCATTTAGCCTAAATATAATAGGCTGTAGTACCATGCACGCTATAAGTACTACAAAAAGGCAGTTAAATGAGTCAGTCTCTTCTCCTATTTTATTAGGCAAAATAACAGTTTTAATTCATTATTTATGGGCACAGTGAAGGAAGCAAACTGCTGGAAAATTTTGGAACATGGTCACTTTAGGTAACTTTAAAATGACAGAATTTTATTGTATATAGAATATAGTTAAGAACAAATGTTTGTATTCATCATTTAAAGTAGTTGTCTGTATTTAAAGAAACGTTAGATGTGAATAAATGTAAGTAACCATCGTACAGTATATGATTTCAGTATACTTATATAAATGGCCATATTGTTGTCTTATAGCTGATGACTGATCTTGCCTTCACAATCCTGACACTGTGGTCGCACAACTAGACGAATACACACAAATGTACACATACAGAAACACCCACACCCACACCCACACACACACACACACACGCACCTAGACTTTGTTAATATTCTCACCGGAGGTTTTTCCATAATTCAGGCCAACTGTATTGTGATGGGTTATTCAACATTCATGAACTCTGGATATCTCGAGAACGAACTGATTACCAGACAAATGAAAGACTTCAATTATTCACCCCCCAACTCACATATGCACACTTGCACCTACATACACACACACACCCACACACACCCACAAATCCACCTTTGACTCTAGCACATGGTGCTGTGAGCACACTTTGGCTGCATTAACACACTTCCACACAGTTCACACACTGTGGATATTTATGTGTAAGCATACACACAAAGGGGCCAAGATGCATCTCTCTTTCATCAGTAGGTAGCTTAGCCATAGAGGTTTAATCATCAATGTGGTATTTAAGTTCTATTATTTACAACCAATCAGCTGTTTTGCTATCTTCTATTTCACACACAATGCCCACAATTACAAATGCACCCATGTACACTTACATACAACAAAACGCACACACACATACAAAGTGCTCTCCCACACACATAAGCACTCACACAAAGATAGACACAAACACGATGACGGAGGAATGATTCTAGAGTAAACGTCTATTTAATAGCCATACGTCAGTGCTTTGACAGTGAATGTATGCATGTGAAGACACAAACCCATGTGCATGTACGTACACAAATACAGACACACTGGCTGGCACGCACACAAACACACACATAAACACACAAGTCGAAAACACTCCAGACTCTGGGCTCAGGGAGTTAACCAAGCGTGAGAACCCAGCCGATATTTCCTCACCTTTAAAATCAGCCAGTAATGACGATAGAATAGGCCTGCCTATGGAAATGTCTCCACAGTGATGTGCACACACAGATATACACACTCAAATACACATGTATAAAGATGCATGCATAAACACAAATATACACACACAGAAGATATACACACCCACACACAACAGAGTGAAGTGTCTAGTCTAGTCGGCCCTATAAGCGGTTTCTGAGATAGGAAATCAGCCTAATGAGAGCGTAATAGTCAATGATAGATGGGTTAGGGCAGACAATCACTGCCCCATAAGCATGAAACTCAGCCCTGGGTGTATGCTCATGTAAACCTGTGTATGTAAATGTGTGTGTCCAGGTCTTGAGAGGCCAGAAGGTGAATGGAAAACTACTGGGGTCTCTGGTTTGAGTCTGACCCCTCTCTCTGTCTCCTCATATCAGAGGAAGACACTATTCACATGGAGGAAAAACATCTCTCTGTTTGGTTGAGCATGATTTTTTCTGCCCTGTAGAACTAAATCCAAGGAATGCTACAACCACTGTTTTAATTTAAAAATATTTAAATTATAAGGATATTGATGCTTGTGAAAACATTTTTATCTGGTAAAGAAACTGTACGTATCACATTAACTCTATTCCCAGTTTCTGTTTAATATAATCTCAGGAAATTACTATGAATTCTGCTCATTCTGTGGATTTATTTAGAAAAGGTCTTGCTATAGTGTGACAAGTCTATGTTTAGGTATTTCTAAGTTAGAAGGTTAAGACAAATGCAGTCTTCCCTTCTGAAAACAGATTTTAAATTCTTACAAACACTGAATTGAGCCCCTCTGGCTGTCTATGATGAAATATTCTTAGTGACCAATTAACCACAATGCCACCATAAAACCAGGGTTTGTGAAATTACTGACAAAATTCGTCAGAGGTTTGATTGGTTATAGCAATATTGTGTAGTATTTTTATCTTAAAATGACAGCTATAGGATCATGTGACCGAGCAAGAGACTGGGTGGCAAGCTAGCTAACAAAGCTAGACAGCAACTGATGCAACAGCACTTTCAGTAACGTTACTGATGTTAATTAATAACTTGAGTGAGTTATAACTAATGATGAATGAACGAGCAACATTATGTAACTTCTACCATGAAATAACAGCTGGTGGAGAGTGGTGCCGGTGTCGTGCCAGAGCAGGCTCTATGGACATAACGTTGGCTAATGTTAGAAGCAAAGAGACCGAAGAGGACGTTGATGGAGGAAACTAAGAAGACATAAAGAGAGTGACCTAGCAAGAGGGTACTGGACGCTGGCGAGAGCTTTGTGATATAAAAAACTGCAAGACTCCAAGCTTGCATTCTTTCTGTTGGACTGGTAAGTAATATTGCTATGTCTTGTGTTGTTGCACCTGCTTGATGTTTGGCTGTGTTAGCAAAGTTGTTTACTTTGCTGAGTGTAATCATAAGAAATGCACATGTACTGCTGTTCTTTACAACTGCAGTGAATTACACTCTGAAATGGTAGGGGCACCGAAATTCTGAAATACGTGAAAGTAAATTCACATTTGAAAGTTTTTGCTTAACAATATCATCAATGCTACAGAAACAGGAGTCTCCAGTATAATTTGATGATACTAAAGAGCAGCCAGTTTTCATCATTTCAACTTTGTTTCTGAGTCAAAATGTTTAAATTTTATCTAATATTTTCATTACAGTGTAAATGTGACACAGCCACACACAAAAATCATCCTTCACTTTTGAAGAGGCTTTACAAATTATTTCCTTAGATACACATGTGGTTAAACACTGTTAGGTACTACATAATACACTTTAGTTCTTTCAACAGAAACTACAATCTGTGATCCATACTGATTCAAAATAAATACATTTTTCATCCATCCATACATTTAGATAGCTACTCACCAGGAGCGGTCCAGGCAAGAGAGATGGAGTGGGGGCCCGACACTGTCACGTTGTGGGGAGGTTGGATCCCAGTGGGGCACGAGACTGGTGTTTGTATAACATATTTGTCACTCACACCAGTCCCACCCCCTGTACTGGCCTCCAGCTCATACACATACCTGAAGAGACAGCGGGGTAAAGAGGGGTGTGGAGAAAGCAGCAACAGATAATCTATTTTTCCAGCACCATCAAGAAGCACAAAATCAGGTCTTAAAGTTGCGGCGGTTTTCAAAACGTCCCCAGCCCTGCATGAGCACGGGGGATGTATTTTGTAAATGTCTAAAAAGTTCTCTATATGTTGGAACCAATCCATGGTAGATCAACAAGTATGCATTAAGAACCTATAGGTCATGTCATTTCTGACAAAAATGATTCATGACATTACCCCCCAAAATCTCTTAAAGGATAGGCTTTTTAGGTGGGATTCAATAATTAATGAAAACAACCTCTGGAAAGACTCACAGAAATCATGGCGTCTTGCAACCCCAGAAATAGATTCAAACCTACGTGTGTTTGTGTGAACATGTTCGTGTGTGTAAGCTCATACACTCGAGGTCCATTTCTTCCACTTTTTCCCTCTCTCTCGACCCACTCTCTACCTCTCTCGCCCATGACATCATAAGATAGATTTCCCTTTTAAGAGCGTGTGGCTGGCTGGTGCTAAAGCTTACATTAGCTGTGTAAGTGGGCCACCATTTAACATTAAAAGCCTTTAATTTGCTATAAACTCCGGCACACATGCATTAATAGGCGGTGGTGTTAGGTTATTGTTCCTGCACAGAGCGTTTTAAACAGGAGGCCATTAGCACCTCTGCAGTGTGTTAGAACGCAGTCAGGAAGAGGTTTTAAAACTACTCATATGTAACTCTCATAGACACGCAAAAGAAAACATAAATAAATACACTTCACTGAGGTGCACCAGCTACAATAAAGAGATAGAAAGAGAGAGAGAGAGAAATCATGACAGGAGGAGAGCAAAACAGACACTGAGTGTGATGGAGAGGGAGAGTTTTATCATGGCATAAGGTTTCAGTGGGAGAATGAATTTCAACACTTCATCACTGCAAGATATTTACTTAAATGTAAACACCGCCTTGGGATATCAAAAGTAAAATGGTGTGTGTGTATGTGTGTGTGTGTGTGTGTAGTAGGTAATCGGTGAAAGGGGCATTTGCATCTGTTGGGTTCTGGATGTGTGTGTCTGTCCTGCAGGGCCAGCCAAAGGGAATAGGTTAATTCTCTCGTCATCTTAGACACTTCCTGGGCTGCCGAAGCAAAGTGACAGCTAATCAACATTGTCATAAATAATCAATGGCCACTTTGAGCAGTCTCATGCACAGACACATGCACACACAGATAGGCACGCTTGGGTACACACTCACACACATGGGCAAAAACACACACACACACACACAAGTCTGCCCGGATAATGGGGCTGGTGCTCCCTGTGTAATTCTTGGCGCAGGGCTAAATTGGGAAAAGAAGGAAAGGAGGAAGGGAATGAAGTAAGAGGGAAAGGACGGGATGGGTGGGAGGGTGAGAGGAAAGAGAAGTGAATAGGAAGCGAGACAAGTGATGAGAAGCGAAGGGTCGGGACGGGAATGCCTTCTGGCAGACTATCTGGAATTAGGGAAAATTAAACGTCACACATGCACAAAGTCCTATCTTATTTCTTCCTTCCTTTCTCTTTCACACACACATAGAGAAGATTGGAGTTTTGCATGGTTTTATCCCAAGAATTCTATTTCGGGTAAAGGGAAATTGTCTCAGGAGAGAGAAGGCCGAGGAGAGAGAGAGGAGGAGAGGGGTATCATTTTACACTCCCATAATTAAAACAGAAAATCCATCTTGGAAAGAAGACACGGATTAATAAAGGTTAAATGAAAATAAACAGATAAAATAAAATCTACGCTCCACTGCTGTCTGTAAGCAAAAGCCAGATCTGATTTGTGATTTTAGTGTGTGTGTGTGGGGTAATGTTTGTGTCTGTCATTGGCATGTCAAATATTTGCTCATTAAATGACACAAACAGACATATACAGAGCGCAGTCCTGAGAGAGAGACATGGATGGGACGATAGGAGAGCTTTTTAAAACAGGGTGACCCCGATATAAACACACAAACGATCAAATGGGAAAATTGAGGAATTAAAGGGATGATTAATTGTGATGCTACAAGTGAAGTGTGTTTATGCGTGTGTCACTTATAAAGTCACTACATATGTGCACATACTTGCACACTTTTGCATTTCAGTGTGTGTAAAGTGTGCGAGTACATGCTCTCTACCTGCGGTTTGGCAGGAGTCCAGTGTCAGTATAATTCAGGTCACGGTGGTCTCCGGTAAAAATAGTTTGACCGTCTCTTTTCAGTATGTAGTGGGAGATGTGTCCATTAGGCTGGGATGGCTGATCCCAGTACAGCTCCACCACAGACGTGTTTACCATCACATGTCTGGGCCTTGACCATACACCTAGAGAATGAAAGAAGGAAAGACTTTGGGTTTTTTGACAAAGGTGTGTGTTACAACATACCATTATAAATTGACGACTGTGGTACTATAGAAACACCCAAGCCTACAAGTCATATTCTCCAGGCGTAAAGAAACATGATTGTTGGGTACAGATCGCAGAAAAAATTACACCATCATTTTCATATTTATTTCAGTGAAAATAAAATAAATTACATTTGGCACCTAAACTGGCACATATCATTGTTATTCTTCTGTTTATTCCAAGAAAACTAAAGTGCAACACCTCATGTACACAAACAGGACTTTTCCGGAGAAACACCTTCCTTACACCAAAGTGTACAAACGCAAATCCAAAAGCTTGTCTTGTCATGAACTGAGGACAGGTTGAATCACTCTTCTAACTGAGAAGAGATTAACAAATTTAGAAGGCAAGATACACCGGCTACACATGATGTGGTTGAAAAATTCATTTCTTAACAATAATAATACGTATTTCATTATTTGAAATTAAAAAGGAACAAAAATTGTCTAAAACTCAACCATTTGCTTATGTGCAGGAGTAGAGCTTAATTAGCATTTAATTAAATTTAACTTGTTTACTAATATATAAACACAAACATGAGGCAGATACGGTAATTAAATCTCACAGATTAATGTATTTAAGATGACATACAATTTATGTAGTGGACACTGAGACGCAAGGATAAGTGTAGGGAGTGGTGGGAAGGAGGAGCTTAAAAACAAGGAATAGGAGGATAGGAGGAAATAGGAGGCCCATGTAAAAAAAAAAGAGGAGGCCCATGTAAAAAAAAAAGAGATTAGATAGGCAGAAGGAAAAGATCAAGACAAAGGAAAAAGAGAGGCAGTAGACAGAAAGGGAGGAAAAATTTAACTGACTGTATTACATAAAAATCCATGACGCCATTTTAGTCAGGCAACAAATTAATGCTTTGTTCCACTGCAGTCAACAGTGAGGAAGAAGAGGGAGAGAAATAAAGGTGAATGGCAGCGAGATATAGTATAGGGAGACCACAGAAGGACAAGAGAGGGGGAGGATTCAAAAAGGAGAGCAGTGGGAGGAGAAAAGACAAGTGAGTAGAGAGGAGAGGAAAAGGAGAAGAAAATATGTGAAAGAGGAAATCAGTAAAGAAGACACAGACATGGTCACTGGTAAAAATCAATTTACAGAAAGCAAGAGATGATGTTGAAATTCGGCATTAAGCAAAATGATAATATCTTAAAGTTTTGATGTTGTTTTGGATCCACACACGCTTTCATAATTATCAATTATATATATATATATATATATATATATTAATATATTTAGAACAACGTAACATATTTTTTCCAGTAATCTATATTAACAAAAAGCAAAACTATTTACACAAATATTTTGTAAATGTATTATTTTTATGCGTTCATGTCATATTTGACATTAGCTATATATTATTGTTGAAAAAATGAATGTCTGATATTTTGTTTGGATCTGACATCTGACAGGTATATGAAATGTTTGAGACCTGTGGAATCGGATTGATCACATCTTTTGTAATATAAATGTCAGTACAAAACAGAAAATTCCTAAAATGTGTACCTTTAATGAAGATATGAAGATTCTGCAGAAAGTTTGTGTGTGTTTGTGTGTGTGTGCGTGTGTGTACCATCAGGGACGGTTTGCAGGGTGCGTCCTGTGGAAGGTAAGCTGGCACCACATCCAACAGCTGTACAGGCCACCAGCACAAAACTATAGTCTGTGTATGGTTGCAAACCTGTAGCACAGAGACATGGATGAATGAAATCACAAAGGATGAATTTTGCACTTCAAATCACAAGCATGATGGAAAACCACAAACATATTTCCTACAGCCAGATACATTTTTTAAAATATCATCACAATAAACTCTGCAGATGAGTTTTTTTTTTTAATTACATGGACAAATGGATAAGCAGTATTTGGGGATAAAAAGGAAGAGTAGACAAACAACAAAAAGAAAAATAGGGAAAAGTAAAAGAGAAAGAGCAAAGCTTGCCCGGCCCATATCACTAGCTGTCTTCTGAACTGTTTCTCTCTCCTTCTCTCTTTCTATTTCACTCTCCCTCCTTCTGTTCTTTCCACAGTCTCTCAACGGATGGATCCATATCTGTCGGTGTTAAATTATGCATGCCATAACTCAATAATGAAACAACGTAAAGATGGGCAGCCGCGGAACTGACATGGGATAGGACCAGTCCAACGCTGTAATGTCATCAGCTTTTGATCTATGATAATTATGATACCTCGGTATGCGTTTAGGCTACAGCGTCCAGACATGATTTATTTATAGGCACCTGCTATGCAGTCTAAAAGAAATCACACAGCGAATGAGTGGTCCTTTAACTGCAACCACACAAAATCAGTTTCTGGTGTTACACTGAACCGTATATAGTAAGATTTAAATACGGGAAGTTGCTACAAATCCTACCTGCACCTAAACAAAGTTATCCTCGAGCGTGAACCACTTTCTGGTGATTGAAAATCCCTGCTTCCTTCACATATATTTTCTGCCTAGTTCTTGATGTAAGGTAGATGGATGAGGACGAATACATGGATGCAAATCCTTAATCTTGTCAAGCGGGTTGACTGGATGTTTTATGGTCATTCACTTAGCTGACAGCATACAACAGCTTACAAATCAAATTCAAGGGAAAATGAAAGAACTAAAATGACTTTATTTAAAAAGGATGACAGCAAAAACAGGCTTTGGCATTGCATAATACAGTGCTTTGCTTTCTTTCTTTATGCATTAAATCTGCACTATTTTAGGTGAATTTATACATATTTTACGACATTGAGGCTTTTTGATAGATTAGATAAACATGTTTTAATATTCAAAAACATTTAGTTAATTATTTCTCTCATACCTAATAATATGTTTTTTTTATAAAATCAATTTTAGACAAACAAACTGCTGCTTAACAGATAGAAAAAAGCAAATACATTATAAGCTATATCTTTTTACATAAAAGTGACATTTCCTCAGTGTTTAGGCAAAAAAAGACTCAAAATGTTTCTACGTGTAAAATAACATATTTATGATATAATTTAGCTAATAATCTAAATTATCTACTGGTGTTTCCATCTGTGTATATTTGGAGGTTGACAGACAGAAAGGGACACCCTACTGTGTCTCAGCTGCTATATGCATGTCAGTACCCACCCTGCGTTGACGGCAAAGAACATTTGCGCCAACACACACACACACACACACACACACACACACACACAATCTAATGCACAGTGGAGGGCTTCACCACGGTTTCCTCACGTCTCTTTCTACTGCTTAGCTTGCTTAACATGCCCCACAGCCTGCCACGCTTAACCCAACCTCTGATCAGTGTGTGTGTGTGTGTGTGTGTGCGCGCAAATGTTCTCACAATGTTGCCCTGTGTTTGGGTTAAATAAAGGAAATCTGCCAGCTGTATGAAAGTACTAGAGTTGAAGCGTAAGGCTCTGTTACACTATTTAACTGTGCAACTAAGCGTGTGTATATGAGTGTGAGCACTCGAGCATGGTAAATGATAACTACGCTGCAAGTGATGTCATTTTTTGCAACACTGAATGAAGCAGTAACCCTTTCCTACATGTTTCGACATGCAGACAGAGAGAGTGTCCAAAAACTAGAAAGCCTGTGTTATAATATTTAACACAGATCACAAGAAGACAACTTTATGGGACAGTGAAGACGTGTGGCAATGGCTTCAGAGCTAATGGAAATTAGAAAATTAGATTAGATCTTTGTGCAGAAAACAAAATATTCAAAATGATTTAAGTGCTGCCTGTGTATATTAATTACACCCTAAACTCTGGGTGGGGACTTATCAAAAAACCTCTATGCCCTCTATGAAATGAGCAATAAGAAACTAAAAGAACAATAAGTTCAACAAGCATCAGCTGATTCTCCAAACACTCTGTCTCATGCTATTTTAAATATAAACAAAAGCAAGCACCAGTGTACTTCTCATTCAACACATGCAGATAGATGCAAACACACGCACAAACACTTTTAATGTTTTCTTGGTGTTTCAAATTACCTTTAACATTGAACGCCTGAGGAGGGCAGTATTGGTCTGCTGAAGAAATTCCACCATGTCTACCATGGTGTATGTGTATGTGTGTGTGTGTGTTTGTGCATACCTATATGTGTACATACCCATGCATGCTCATGTGCTTGATTATGGAAAGACAGAGGAAGTTTCAATCATTTTAAAAGTGATCACCGGGAAGTGAAAAACAGGTGGAGGGCGTTTTGATGTGAGCAGCCAGCGGCTCACTAACACAGAGTGAGACATGGCTGTAACTGTCATTGTAATAGCTGGACACTGTGGAGACCGGTGTGTGTTTGTGCAAGACAGAGAGAGAAACAGAGAGAGAGACTTTGGCTGTAAGACAAAGAGTAAAGTGTTGGTGCTTACATTCAACAAAAATATCAAAGAGAGAGACTGTGCATGTGAGAAAAAGAACAAACAAGAGACAGGATTGTGAGAGTGTTGCTGTGGATTTCTCTTAAGTGTGTGTGTGTGTGTGTGTGTGCGCACGCTGTAGTAGAAGTAACTGATTTTAAACGGCATTTTATTGACAGGTTGCCGTTCCCTATTTGCATTAGAGAATATGAGTATGATGGGTACAGGCCACAGTTACCTGATACTCCACATAGACAGAGAGAGAGAAAGATGGTGAAGGGGAAGAGAAGACGGAGAGAAGGTTGGAAAGCCAGGCAGCAGAATTAGAGGAGAGAGAAATGTGACGACAACTGTTAAAGACATGAAAGAAGCTGAAATGGAAAGATAGGGGAGAGAGCCGAAAGAGAGGGTTGGAACAATGAGAAAATGAAAGGAAAAAACACAGAGAGGAGAGCTTTGATAACACCTCTTCTAAATAATTAAGAGTTTGACTTCCTGTCTGTGGCTCCCTAATGCAGCGACCGTCTGGGGTGGAACAATGAGATCAGGTTCACACAGACAGAGAGAGACACACACACACACACCCTAAGCAAGCAAGCCGGCTGCAGGTGAAACATATTGTCCTGTACATATTCAAAATACGCCCAACATTCACACACAAGTACTTATGCACAGACGGCCGAAGACAAGACCAGAAAACTGAGAGGGAAAGAGGTATGAATGTGTCCTCTGGAACAGTTTCTATATATACATATTTCAATTTGTATAGAATGGCGCTTCATTTACACTAATATAGTTTAAAGTAAATATTTAAATGTATACTTTTGTGCTTGATTATGTTTAGACCAATTAAATTTATGTCTGTTGACCCTGAGATAAAAATCTCCTCTTCAACATCTTTGTAGTCTTCTTCAGTCCTCTGACTATACATCTGTGGCCCTTTCTTTTATCAAGACAACAGAATGAGAGGAAAGAGTAACATGTGGATCCATATTATCTCAGAACCTCCTTCTTTACAGACAACTGTCCCCTTGAGCTCAACCTTTTCATTGCAAGCCTGCTAAAACTTCTGTTTCAAAAGTTAGAAACAGAATTCAGTAGGAGGTTACTGAGTGTGGTTGTTGAATGAGAGACTCTTTCTACATACTGTAACATTGATATTTCCCATGAAAAACAGACTCAGGATTGATACATTAAAAATAAAGTTCTTGTCTATCTCCTCTCCTCCTTTACCCAGGTCTACATACTTCTACCTATAGTATGGAGCAATCAGAGCATGGACTATAGGAGAAACACATTAATAAATAAAAGTACATACTCTATTCCCTGCTGTTGTGAATTAATAATGAGCCTACAAAAGACCAATTAACCACATGATTAATGCCATAATCTATATAATTGCAGGCAATAATTTATTGTGAGCTAATGATAGCAATACTTAATATCGATTCACATGGGGTGTCTTTGTACAGTAGTGCTTAATTCTTTCTATGAAGTGTCACTTTTCATAACTGCTACAAATGCTATTAATAATAGTCTATTTCTTGCTTCTCCTAAGGCAAACTGTTGATTGCATTGATAAACAAAAAATAGTAGAAGCCACAATTTTTCAAAACTAAAAAAGCAGAAGTGTCAAAATGCCATTCATTCATGGTGTTACAGATTTGTTTTTGTGGCATTTCCTGCCACGTGTAAAATGTAATTTTTTTCTGGAACGAAAACCCCCCACAAATGTCTAAAATATTTGAATTACATTCCTCATTTTTAATGCCTCAAAGCTGACAGTTTAGAACAATGTCTAAAACACTGTATTTTTATATCTTTATCAAGCAATAGGTACTCTTAGATAAAATGTTTTACCATCTGCAGATGAAAGTAATTTTAATAGAAAACACTCAATCAGATCAAATAACACTGCAAGAGTGATTCAATTAAAAAAGATAACATTTTTATTTCATTACTGTAGCTTAAAAAATTTAAATTTTCCAGTTTTTGTGGTTTGAGGGAGTGACTGTGCGAGCTCTTTGAGTGCCTGTCTCTGACAGTGGTGAGAACCGTCGGAGAGATGCAGGGAAGATGAATAATGGCGTATTAAACATTAAGGATGAGGGAGTAGCACAGCAATTATTCCTGTTCATATTTCACTGAAAACACTTAGATACATCTATCCATCTTTTCATCTGTCCCACTCCTTCTGTTTCTCCTTCACCATCTTTTAAAAGTGTCAATCTGTGCACCTTACACTCCCTCTGCTTGTGTAACTTTTCATCTCTTCTTTCTTTATTTAAGTTTTACTGTTGGGGTTACTCCCCACCTCACTCCCTCTGCCTACTTCTACCTCTCTGTTTCACTTTTAACTTTACTGTGTTTGTATTTAAAATTGTAGGTGCACATGATTTACTCGCAGTTACTCATTACAATACCAGCACATACATACAGTATGAAGAGGGACACTTGAGTCTTTTTTTTAAACATTTATCAAACATGTACAGTAGTGTTGTTCTAAGCTGCAGGTCTGGTTTAGGACAACTTTTGAATTAATCCGCAGCAGCCATAAAAAGTTGATCCACTTCTGATCCTTTGTTATTGTAAAACATTGTTCTGTATGTCTGTCAAAACCCAGGACTGAGATACATTATTACACAGGAACATATTTCTAGGTACCTGTGCTAACATGTGTTGTTACAAAGAGAGCTATAATGTGCAGGAATGAAATAGGGTGAGAGAGAGGGAGAGATAAAGGGAGAGAGAGAGACTGCCCTGGTAGTGGTTTTGGCTGAATGCGCAGGGTTTTCCAGTGTCTCACTGGGGGACAGGGGAATTTCACACACGCATGCTGGTTGCTTACACTGGCACATGGGGCTGGTACAGTATTACAGCACATTACCATCTCTATCTGGCATTGTTTGCTTTACCTCATGCCTACACATACAAACACACATGCTCGTGTGCACACTACTCCTGACCATACAAGCCAACCACAGGCGCCGTGGGAATACTCTATTGGCTACTGGCAAAGCTGATGCCTGGTCTGAGTCCAAGACAGAGCAGAGAAGAGAGCTGTGAAGGGAAAAGGCCACTGAATTTCAGCTTCAAAAGATGTCATCACTTGGTACTTCCTCATAAAAATAATAATACAGTAATACATAAAAATCAAATAAGATTTGAAACACTTTAATTTCTGTATTTGAAGTAAGTTTAACTATTCCACATCCAAACGTTGGTCTACAGTTATCCTATTCTCTTAATATTTCCCTGTTTTGTTTCAGAAATGTGTTTTTATACAGACAAGAAACATTTGCTTTACAATGCTTCATGCAGGTGTTTGTGTCTGCATGTGTAAGTGTGTGTGTGTGTGTGTGTGTGTTGTGACGGATGGCAGAGGGCCAGCAACACAGCTCCTCCTCAGGGTAGATAAAACAAGACCCACAAATCACCCAGTCCTGACACCACCATGTTTCTGTGCAGATCTACAATATTAAGACAAGCCAGCACTTCTGTTTGTGTGTACTTTTTAAATGTTTTGTTAGAGCACTGGGTCTCACATTGCTATTGCCGTGGTATTTATGTGCCTGTCTACAATGTTTAATTATGCTTCTGTACTTGTTGTGGTTTTGTTTGTTCTGCATGTGTTCATGTTTGTGTGTAAGGGGCTGGGCCAAAGAGAGAGGGGTGCGAATCAGGTGCCAAAATCAGTCATTAGTTGGCTTCCAGAAACCAGCATACATAAATAAATACATAACAAAGGGAAAACAATGAATGGTAAAATGAGAGAGTTGAGGAACGGAGGAAAAGTGAAATCTTACCAGTCACAGTATACTTTTTGGGCCCATCGTTGTGTGTAAATATGGTTCCGACACCAGTCTGGTTCAGGTGGTAAAGTCGTATGATTCCATTGGGACGACTAGGTTCAGACCAGTTCACGTGGAGGGAGGAGGGGCTTAAAGCTGTTACCACTGGATGCTGCACGCCTTCTGGGACTCCCTGGACTGTCACTGCCAACACCTAAACACAAACACATGGAGGTGGATATCCACACAGAGGCACAGAAACACACACACAAAGAAACATAAAATATAACACATTTCTCACATTTTACAGAATGTTAAAAGGAAAACAGATGGGTTTCTGCAGTGATCATTTATGAACGTAATTAACACGATCACAACCCATTAAAAAACACAGATATACAACTGTTTCTAAGGTAATAAAGACCTTGTTGACAACGAAGAAAGACTCCAAAAAAACTAAAACAAAGAAGTGAATAGCAGCACATTTTTATGTTACAACCTACTGGCCAAAACAGGGAACAACTGAAGCCAAAACACAAACCATCCACCACCTGCACGATGGAAAAAAAATGCTGTATGTACAGGTAGCACCATAATGAGCTTATGAGTTATAATGAGTTGTATTTGTCCAACATAGTGAATGTACTGTTATGGAACTATTGCCATATTTTCATGTACAGTCTGCAGGCTATAGAATTGCACACAGTACTATATTTTATTCCTAGAACCCACTGACTTACAGGGACCGACTGAATGCAAAAGCCAGAAAATGTTTCCCATGATTTACAGTACAGCATATGTGTATTTACTTTAACCTAGAGCAGTATACAAGTGTAAGAATACTGGAGAGTGACAATTTCCCATTCTGATGGCAACATGGATATCCTGCCTTAATAACCTACTGTATCGCTTTAGCATTTATCCATGACAAAGAACCCAACTGAAAGCTGCAATAATCACTTTAATTATGATATCGGTAGGGTTTTCAATCGATAGTATTACGGACGATCACTGCTACAAAAAATATAACAAACCAACAAGCAATCCCCCGTTAAGAGTCAGGTCACGCCAAAACAATATTGCTTTTTAGTACAGTGTTGTGAGTGACCAGCGTATTGTAAATTCCTATTGTAGTATCTGTGGGACCCTGTGAACGTTGGGTGAATGTGGAGACCACAGAATCACAGGGCAATCTGCTGCTAATGGCAACAGGGATATCCTGCCTTAATAGACTGTCACTAGCACTTCCCCCACCTGTCCCACACAGTGCTATGCAATTAGAACACTGCTACTACAACTAAGGAGACACATGCACGTGCACACACACGCACACATACATACACACACACAGACAAAAGTGCATGCAGGTGTACACATGCAAACAGCAAAGGAGGCAGAGCAGAAGAAGATAAGGAAGATACAGGGGAAGTGTTGTATCAATCAGTGAGTGCTTCAGCACTCTGTTAACTGAGATGTTGGTTGCCATATAACAGTACAGTTACCTAAAAGTTTACCTTACATTGCTTTGGTGGACAACTTTTTCCAACTTCTGATATGGAAAGATGATTTGATTTACAGTTTGATTTGAAATGACTGATCCATGCATCTTATGTTTATTGATAGCATGCGTCACTAGGATCCTCTTCATCCAACTCTTCTTTCTGTATACACAGGAATTGAAACTCGGAGGGAGGTAGGAAAATGGGATTGTGAGAGACGGAGAAGAAGGGGAAATGTTGGACACCCAGATGCCAGTGGTTGTGAAAGAGAAACTCGTGTCTGGACAGTGAGAAGGTGTGAGGATGAGAGAGGTTAAGAAAGAACTGAGACAACAGTTGGGAGAAACTGAAGAGCGCAGCTTTGAGATCAGGCAAATGACAGGAGGCAAATAGAAGAGAGAACAGGACAAAAGGATTCGAAAACAGAGGAGGACCAATCGCTCTTCCTCCCTCTCTAAGTGACCAACTGTATTAGATCAGCACCTTCTGTTGTCACAGCAGGTGTGCGTTTGTGTGTGCCTGTGTTTGTTCGTCTGTTCCTGTGTGTGTGTGTGTGTGTGTGTGTGTGTGTGAGAGAGATGGCTGTGATGCCAGGTAATTGCAGTGGTGTATTAGGTTAGCCCAAGTTATCCCATAATTGGGACTGTTTGGCCAATTTTCAATGGTGTACAAACTAATCCAACTCACTCCCTTTCCACCCTCTGGTAGGACTGTGTGTGCTTGTTTGTGTGAACAGAGGGAGGTAGACAGAGAGAACATGGAAGACAGAGATTGAGTCTGTGGTGTAACTGCGTACGGCTTTAGGAGCGTATGTGCATGTAGAGTTCTCCTGTTGGTCATGTGTGTAGTTCTCAGGTAAGTGGAAACCTGCCAGGATGATCTAGGGGCCTGTTGCAATGGAGAAATACTTTTGCTATGAGAGGTCAAGAGGGTGCATCATTTGCATCATGCTGACATGGTCAGTATAAATTAATGTCAGGCACAACTATTAAGTAATGAACTTGTTATGAAACACACTTTTCTCATTATGTCTTGTTTTTACAATTTCACAATTAGAAATTAAATCAGACTAAAAACAGCCAACAGGAACAAATGACTAAATTATTACTCCTGTTGTTGACCCCACTGAGAATCAACAGCCAATTCTGCTCTAAACAGCTTTCATCAACAGGATTAAGCTGATTTCAGCTCATTGTTTTCGTTCTTAACGGGTTTTCATTTTGATTCAGACGTTTCAGTCGTTCTACATTACAAAACAATTATGACCATAAACATCGAGTAGTGGCTGCATAACCATGGGTATAACCACTGAGGAGCCAGCCAGATTAATGTGACTGAGAAAGCATGGGTTATTTTAACAAAGTGAAACGTGTGAACAAAGAGAAATGCAATAATATTCACATATCAGCATATGCTAAAAAATTTTAATGAATACTGTAACATAATCTTTATATACAGTACTGTGAAAAAGTTTCAGGCAGTTTGGGGGAAAAACGCTGTAAAGTAAGAATGCTTTCAAAAATAGTCATGTTAATAGATTATCAATAAAATGCACTGTGAGTGAAGAAAAGAAAAATTTAAATCAAATCAATATTTGGTGTGACCACCCTTTGTCTTCAAAACAGCATCAATTCTTCTAGTTACACTTGCACAAAATCAGGGAATGTGGAGGCATATTGCCAGGTGTATGATTAATGGCAGCAGGTGCTGTGGACTGATGAGTCAAAATGTAAAATATTTGGCTGCAGTAGAAGGCAGTTTGTTCACCGAAGGGCTGGAGAGTGGTACAAGAATGAGTGTCTGCAGGAAACAGTAAACTATGGTGGAGGTTCCTTGCAAGTTTGGGACTGCATTTCTGCAAACAGAGTTGGGGATTTGGTCAGAACAAATGGTTTCCTTAATGTTGAAAAGTACAGACAGAAACTTATTCATCATGCAATACCATCAAGGATTTGACTGGCCCCAAATTTATTCTGCAGCATGACAATAACCTCAAAGATACCGCAAAAGTCATTAAGATCTTTCTTCAGTGTGATGAAGAACAAGGAGACCTGGAAGTGAGGGTATAGCCCCCACAGAGCTCTGATCTCAACATCATCGTGTCTGTCTGGTATTACATGAAGAGAGAGAAGCATCTGAGGCTGCTTAAATCCACAGAAGAACTTTAGGGGGTTCTCCTAGACGTTTGGGCCAACCTACCTGCTGAGTTCCTTCAAAAACTTTGTGCAAGTGTATCAAGAAGAATTAATACTGTTTTGAAGGCAAAGGGTGGTCACATCAAATATTGATTTATTTTAGATTTTTTTTCTGTCTGTCTAAAATATGTCTATTTTTGAAAGCATTATTACTTTACAGCATTTTTTCCAAACTGCCTAAAACCTTTCTATACGTATATGGGAAAGCCGTCAACAATGTTGATATTCTCTCTAACCACTTACTACTCCTTCCTTTATCACTGTCCATTCATATTTCATCCATATCATCATTCTCCCCAATATTCATTTATTGCATCCATTTATCCATCCATCATCTATTTATCTATCAACCCCTCACAACCAGTTCAACCAACTGTACCTCCAGCTCACCCCTCCAGTGACACATCAACAGGCTTCGTCTTTACGTAAGAATGTGCTTATCAAAATAATGAGATGTTAAATTAGCTTTAAAAAAAGCCAGAAAGACAGTTTTCAACAGGAGCTTTCATCACCTCTAAGCCGGAGAAATTAATTGTTGTGGTGATATCAGCTCTGCTACAGCCAGAAAGATAGCAGGGGGGAGTTCTGTGTGAAGCTATTATGGACGCTATCACAAACATCAGGTAGGCTCAGCAAATCCAGAGCCTCGCATATAGGGGGAGAGAGCGGAAACAAGGCTAAATAACAACTTGTTTCGACATGGGAAAAGTACAGAGTTCACACAGTGTGGAAACATCACAACAAATGTCAGACACAGGTTTAAAATTTGTAAAATAACACTTGCAGAACAACCAAGCACCTGAATTATAATGTAAACCATGTTTAGAAATTCAGCATCTTAGGAGGCTTTTATGAGAGGGTAAGAGTATTTCGCTGAAAGGCCACTGGCCAAACAATCGATCAGATGAGCAGCCAACTGCAGATGACCAATGCTTGCAGGTTGCTGCTGTGAGTTAATTTAATGTGAAGCAGGGTGTTGCATGTCCAGGGAATTTCATCTTGACAGAACAAAACAGGAAAAGTGATCTTTGAACACTTGTATTCAGACAGGTTAGTAATAGAATAAGAGATGACTCCAAGTAACAAGAGCAGCTGCCGCACACTGTCTACTATTATGGTAAATTTATTGATAGATACATTTTGGTAAAGCTGCTTTTTGTTTCTTTACAGAAAATCCCCCACTGATAAGCTATCTGATTTTCCTCTCTTTTTCACAGACACATGCACACAGTAACACACTTTTTTATACACCTTTCTTTTCATTCAAGTGTTCGGCCTAAATTAAAGGAGGGAACTAAACAAGAGAGTAAAGTGGTGCTTAGTTCAGTGAAGCTCAGTCCATCTGTGGAGGAGCTGTTAGATAATCATACAGGGGGATAATGTCTTTATGAAATGGGGTGCTACAACAGAGTAAGGTTTTGTAAAATGTGTGCTGGTATATGAAAAAGAGAAAGCTCTCCGTGGCAGACTGGCAGGACAGAGACAATCAAGCAGCACAGAGTAGAACTAAACAGAACAGTAATTAGTCAAGAAATAGTAATGAATATTAAAATTTATTTTGTACAAAACAATTATAATATACCAATGGAGCATCAAAAGTGTTGCTCATCTGTCACTTACTGTATTTGTTATCGCAATAGCTACTGCTGAGATTTCAAGCTTTAAAAAAAGATATGCCAGCTCATTAAGTGTCTTGCTTTGAATGCTCCAAACTCCCGGCAGCCACTGAACTCCTAAAAACTTCAAGACTGATGCAGACTTGGTATTATACAGTATTTGTGGGACAGCTAAACAAACTAGCCACATAGGTTAACCACATAAGCTGCTAATGAGCAAATACTGAAAATGTTAGTCTGAAAAACTGCAAAGGCACCAACACACATGTAGTCTTACCTGTGTACTGTCAGTACAACCAGCCCGGTTACAGACCCTCAGCTGGTAATTGTATTCCTGAAAAGGCCTGATCCCACCTACGTCAGTGAAACTGTTTTCATCACCACGGTAACGCTCTTGTCCATCCCGTAGTACAACATAGTGGGTGATGTCCCCTGGTAAAAGGGATAAGGTTCTTTAATAGGTTCATAATTAATATCAGATTTATCTCTATATATAACATTAAAAACACCGTGTTTTTAAGCCCACATCCACATTAATCATGAATACCTCTCTACTGAAATTAATCCAGCTGGACTACATTTACAGAGAAGGGGATTTTTGGTTATACACACATGCACATACACACCATTAGGCCTGGCAGGTGCATGCCATTGCAGCTGGATGATGTCATCTCGTTCATCTAAGCGACTCCAACGGGGCGGTGCCACTCCCCATGGTTTGTCTTCACTGGTGGTCACTGTAGTAACGCCACTGGAGCCTCGTCCAAAGCCGTTCCAGGCCCTCACTCTGTACTCATAGGTTGTGAAGGGCTCAAGGTCAGAGTCTATTAGAGTAAGGAAGGTAAGAATGAGAGCAGCATTGGGGGAGGGAGAAAGAAAAATCAATTAAGAAGGGGTGCAGGAAAATAAACAACAAATCTGTCAGTAAGACTGTCAATACATTGACTAATAAATAAATAATTTATGAACACTGCAACACTTAAGTGATTACATGTGATTTATACTGTAAGTGCACACATAGGATAATCTCTCATTCCAGTACGCAAACTATCTTGTTGAAAATTCATTGCAAGTTTTAGATGAAAGAAAATGAAAATGAAGAAAAATTTGGGAACTTGAAGAATCCTTTACGCTTAATAGAAATGTTTAAATGAGATTTTGTGATCAGTAAAATAATAAAAATCACATCATGGATTTGCATCTCCTGATATGTGACAGGACAGTTAGTAAATGGGATTAATATAACATGTCGTAACAAGAATTCCAAGATTGAACATGTGCGTACTTGGAGTTGAATTGCCAATATAAGCACAAGTTAGATGAACACGTACCAAATGTTCCACTACTTTTGGTGTGTAGTTGTAAACATCAGGCCGTGACTGAAGCATTCTGGGAGACAGGTTGTGACAACCCTCCACACACATGTGCATTATTTTTAGGGGTGTTAAGGGACTGCTGCTGTAAATGAGACCTTGTTTTGAACTGCCAGTCTGTGACTCTTGTCTTTACTACTGTGATAACTGAAGCAGCAAAACACACACACACCCACACCCACACCCACACACACACACATACACACACACACACACACACACACACACACACTGTTTGATTAAGAAAACAGAAAACACTCATTGCACATATGTAGCTATGTTTGTGTGATCCACCTCACAGAGAAGTATAGCTACTAGATACTCTGTATGTGTGAATGTGTGTGTATGTGTGCATGAGAAACATCTGGTGTATGGTGGGTGGCGACAGCTTTATGTGCCTCTGCCCAGATGGTGTCACAGCATTGCCTAGAAACTCTTATCCTAACCACCCCCCACCCCCCACATACACACATACACACATACACACACACACACACACACACATACACCGGACCACACTGAGTACAGAGGAACACTTAAATAGTAACTAACTGGACACTAAGACACACAATACAACAACCACCCATACCCATTCATAGACAAACACACATCCACAACTACAATTAGTCTTGATTAAGCAAATGTAACTACCCAGATAAATAATGTGTGGACAGACTGAAAATCCTAACACATACGCCCCCCCCCCCCCCACACACACTCACTACAACTCCCTTTGGGCTGATAAATAGTAGCGAATGTTGAAATGGCATTTAAACGCCCATCTCTAAGTTTTAATGACACACAAGTGTACAGCACAGAGAGACACCACGTTACAGCAATCAATGTGCACTGCAACAGCTGTCTTGGTGTGTGTGAGCGTGAGGAAGGGCATCTGTCTCTAAAGCCCGTTGATTGCAGTGAGTAAGTGCAGAATTGGTTTCTGTGGGCTCAAAATTTCTATGAGTGGTGTGTTTCACAGAAGGCCATTTTCTGCATAATTATTCTTCATGACAGCTCGAACGACTGTAGTGAGAGTCCGAATTACTAGACTAAATTCCAAGTCGCAGGTCAGAAGCAGGGATGCAGATATATTGTGAATGGTCAAAATGTTTAAAACTCACATACATTATGCGTATAGAGGCATGCTGATAACAGAAATAGGATTATGAGATTAATATCTACTTAAACTAACCTTCAACTGAGCTGAAGTCTCCTAAATGACTTTAGGAATTCCTTTTGTCATCCTATTTTAACTACCACTAATCAACAATTCCTTATTCCAAGGAAGAAGTACATGTTCAACCTGCCTAACTGCTGTGATCACTAATTGACACACAAACAACTAAAAACTTAAGTTTCCAAATGCTAATAAGCCTACAGTACATGTTTGAAGCTGACAGACACAAACACATACCTGTATAGGTGTATCTGTTGGCGTCTCCGCTGTACACTACCTCCTCATGCGACGGGCACAGGCTTCCCTCGAATTGCGAGTATTCAGTGTTTGTGTGACTGTATGTGCCCGCCATTTTGTATGTGTTTTCACTTCTGTTTGTATGTGTAGACGGGCCCGGAGTCAGAGTTTCATGTGTGGTGTCGATGGAAGGAGAGTATGTTGTGGAGTGCGTGTCAGGGTGTGCGTGTGCAGACAGGACCCATGTGCAGGCGGTTGTAGATGGATCGAGGTCACAGGAGCCACAGTAAGCTGTAGATGCTGCAGCTACAGGACACACGGTGCCCTGCAAACACTGGTGCTGCACAGAGGAAGCAAGAAGAGACAGATAAAGATTATAGAAAGCGTAGAGGAAAAGATGGAAGAGTTAAAAAGTAAGAGAGCATTAAAGAGGAAAGTAAGGGGAGACAAAAAAAAGGAGAAAAGTGAACCCATGAGATTCTAAATCTTTATTTTTTATCACACTCCACACAGACACAGATAACTACCACAAAAATGTTTCTTATAGACGTTTACTATTATCTTACCAGTTGTAAGCTTATAATAATATAAAGTCAGAGGCGTTTCTTATACACATGCTAAATGTAGCTATGCACGTGTTTGTGTGTGGTCTGCATGGACCTTAATGACATCATTAGAGCTAATGAGAATTCCTACCCTTTGTCCCTCTGTGTGTGTGTGCCTCTTTGTGCGTATGTGTATCTCATGCTGACTTAGGAACACACAAACATCACACGACCCCAGTTGATAAATGGAAGATCGCCCAGTTCCCAACTCCTGATGTGACAATGAGTGTGAGTTTGAGAGATGGAGAGGGAGGGAGAGAGAGACAGATCTAACTACTAACATCGCCATATCTTTTTTCTGCCAGACTCGCTTGCATTTCTGAAGTGTGGAAGTCACTTGTGAAATTTGTGTCAATTGCCAATACATAAAAGCATTAAATTCAAATCTATAGGTGCATTTAAATTATTATTGACTTCGTCGTTCTGTACATATGCCAAATTTAGTTGTTCTCGCTAATTTATGTCCCCGCTACACTTAAGTCTGTAAAGAAGGACATGGAATGTCGTTTTCGGTTAATCGATGCCCGCACTCATGAGGCCGATATATCATCCCAAATGACAGCAAGTCTAATCTAAAACCACTAATGGCTAGAGTTAAATATATATTGTTATATAAATAATACATTTATTATGTAACAACTATTTGAAAATTCCCAGGGAGTTCCCTGCTTTTGAAACACTTATAGCAGACATTTAAACCACAGGAAAAAATGTGTGGACCAATGGCACAACTGGACCACTACACAGCAGAACCAGTGGACATAAAAGATAACAAAGAAGTGTAAGAGATCTATAGAAACAAACTGACTATTTAAAACATGACTGACAAAACAGAATACTTGTCTACATGCAAATACAACCTGTTATAAACAACAGAGGGGATTTCACCAACTTTGAGAAGATTACCAGTGAGAGAAAGACCACCAGTTACGAGTGTATAGACATAGACACAGAGACACAAATACAGATACATACAAACACACCTGCATTAACAGGCCGGGTGTGGGTTGGTCAGCACACACGTGTCGTTGAGGGTCATACCCAATCCCATTGCAGCATTCCTCTTCCTGATGTATGACCTTTGACCCACAGCACTGCAATGTCACTGTGGCATTGCCAGCAGGGTGCACTGTGAGATAGCCGTTATTGCCCATACAGCAAAGAGAGCTTGAAGAGTTTATATACTCTTGACCACAGCAAACGAAACCTAAAGACAAGAAGATATGCGTAACATTACTGTTATATAATTTTGTTCAGAACAAAATTATTAACGCAACACTTGTTTTTGCCCCCATTCATCATGAGCTGAACTCAAAGATCTAAGACTTTCTCTATGTACACGAAAGGCCTATTTCTCTCAAGTATTCTCTCAAATCTGTCAAAATCTGTGTTAGTGAGCACTTCTCCTTTGCAGAGATAATCCATCCACCTCACAGGTGTGGCATATCAAGATGCTGATCAGACAGCATGGGTATTGCACAGGTGTGCCTTAGGCTGGCCACAATAAAAGGCCACTCGAAAATGTGCAGTTCCATCACACAGCACAATGCCACAGATGTTGCAAGTTTTGATGGAGCGTGCAATTGGCATGCTGACTGCAGGTATGTCCATCAGAGCTGTTGCTCATGAATTGAACGTTCATTTCTCTATGACAAGCCGTCTCCAAAGGCGTTTCACAGAATTTGGCAGTACATCCAACCGGCCTCACAACCGCAGACCAACCTATAACCACACCAGCCCAGGACCTCCACATCCAAGATCGTCTGAGACCAGCCACACGGACAGCTGCTGCAGCAATCGGTTTGCATGACCAAAGAATTTCTGCACAGACTGTCAGGAACATTTCAGGGAAGCTCATCTGCACGTTTGTCGTCTTCATCGGTCTCGACCTGACTGCAGTTCGTCGTCATAAGCAACTTGAGTGGGCAAATGCTGACATTCAATGGCCTCTGGCACTTTGGAGAGGTGTTCTCTTCAACAAAGAATCGCGGTTTTCACTGTAGGGCAGATGGCAGACAGCGACACCAGATACTGATGTATCGGACCCCCGCAATACAGTGAAACTGCACATTTTCGAATGGCCTTTTATTGCGGCCAGCCTAAGGCACACCTGTGCAAAACCGATGCTGTCTGGTCAGCATTTGATATGCCACACCTGTGAGGTGGATGTATTATCTAAGCAAAAGAGAAGTGCTCACTAACACAGATTTTGTGAATGAGAATGTATATAGTTGAACGATTGTTTAGAAGACATAGAAACAGTATTTAGGCTGCTCTGAATATTGGTGTGCATCTTATCTTACATACATGCATCCTCATCTCCTCTTCCCTCCGTCTTCTCTACCCCTGCATGCCTCTTTTCCTCTCTTGCATTCATCTCTTCCTACAGCAGTAATATTCAGGCTATTCCGTCAAAAGAGTGCAGGGGGAGAGGAAGTGTGTTTTTCTGAGCTGCCATCTCTGACAGTGATAGGTGATGTCTTTCTGCCACCACTTCACCTTCAGCAGCAAGGTGACATTTAAAATACATGATATCACTCCATTTCCCTGTAAATGTTTTGCAGCTGAATATCAAATTTCAAGCATTTTTCTTCACATTCTCCTGAACTTCATACTTCAAATTCAACTAACTTGCTTTGAATGACAAATTGAAACTGTTTTAGTGCCTTCAGATTTGAGGCAAGTCTCATTCTTGGTGGAGAAAATAATGTTTTGTCTACATAACCTTTATAAAGTTCAACTTTATTCTAATTTGAAAAGCTTTACTGTGCTAAACAAGTATTTGGCATTGAACATCCTTCTAGTTAAGTGGTTCTTCATCTGGGGGTCGGGACCTGGTCCCAGTGGGGTTGTCAGAATGCTGCCATAGACACAAAAATAGAATAAAATAACTTAAAAATAACTAGACGGACTACAGTTGTGAATGAAATCACTTTGGGTGGACACTGTAAATATTTTGCACTGTTTAATCCAGTAGGTGGCGGTACTGCCAACCACTATAAAACGACAAAGAAGAATCAGGCCCCAATCAGACAGAAAGCGCTTTGCAGGTTTGAAAACGCGAGGCGCACAGCAGTGCCTTTTTTGGTTGAATTTAGAAAAGAGCGAGGCGCTGCGGTTTTTTAATGTTGCAAGGCAAATTTTTCAACTCTCCGCGACCGGGAAAAAACGCTCAGCGCCTCGTCACGCTGTTGCCGTTTTTACCAGCTCGTATAAACAGCACGCAGAACGCTCACTGCCAGTCGGGGGGGGCGAAATATTTTCAGAAAGGGGTCGGACTGCCACAAAGGTTAAGAACACCTGTTCTAGTTCAATGGCAAAAGCTATATTTATAACTCTACTGTAATGCTAGGTTTCTGCTAGACGCAGTGTCCCCAGCACAAGGGTGCGCGCTCCAAAAATAATGTCATGATGTTTCTTGTATCGAGTGCAAAGGCTCCCCAAGTAGTTGCAGTAGTCTCAGTGCTTGGTAGTGCTGTATTTTCAAACACTGTAGTGTTCAATTAACAGATAATAATAATAATAATAGTAATTCTGGCACGTCATTTCACTGTCGCTATGATGACCAGTAGTGACAGTAGATTCCAACCCCAGACGTTGAGGTTCCTTGTGCTTGTCTTAACTCCTAAGCAACTGGGGTGCCGCCCCACTAACTGGACACTAACCTAACTTGGTTTTCCTAAATCATACAAAGCAATACCATAACATAGGTGAGAAGTTCAGAAAACACTGTGTGTGTTAGATTAAGGTTATGTCATGGAAATGAGGCTGAAACAAAAGTGGCAGCAGCTCTTACACAGCTAAACTAATGGAAGCTGAAGGTAGAGAGTAAACATGGTGCTTTTTCTCCAGTGGCCCTCCTAATAACACAAGTTGAACCAATCTGGTTACTTTGACGTCTTAGCTTAGTCGAGGGCGGGGAGCATAAAGCTTCGGCCTTGCAATGGATTAGGGCTATAATGTTGTCCTGCTATAACAATGAGTCAGCAAAGTAACCCCCTGCTGTGAGGATGCATTGGAAATACAAATGAGCATGGCACGGCACGATTAAAACATCATAACTGTGCTGGTGGAAAAAGGATAAATCGTATTTTAATGAGGCCAATAGTTAAAGCTTCTCATTTTGAATCAGACCGAAATATTATAAGAACCCCTCTGTCTTTTGTAATTATTTAGTTTAGAGTTAAAATAATCTAAGTTTCATGAGGTATTTAGCAAATTGACGATAAACTCATGACATGCTGATCTGTGGCACTATCTACCCCCAGCTGTGTTGCCCATTTTATTTGACAGCAGACATTAAACACTAAGTCATTGCTTTGTATCATGATCTTGGCCTTTAATGGGGCTGCAGCTAGTTGTTGAGTGATAAATAACTTATTGTTTAACAACCTAATCAGCGTTCACTCTTTACCTACATGAAATGCTGTTAATTTAAGCAATCATTTCACTTAAAGGCCAAAAGTGGAGAATGGCACATATTTTCTCCTGTGCTGTTGCAGTGCATTATATCCTCACCGCATCCATCACAGGCAACATGTGACAGGAAAATGCATGTGTGTGTGTATGTGTGTGATTGTGTGACATAAAGGCAGTCTGACGGCTAGTAACTCACTTAGCGGCGGCAGCTGTTGCAGAGCAGGGGCTTGGTGGCCAATTCCCCCAGCGCCTTACTTCAGCTTCAATGACGCGCAAATAAACAGCTCAACACTTTTCCAAAATAGCTTCTTTCCACTCATCCTTCGTCCTCCTCACCTCTACTCCTCGCATCCACCTGGACACCAGGCCCTCCACGACTCACAATTTTAGCAATCCAACTGTCCTTCCATGTATCGTTCCACATGGCTCTGTTCAAGCTCTCTACATAACTTGATTCACTCTTGTGCTTTTTCTGACCACCTTTATCACTTGTGACCTGAAGTTCAGGAGTTGTCTCCTGCCTCTTCTCCACTCTGCATCAGTTATTTCTCTAATCATATTTCCCCCTACATCCCTAACTTCTATATCAACCTATATCTCCCCAATTTTCCAGGTGCTCTCTTATCTTATGTCCTCTTCTTCTCTGTCTTTAATGCCTTATTTTCCTATCATACTCTTCATCCTTCCTCCATTTCTCTTGACCATGACCATGTCCTCTTTTCTCCTCATCATCTTCGCATCTTACTCTTGTTTCCATCTCCTTTTCCTTTCACTACTGCTCTCTCTATCTGTCTTTGCATCCACAGTTCATAGGTCTACATTGTTTGTTTGCTGTTCTGCAGCTAAACTTCACTATTGTATTATCACCCATTCAGCAGAAACCCAATCCCTGTCTTTGCAAGTGTTATCTGTGAATGGGTGTGTGTGACATGCTTGTTCATTTGTGTTAACGTTTTGAAACACACACCTCGTATTTTCTCTTCCTCTTTATAAGCTGTGTGTGTTTGTGCATGTGGATGCATGTGCGTGTATGTGTTGACAACATTTTATCACACACCTCTTGTTTTCTCTCCTGCATCGCAGAATGCTTCAGCCCTAATCTTCAGATTTACGTTGGATTTGCATACATTCGTTAATAGCGTCGGGAGCGCTGCGTCAACACAAGGTGCTTAGACAACGTGAATTATTATTAGGGTTCCAGTCATTCCACTTAATGATAAGTCAATATTTAGCCCTGCCAATGAACTACTGATAAAAATGTGTGTTGTGGATTAGGGTTATCCGAGCTCTCTAGGAGACCAAAACCCCTCCACAACTTTAAACAAACCAAACACTTTTAAATACCTGAATATATTACAAGGGGTTTGGCACAAAGTGCAGAGAAAGTGCACACATACACAGATTGTGTTCATGCATACCAGCACACACAAACACAAACTCAAGATGAAGCAAGCACATAAAAGCTGATGTACTTATTAAATAATGCTTTTGATGATTTTAGCTTATGGTATTGGTATATATGTTGGCCATTAAGTTACAGGAAATTGCAGAAAATAAATGAAGAATGGTTTGAAAATGTGTTTTTGAGTTTAATCTGTTGACATAAATATTGTTGGTTGGCTCTGTTAGAAACAAACCAGCACCAGCAAATGAGTGATATATTCATACATAAAGATGACTGTCATCAGTCAATCAAAAATATTTTTTAAGTTCATGATACAGGCTTGTCCACACTGTAAAAGCTTCTTTGTTTAATATTTATTATAGTTTAGATTTTTTCAGTACTAATATAAATATATTTTGTTGTGAGTTATTGTTTATAGTTTCTTCTGACAGTAATTTAATTTCCAGTGCTTTCCAGTCTTGCTCAATTTCTTGGTCACAACTCAATCTAAGGGATCCTTATCATACATGTTTGTTGTTTTGCATATGTTAAAAAAACAACACCAGCTCAATAAATAGTATCAGCTTTAAAAATCCAGTATTGGTTGGGCTCCAGTACACACACACACACACACACACACACACACACACACACACACACACACACACACACACACACACTCACTCACTCACTGCAGGAAGATGTGTGTGTGTGTGTGTGTGCGCGTATGCATGCACACACTTTGTGCTCCGGAGGGGCCAGACTATATGTCATGTCGAGAGATGAAATCACAGTGGATTGACTTTCTCACACAGTGCACAGTGTTCCCCTGTGAACACACACATGTGGATGTTGGGTAAGCAAGCACACAATAATCAAAGACACACACACATACACACCTACTCTTTTCCCAGCTGACTGGCTGTCCTCGTGTCTTTCTGACGTCTTCTTATTCTTCTTTTTTAAAAATTTTTTTTTGTCTCAACAACATTACCAGCTGGGCATGTGTGTGACATTGTGTGCATTTGTGTGTACGTGCATCTTTGCATGTATGTGTCTTGAGTGTGTGTGTGTGTGTGAATGCCTGTGCTGAGCCTAGGTATATTTTCACCACTCTTCAGGGATTCACTAAAAACTGAGACACAGCAAGCAGCTGTTCGAGTGTCTGTGAGAGAGGGACAGAAAGAGACATCAGAGAGAGAGACGGAGATGAAGAAGGGGGAAGTGATAAAAAAATGACAAAGCTATAAAATGGGGGGGAAAATGAATGACGTGAATGAGAAACATTTACTAAAAACAAAGAACATAAATTACTCTATTTTGAAATCTACCGTGGTTGCACCAAAATCAGTGAGAGTACCATTTTTGTCAATTACAGACAGTACAATTTTTAACCATCATAGAGATTTAAAATTATTAAATGAGCACTACTTATTTTACGGCAGACTGACACAGACACTCCAATCCTTATACATTCTGCCTACACCATTTCTGCCCTCAACCATGCCAGAGACATTGTAGCTGACCTGCCGTTGTTTGATTTGACAACTTTTTCTCAAATGTGTAAATTAACACATTGGCCCTTTATGTTGTATTTAACATTAATGTTGAACAGCTTTAACTTACTAATAGAAATTTTCTTCAATCATATAATTATTAGAACTCTTAAAATACATTGCTTGTAAAAAGTGTTTACTTGAGCCAGTCCAAGGTGTGGTACACTTGCACGTGGTTGTACGTGATCAAGATTATACCACCTCCCCCTCATTTTGAGCCAGAAAAAACCCTGGTCCTGGGAATACATCTTCACCAGCCAATTAAACTGGTTCAACACAAAGGCTGTTCAATGTATCCGAAATCATTTTGGTTGTGGGCAAAGGTAAAGGGCACCTCTGTCATATAACCTTAACAGAGGCATGACACGGCCCTGTGAGTTGAATAATGGGTAGATGAAACCAATGGCAACTGTGGTGTAGGGATAACAGTTTAATTGAAACAAAATGTTTATCCAGAGGTATGTAGCACAACTGAAATATCTCATCCAGGTATTATTTGCAGCTACATCCTATAATCACTTGCTAAAAATGTGCTGTGAGTGTGTGTGTGTGTGTTCTTGTGCATGCATGCAAGCTCAATTTGCTGAATTTTGAATAATTGCCCATACCAGGAAGTTATGTTTTTCAATTTTTTACTTTTAATAAATCTACTATGTGTAACAGTAACAACATCAAGAATAACACAAAGGGAAATAAAATGCAAGCACACACACACACACACACACACACACACACACACAAAGCAGCCGGTCCTCATCGCTGTGCTCACCAGCCTCTGGTTCTATTCTTGCCAGTCATTAAAGTAAACCTAATAGAAAAGCCATCATCATAAATACATTAACAGAGAGAGAAATGTCTTCCTGTGTTCAGAGAGTACTCGATCTTCTAAAGCAGCCAGACGCTGCTGTTTGGAATGCACTACTGTTGGCCATTTGCTACCCATCATTGATGAGGGGCTTTTGGCAATGATACACACACACACACACACACACACACACACACACACACACACACACACACACAAACAAACAAACAGAGAGACATACACACTCAGAAACTGATGAGAATCTTTTGGCAGAAACAATGAAAAGATATGTGATGGATGCATAAAGAAACATGTGAAAATGTAAACACATTCAGATACGTATACAGAAACAGACAGCTGCATCCAGAAAGTGAAGCATACATGCACCAAGTTGAAGTAACAAACCATGCACACTTGCACGCTTGCACACACTTCCACACATAAATGCATCCACTCTCACAACTCCGCCAGGCTCAGAGTGAGCTAGCTTAACTACTGGGATAATTTCCCTCCAGCAAATGGTCACTGTGCCCTTGAAAAACATATTTGATTATTACTTTTTCTCCCCCTCCTCTTTTTTTCTTTTAGCATCATCACAGCCATTTTCATCACGCGCTCTGATGATGGCACGGCAAGGCGCGTTAAGATAACACCCCGGCACCGGCAGGCTTTTAACACTTAAACGGTGAAAAGGGATATTCAGATTTGTCCTTGAACGTTTGGATGGGGCCTGCTGGGCTGGGACAGAGGGAGGGAGTAAGGGAAGGAGTTAAAGAAACGCATACATTTTTGTTAGATTCGCTTAGTTTAAGAAAAAGTGAGGTGGGGAGGGCATTTATGGTAGCACCCACAGTGAGAGATGGGGAAGACGGGGTTGAAGGGCAGATGGAAGAGTTAAAGAACTGTATGCTATAAAGAAAAAGTGTGAAGGGGAAATGATTACTGGAGCGCGCACAGTTAGGCAGGGGACTTAACGAGAGTCAGGGAGCAACGGGAGGCCAAAGACACAACACACGTTCCTTTAAACACCATCTAATCTCACCTAAGACTTAGCTAAACATCTTACTTACAAATTCAGAGAGAGAAGAAAAGAGGAGCAAATGAAGAGCTTAAAAGTTGGTCTAGAACCTGCGACACTGGAGGAAATGCTGCAAGACAACAGAGGCACTCTCGTCCAAAAATAAACAGTATTTAATCTACTTGAAAGTGAAATGAAAGCTGTTTAAACAAACTGGCAGATTTGGAAGGCAGGGATTTAGCATGGACACTTTGTGTTGTTGTATAACAACTAGGAAATGTTGAGGAAAGGATTATAGACCATCTCGATAATACGCCAACGACTAAAACTGGCCAGAGCAGAAGCTAGGTCTGCCATTTAAGAAGGCATATTAGTTTTACCTGACCAGGTAAATTAGAATAAAGACATATGTAGAAAGGAACATATACACAATTAAGGTAGTGAGGCTTGTAAATTGACTTGAAAAAGAGCACTTATGTAAGGTGCTGCTGTAGCTGTTTCTGATTAAAATTTATGACGACAGAGTAAAGGATTTAAAGAAACCCAGTAAACACAGCTAGATTTCTAGAAATGATGAAATGGTGTTCATGGCTGTCCATCCATTTTGATATTACCACTGGGGAGTGCCCAAGTCATCACTAGTCAATCACTAGGGCTGTCCCAGACTAAGGATTTACATAGTCAAATGCAGAGTTATGACATTCGGCCGCATGCATTTCGTGCATGTTGGCCACACAGTATGCATGTGGCCGAATGTCCCGCGAGGTACGGACAACTCTGCACAACAGCGGTGAAGTTTAGGCTCCATCTCTACAGCAAGTTCCTCTTCTGCCACTACACACTCACACACATACACACTACGCCTACACATGCGCACTGATGCCCCCTACCTTGAGGGTTAGGGTTACAATTCTGGATTTATTCATGCGCCTTAAAAACATTTATTAAAAGCTTAGATTCTTTTCTCATTTTTATTTACAGCATTATATGTTGAAATGTATATTGCAATAGGCTGTATATAAACTTATTGGGAGAACTGGTAGTTAGGGTGAAAAATCAGGCGTTGAGATCCCCCATATCGGCAAAATGTCATGATCCTCATTTTGCAGCAAAGCTTTGTAGCTTCGCAGCATCGTATCTTCGACTAATCTTGGTCAGCCCTAGAAATCACAAATCCTGCTCACAGCAGCTGTAAATCCAAAGACATAAACTAAAAAGCATATAAAAAAAAGAAACCTCATCGAATAAGTAGGTTTCTACAGCTAAACGGTAGAAGAAGAAGATACTTTATTGTCACATACATGTAGCGAAATTCATTCTCTGCATTTAACCCATCCCTCAAGGGACCAGTGGGCAGCCACTGTGCAGCGCCCAGGGACCAGCTCCAGATCAGTGCCTGGTAAACTGCAACATGTTTTTGATGGTGGGGGAAACCGGAGCACCCGAAGGAAAACCACGCAGAAAGGCCGGGATGACTGAGGATTGAACCCACAACCTTCTTGCTGTGAGGCCACAGTGCTATCCACTGGACCACCGTGATGCAGAGTAGACTTAAGCCTACACACTATATGATTTTTAGCTTGATTTGCTGCTCAGCAAGCTCGGAGGCTGAGATCGGGCGTAAATCAGCGGTCAATCGGCGGTCGCCAGTCGTTATGTGTGAACAACGCATCAAAATGGCTTCCCAACACATTTCTGACACATCGCCGACGTCTGCCAGGTATCTAGCATGCCAAATATCTGGAAGAGTCAGCCGACTCGACATCCACAACCAGCCAATGAGAGCAGGCAGCTACTTTTTCACAACAAAACACTTTTTACTCACCTCCAGCTCTCTCTGTAGCTCAGACAACCCCTACTACCTGCTTGTGCTAATCCATTCTTTCAGCCATATTGTTTGTCTTTATAATTGTTGTCGTTATAATAACAAACAACAGCTGTTTTGTGTGAAGGTTTGCGTCATTTCACGTGAGCTTTCTTGACAAAACGTGGTTTGGAGACCAGCGTCGGGTGACACAGCCGCTGTAAGCTCGTGTAGTGTGTGACCCCCTGTCCCCGATCAGTCACGTAGTGTGAACGCCACAACGACTTCAAGACTCCCGTCACAAGACGACAAGTTGTGTAGTGTGAATGGCACAGCCATCGGCTGACGCTGAAAGTCGTGTAGTGTGCACAAGCCATAAGTAAATCCTGATAGACATTTGCACTATTAGGAAAAACTGTGCTTTCTCTTGGTATAGAATGACTCTTCCAACCTTAAAAGTCTTCATCAAGTAATCACAAATATCCTTAAAACATGCCAGATGATCAGGATGAGTAGGTACATAGATGGGTGGGTGGAAAGGAATGTCACAAGCTTATTGAGGGAGAACAATGACAACTTATTGCTCAAGTTTTGAATCCAAGAACCCAAAGAAATATTTGGAAGAACTCTGTCCATTGGCTCAGCTTTGTGTTTATTTCTTGTGTTTCTTTGATACAGGTTGGGTGAGGTAAAGTTTTGATTCTACACTTTTTTTTTCAAATAGGCCAGGCTTGTGTGTGTTTGTGTGTGTGACAGAGAGAGAAAGCGCTCATGCAACTTTGTGTTGCATATTTTTGTATGAGCAATTTTGTGTATATACACATGCACGTTTTCTTGTGAGTGTGTGTGGTTGTTGTGTTTGTGTGTGTATACCTACGTGTGCACATGTGCACGCAAGCCGGTACGTGTATCTGTTGCCAGACGGCTGTCTCCTGGCATTGCTGTTCCCCTGCAGTGTGTGTGTATGGTTGTTGACAGTGTGGACGGTAATGTGTGATAGATCGCACTTCAGGGACCCCATAATCACATCAGCCTAACCTAGTCTATCAGCTGGGCACAATGGGATACCCTTCACTCCTCCTTTAATCTGCTCCATCTAGCTCTTCACCACTCTTCTGTTCTCTCCTCTTTTTTTCTTTCACTCACATTTTTTGCATTTTCCTTTATCATTTTCCTTTTTTCATTCTGTCTTTTTGCATTCTTTCTTACAATAAACATTTTATTCAAATGTCTTCTGCTGTATGTCATAAACTTTTCTCCCTATTTCTTTCTCTCACTTTTTTGTATTCATTTTACAATGTAACTTCTTTATAGGTACACTATTTTTTTTTTAATTGTATCAGTAGTCTTCTCTTGCTTGCATTTTTCTTTCTTTAACAAATCTGTCTCTCACTATATCATTAAAAATACAAAACCCCAGACATGGCGAGAGGCAGCAATGAGAGTGAGTGGTGCCAAGGTTAAGTAGCCTATCCTATAATAGGTGTTGCTGTGCGCATGTTGGGTGTGTAAGCGTGAGTGTCTTGAAACAGACGTGTGGGGTCGAGGTTGCATAGCTGGCCCCAGGGCTCCCCGACAGTGCAATGCACCCGGCAAATGGCCCTTAGCCTTGCTAGCGCCGCTAGCCCTATGATCCATCATACCATATGTTCTCAATGGGGAAGCTAACGCTAATGACTGATGAGTGGATGGGAAGGGGGCACATAAAGAAAGGGAGGGGGAAGAGTAGAATGAGGAGAAGGGGAGGAAGAAAAGGTGGTGGGAGAAGAGAGGAGGAGTAAGAGGCCAGAGGAAGCAGGGAAACAAGTTCAGAAAAAGTAACAAACAAGATGAGAAAGCAGAGGAGGAGATGTGAATTAAATAACAGAGAGGAAGAGGAGGAGGAGGAGAGCATATGCACTCCTTGGGAGGCCACCTCAATATGAAGGATGACCATATAGCCTGCTCAGTTGGATAAGAAAAGAGGATTTAGTGGAAAAGAAAATGAAACAGATGAGACGAAACGAGTAACGATGTAGTAGAATACCTTAAAAATCACACGTCAAAACAAAGTATTGCTCTGATTAGTGTTTAAGCGTGAAAATTCAACAAGTCTTGAAAACAGGGCTTTTTAGTAATAGAGAGTAATAAACAATAACAGCCAGGAAACCAAAACATATTTCAAATAAAAGCATCATTTTTCTGCTGACTTGCTTTCTATGAGCTTTTTTTGTCAGTATTTCTGTGTGGGTAGAGATCTTGTGTGTGTGTCTTTGTGTTTGTGGATAGGCTAATGGAGTACTATAGGTCTGTCCATATGGGCCATTGTTTATGTGTGATGAATAGAGTCCACGTGTCGGTCTCTGGCACTCAACACTAAGCGAACCCTGCCGAGGGCACCCTGTTGACTCTGTGTGTGTGTTTGTGTGTATGTGTGGGTGCATGTAATATGTCTATTTGTGTGACAGTGTGTGTACGAGTTTGTGTGAAGGAGAGAGAATGAGTGTGTATTTGTCCTGCTGTGTGTTTGGCAGTGCCCTCAACGGTGCCATCCCGAGTGTGTTTCATCATCATCTGCCATGACAAAGATGTCTAATGACACACACATACACCCACACATACACACACACGCACTGTCCCATCTGTGCCATGGTATCCGGGTGCTTTGGGACACTGCGGGAAAGGAAGAAAGGGAAACGACCCCACGTACCTGCACCATGTGTCAACCCTCTTTGCTTTACTCTCTTCTCCTATCGTTTTCTATCTTTTCCCTCACTCTCTCTGCACCCTAAACATTAAGATCCTTTTTGGGGCAGAGTAACTAGTTTTCTGAACTAAGGGCCTTTTTGTTGATTGGATTTAACAAGACAGGATTTCCCTATCCAGAAAGTTCAGCAGCCTGTCAAATTTCAGCCAGTGTGCTTCCACTTAATTCAGCATAGAATCCTTCATTTTCTCCCTCTTATCGAAATATGAAAATAGTCTAACAACACTGGATGTTTATGTTTGTATCTGTGTGTTTACTTCACTCACCTGGGGCATATGTATGCACTTCCCCCCTTTCAGCACCCCCGCAGCACACCAGTGTATTATCTACAATCTGGCCACCACAGCATTGGACCCCATAGCCATCATGTAGGCTCCCACTACAGCAGAGCTGGCCGCCTTTCATGGAGTAAGGAACCCCCCCACAGCAGCTGTCACCCAGCCCCACTGAGACCCGGGCCTGTGAGTGGTCAGGACAGCAGTTTTCATCTACAAAGACAAGGGCAGATGAAGGAAACACTTGAACAACATGGAAAAGAGTAGACTCAATCAAGTAGAAAAGAGCAAACCCCATGTGAGTGTAAACATGTGAAGTGATATGAAACTCACTGGTCTTTACATGAACATAGTATCCTCCACAGCACCGGTGGTCAGGGAGTGAAGGGTGCAGTTTGCCATTGCAGCAGACTGGATTGGGGGAATCACTCAAACTCGGGTAACTGCCCTCACAGCAATGATGATGTGGTTTCTTAGAGTACAATACTCCATTGCAGCAAACCTGGTGTATATACAGTTGTACACACACACACACACACACACACACACAAACAGGTATGAAAACAAAATTTGCACAAACACGGTCACAGTTTTATGTGTATTGAAAGTATGATACTATGTATGCGCTAAAGAGGAGGCCATTTGCTTGTTAAGGGGAATGGTTCTATGCAGGCCAACACTCCCCACAAAAGTAGACAATAGTAGAAACAAGGTACAGCGGTGTTATTCAGGAATGATGTGATTTTGATGAATTCAAATGCAAAGTTGGTGTAATATTTCACAAGGTGTGTCTGTGTATGTCTTTGTATGTGTGAGTTTAAATGTGGTTATTGTTTGTGCCATTGGGTGCTGTGGGGGTAAATGTACAGTATGGCGGGTTTCACTGTGCCAACTTGGCTGGCATTCAATGACACAAGGATGGAAGTGAATGCAGATGACAAGTTAATCTGTTTAGAGAAATTAATCACTGAGAGGATGAATAGCGTGTGCACAGAAGAGGAAATGTGAGAGTGTATATTTGTCTGTGGGTCTCTATGTTTCTTTTTATGCTTGAGCGTGTGTTTGTGCATCTAAGGTCTGGTGAGTAATATCCTGAGGGAGTACACAGCAACAGTGTATTCTCCACTTCAGATGAGCAGCCAAAGCAAAGACTCTGGACTTGTTTTACACATTTCTTTTGCTGTTGTTTTGTTAGTTGTGGTTTTAATGATCACTTATGACGAGTTCTAGTCAAAAGAGGCTCTTGCATTCAGGTGAAAAGGGAAGGGCAGAGCAGAAGAGAGGAGAAATATTACCCCTCACCCATCCCCCCAAAATGCACTATTCCCAATATAACCATAATCATCATGTGTTAAGTCTGTCTTTTCAAAACCCTATCAGTATTTTAATATACACTGTATCTAACACAGCATTATTAGATGAGGCATATACAAGTGTGTGCTGTTCAAAGTAATACTCTTGACTTGACAGAAAATGAAAAATGCATTCCCCCACTAGAACAATCAATATTATATATATATATTGTTTTGGCCTGTGAGTTTTGTTCTGTCTGTCCGCAGTAGTGTCAAAGTCAATGCAAAATGCATGTGATGAATGATCAACAAACAACTGGATGAAATATTATTTCACAGCTCCACCTCATACAGAACAAAATGAGAAACCAAAAAAGTATCAAATGACCAGAACATAATCACCTGAATGTCAGGAGGGAAGCAGGACATCCCACACACACCATGACCAGCAGGACACTGCAGGTAGGAACATCTGAACTTTACGGCACCTGCACCCCCTGACTCTTCTCCCACAGAGGATGAGAGCCCTGTTGACCCAATGGCACATGACCTCAGGGTTCGTCTTAAGACCTCATAGCCCAGCATGATCCCACTGGGTCTGCCTGGACGGGACCATTCCAACCTCACTGTCCTGACAGGGAGAGAGACCAAGACAAGGAGAGAACGAGACATGGGGGTATGTTCTTCTTCACACTCCTTTCACACTACCAGAATGCACACGAAAAATCCAAACACACACACACAAATGCATTCATGCATGGTTAATGGCTGACAAAGTTGAGTTACAGTGTCAGGGTGTGTGTATCTTTATACACTTCTCACTATTGATTTTCCTCTTTTTTATCTCTGACATCTTTGGCAGGGGAAAGACCTGTGTAGTAACACACAGAGTTACAACTTTCACAGTCTCCTAGACAGAAAACAAGCCACAAATCACCACTTCCTCTGCAACTGTAAGATTTGCAACATCGCAATTTAGGTCAAAAGCAAGAAGCAGATAGATTACAGCATCATTAAATTTAACTAACTATAAATAAAATGTCAGTTTAAAGTCATATATGGGAAACAAATAAAATTTGAGGTAATATGTTTACATTACTTTAACATGGTTTATCGTAATTATTACTGAATACTGTATTCTGTATAGCCGATAAACATTTATACTGAAAACACTAAATCTAAAGTTTCATGAACCAACACTTAAATGGCAACACTCACACTATTTTTTGCCCGTTTCTTTATTGACTTTTACATCTTTTTTGTGCATGTAATAGGTTGAAGGCCTGAAGTCCACACCGTAGGGATTTACCATCTCCCACAGAAAAGACTATTCTGAACTGCCTGAAAACAGCTTGATTGTAGTCCAGCCTTTACTTCTGTAACCTATCTGCGTCACTTTGCAACACATGTCATAATGCTCGCCTAGTGGTTAGTCAGGCTCGCCCTCAAAAACACTGGTGGAGAAACATACTGAGCTGCAGCACACAGTGACAAGACGTCCCCCTGCTGCCTCCCCTCACCCCCACCCTTCCTACCGAACGTTGGATACCCTCCAGGCAGTCAATGGACACAAAGTTGTTACTGTGATTTGAGACAGTGCACAGTAAAAAATGTTAGTATGAGTATGAAACATAAATTTGTTACAAATAAATAACTTCCACTCTGAAACTCTTTCTTCAGTCTAGGTTGCTAAACTGGTTCAGGAACATGTACAGCTGAACCGAAGCCGTGTTTACCGGTTTGTCAGGACCCGCCCTACTCTGCTCCTGATTGGCTAGTAGTCCTTAACTAGGTACTGTGCATGTCCAACTCCCAACAAATCAAACAGAAGTGACATGCCTCACTCCACAGCTAAAACGGTGCGCTCAAACCACAGGTTTAAAAGAGGTGCTGCAGCAATAACCAGTCTGACAAAAAAATAATTGTTTTTTGAAAATTAAACCATGTAAACCTGTTCTGGTACAACCCCTAAATAAAATTACAGCTGAAAATTTGCATAATATGACCACTTTCAGATATATTCAGAAAACATGCAGAAAGTTAGAAGAAAAACTAAAAAAAATATTTGCGGTACATCTCTGTATTACCTGGGACTGATAACTTGTGAGTGTGGCGCGGCCAGGTCGGCAGGCAGGTCCTCCACAGTAGTTGTCTGAGTAACATTACTCCGCACACATGCATACACAGTACACACCTCCACCTGAAGATACAAAAAACAAATACAGCAGGGAAAAATATAATGCATATGTTTGCGGGTATGTGTGTGCGTGTGTGTGTGTGCTTTTCTTTGTGTGTGTACCTGTACGCTGTAGACAGTAAAAGGCAGCAGGTCACCCAGCATGTAGGACCCTGAGCTGTTGTCTACACTGCCATGAAGACGGTCATTAACGTAGATGTAGTAACCAGTAACTGCTCCATTGGGCCTTAGAGGAGGGAACCAGAGCACACGTACTGTGCTGCTGTTAACTAGAACCACCTCTGGGGCGGACATCCCGTCTGGCTCTGAGGATAGCACATGTGAGAGTCGAGACCCAAAACAGTATCATAAGAATAACAAAATGTTCTATAGTGATTAATATAGCATAGTAACCTAAAGGAAATGAGTTACAAATACAGGCAAAATGAAGGAGTGAATGACAGAGACTGTGAAGGACATGGTAAATTTTACAAACAGAGGACAAGATAAAGATAAAGAAGAAGATCTATAGACCATGAGCATTAAAAAGTCAAAGAGTGGGAGGAGAACATAGAATATTGTTAATTTAACGTTTCTTCAAATGACAATGGAGGTCAAGTTGTGAGTAGAAAATGGAGAATGAGAACCAAACGCAGAGGAAGAGGATATGAGAGATGTGTGAGAGAGGTAATCATACAGACTCCATCTATTATTTTAAGTGAAAATGCACTCAGCTAAAATAAGTTAACCCAATTCATTTGCTGCCAATGCACTTACCTAAACCCAACCTACTGCTCTACATTTCATTTACTGCAGGATAGCATTATCAACGGAATACTGCACACTGACACTCTTTCACTCATACACACACAGACACATTTTCCTTGCCAATTAGTCCTGATGTTAGCATTGCCCTATAGATTGCAGGCCATGTTAGGATGGTTGGTAGGGTTGAGCTGCATTAGTTAAAATATATTTGGCCTTGGTGTGTGTGTGTGTGTGTGTGTGTGTGTGTGTGTGTGTGTGTGTGCACTCTTATGGCTGTAAAATAATGAAATTACCTCCAGAGCCCTCTCAGTTAAACGAGGCGTGCTTTGCCTTTAGCACCTAATGATTTTCTAATGTTTTTAATGCACTTTTTATTATACTGCTCAGATTAGAGAGAAAGAGAGAGGCCTCTGACATATGATTATACTGAAAAAAGAACAAACTTTGAGGGAGAAAAAGAGGAAGAGAGATGTCAGAAAGAGGGATTAAGGAAAAAGGTAGGGACATAAAGAAAACAACAGACAGAGTGAGCCTCTGATGTATGATCACATAGTGAGATAACCCTTAAATCGCGAGAGACTGGGCTGAGAGTTGGAGAGGGAAATGGAGAGAAAAGTTGTGATGACAGATGGATAGCCTGTGCAATTCATAGCTAAAGACAGTAAAAGCTGAAAAGGAAAATACCTGATATTTCCTGAAAAGGAAAATACCTGTAGATCCAAGAACTGATATACTTTGCTCATATTCTACTTAATATACTCTCTCAAAGCTCCAGATTTTACGTTATTATAAAGAGTCTCATGGGAGGAGAGGTGTATCATAAAGACGTTATTGCATATTTTGATGAAACCTTTCAACGTAAGAAACATACGATTTCACTTATATTAGCATAGATTCCTCCCCGTAGAATTATAGAATATCTAATGTAACTTTTGAAAAACTTTGTGATGTATTGTAACTGTATTGTTAAGTATAGTAATTATAGCCTGCATAAGACATGGGGGTTGCCATGTTCGCTGTCTTGTTTGACAGGTAGAACACAGCTTATGTGTATGGCTGTGTGTGCAGTTTGCATGTTTGTCTGCGTGTTGTGCCAACAAGCATTTCATAACACCTTAAATCTGCCTTACACACACACACAGTTTGTATTGATTTCATGCCTCACTACATGACATGTTTAACATCTTCTGTGTAGCACAAAGTTGCAGAGAAATGCACATTAACACAGGCACCTCTGTATTACATTTACGTATTGTACGTGAAACATTCTTATATACATATTACTTTAACACCCTCACACATATACTGTATCCAAAGTAAGAAGACCAACCAAGATCAATTCTTGGCCAAAAATAAAAATATAATATATATAAACATAGGCACATACCTCCATCCTCTGTGGTGACGTTAACTATTGCCTTAGTTGTATTATGTGCTCCGTTGGACACCTGTAATGACACCAGATATGTGGTGCTTGGCCAAAGTTCACTTATCACTGTGGAGATGACCTCAGGGGAGAAAGCAAAGACTTGACTTGACTGTGTAGTCTCTATTGTCAGAAAGTAAGATTCCACATCTCCCTGTAGGTCTTGCAAAGCTGAGAAAGACATGAAGAGAGAGGGAGAAGAGTGAAGGAGCAGTTGAAAAATCATCATGTTGAGTTTCTATTTTCATGTTTGGTAATATTCAAGTCCAGAACAATCTTCATAGAGTATATGGACATGAAATCATTTGCTGGGCAGACTGTGTGTGTTTGAGAGTGTATAAGAGAGGGGGTAATCTTACAGGGTTGTGTCCAGTTGACCTGTACAGCAGTGTGATTGATAGCATGGGCAGACAGAGACGGAGGGTGGTGGGGAACCCCAGCCATTGTCACTGCGGTAACGATGTCTCCTAAGGAATAGCCCACGTCATTATGTACCACTAACTGGTACTGGTAACAGGTGAATCTGTTGAGAGAAAATATTGCTGTTTTTGATAAGAGGGTCACACTATGTTTTACCTTCCTTGTGAGTTAAAAGATTAGTAGTTTCTTCTATCAATCATTCAAAAGAAAAAACAACAAATGCGAATATAAACATGGTCCTTGTGTAAGTACCGATTTAAACAGTCATATCTACCTTTATCTAGCTGTTCACTCTAAAGTTGGTTTTGCCAATATGGTGACTTCTTTTAAACAAATGCAAAGTACTTTCTAGGACATCAAACGTGCTGACACATTTAAAAGTTAGTCAGTTTACTACTTGAATAAAGCACAGTAGAGACACAAACCCGAAAAGTGTACACCCAGAGCCGTTTAGCAAGCATAGAGGGGGAAAAAAACAAACTGCTTCCACCAAGTGCCAAACTGAGATTAGGGGACGCTGTGTGAAAAACAATTTAATTCTTTGGGATATTTGCTTAATGTATCTTTGAGCGGTATTAAAAGATCGGCATCAGCGGCAGCTCGCCGATCGGCTCTGCACACACGGTTTGCTGCAGCGCCGGCGTTTGCTCTAGAGCTCATTTCAGTAATCTCACCTGCTTAGGCCTTTATCTTGGTAGAACAATTTGGTGCCGGAGTAAACATGGAGCCAGCGATGGAGATCTTCAGAGGGGGGAGGGGACATGGCTGTTACTGTGGGGACCATGGCAATGGCCAGGGGCTGGTGGGTTTTACGTCTGAGCAACTTGTATCTGAAGGGGAAATTTGAATAAAAGAAAACACACACACACATGGTTGGATGTTTAGGAATGCATTACACAACACATGTTCACAAATGCATCAATACGAGCACACAGACACACACTGTACCCAGATGGAAATACACACATGCATACATACAGACACACACTTACACACACAATTTTTAACTGACCCTTCTCCTTATCGCTCATTTCCTCCTCTTCTGCTGTTTTTCATCATCTCTATTCTTTTGCGTTCACCGTATCTCACCCCTCCCTCCCTACGCCCCTCCCTCTGTTGTTTTTTTCTACAGGGTTTGTGTTTTCCTCTCCCCACAGTGATGCTAATTTCTGCTGTAATCAGAAGAGAAGGGCTTAATGCCGCCTTTTAACCAACCCACTTAGACAAACACACAGAGCTGAGCAGAGCAGAACAGAGACACGGGCTCATGCATTTTAATCGCCTGCCAGGAAAATGGACCTTTATTTTAGGCCTAATCTTCGACAGAGTAGAACAGGACAGAACAAAACGGACCAGAATGTGCATTAGGACTGAGAAAACACTGATTAAAAAATGCACAGCTCTTAGTTCATTACCAGGACACTCATGTTAGCAGCTTGTTAACGTGTTCCTATCAGCTTTTTTGGTTAAGTTTTCACATCAACTATTGAACATCTCCAGAATGTGTCTCTCAATAACAACATGCTAAAGATTTCAGTCTTGGCCGTCTGGTTTCTGACTTTGGGCTACAGCTAATGAATGAAATCACAGGGCAGATTCAAATGATGTTAAGCTATGATGGTTAGACACACTGGGATCCACACATATCAACTCTTCATAACTAGTATTGGATTTTGGATGCATATTTGCTTGTACAGAACTATAATATACTTTAATTTTCTTACTTTTCTTTCACTTGGTTAAATTCCTACAGCCATCAGAAAGTCAATTGTTTGTTTCTGTGCGTTTTGAAAGTATTTATGCATGACTCATCCACAGTGGGAATGTTGACTGAATCATGTTGAGATTGTTTCTAAGGACAGGTCAATCTGACCTGGTTTTATAGTATTCATTTTATTTTTACATGTTGTCAATTCTGAAAAACAAATGTATTTCCACTTATTTTGTACGTTATGCTATTCCCTTGCGTATGCACAAGTTCAGATGAGCCAATGAGCCAAGGCACAACAATTTCTCTCCATAGATTCTGACTGACGCACATTTTTAAATTTAATGTGAGAAAACATAATTGTTTTTTCTAAGCTCTTGTTATTTGAAATTCCTCAGATTTTTGTTGTACTACTGGTACTTTTGGTCACAAACAAAGACAAAGAAAAACAAGGGAATTGGTCTATGATGATGTATCTTTGCATATCCATCCTTCCTTGTTAAGAACAGAAAACATCTTGGTATTATCACATATGGTTTCTGTGTAATATCCATGTTACCTGATGTTAGGTCCATTAGGCCTGCGGGGTACTTGCCAGGAAATGGCCAAGAAAGACTCACTGACCGCCACTACAGACAGTGGTTCAAGGCCGTCAGGGCTTGTGGGTAATGTTGTAGCTGGAGTGGGCAGGCTTTCTGTACATCCTCCAACATGTCCACCACCCTTGGAACACGCCAACACAGTGACACTGTAGTTTGTGTATGGGATGAGGTCTGTTATTGTGACGCTGAGCTGAGAAGTATTTCCACTGTCATGGATGATGCGGGGTTCTGGTAGGCGGATCTCATAGCTATGGATTTCTCCATTGGGAATAAGAGGTGGAGACCATGTGACCTGAAACATAAGTGTGTTAGATTTAAGTTTGGGATTGTTCATTTAAAACACAGTATTCAGGAAAACTAAAAGACTATTTCTCTGTCCTGTTATTATCCCAGTATTCTCACTGGTTGGCAGGGCATTCTAAATGTTCTCGGCATGCAGAGGACGGCAGAAAGCTTTTAAATGGATGAACTACAGGAAGTTATGGCGTGTGTGTGTGTGTGTGTGTGTGTGTGTGTGTGTGTGTGTGTGTGTGTGTGTGCGTGCAGAGCATGCAAAAACATATGTGCATCAGAGTGTAAATGCTTGTGTGGTCAGTTGAGAGCAACCAGTGCTATCATGTAGGTAGTATCCATGTGTGCATACATTGTCACCTGGGTATGTGAATGTACAGCATTAGGACGGGCACTGTGTGTGTGTGCGTGTGTGTGTGTGTGTGTGTGTTTGCGTGTGTTTGTTCAACTTTCTAGTGGGGAAAGATAACCTGACTTTGACTTGAGCAGAAGATTCCTTTCATCAAATTTAAAACAGGGTACACACAAACACACACGCGCACATGCACAGACACCATGCTAAAATAATGAAAACGGCTGGTAATGGAATTGCTGCATGCAAAAACAAAAGCTTGCTGTCGTTGAGTACTGCATCTGATTTGGAAACAGTTCAGTCTGTCAGCATTTCAGAGTGAAGATGAAGGTAACTGGCACACACACAAATGGTAATACACACACAGACACACACACCTCTATGCTTTTTGAGTTACAGATGTCTATATAATAAATGTTTTGTTTATACATCCACATACAAAAACAGCTAAAACAACTGCTCTCTCTCTCGCTCACACATCCACACCTGTGTCCATGTACAGTGTGTTCCAACTCACATAGGATACAAACTGTCATGTACAATAACTGATCAGTTCAGAGCCTGGTGAGACTTATGAGTTTAGGTGATTAAGTGGTCAACGTTGATGAGAGTATTATGAATGAGCGTCAAGAATAATTATTTGTTATGCAACCTTGATATCCATTTAACAAGTGACACTGTGAGGTTATATAGGACACACACACACTCTCACACACTGAGCCACACACACAACCACATATGGGTAGGGTCATGTTGAGTTAGGTAGCTCATTTCCCAAAGTGCGTGTTGGGTGTGCTTTGTGGTGGAAGTCATTTACAGATTGAATAGCCTGATGTAATCTGGAGATGGTGTAGACAGCAGAGACCCTGGGCTGACACAGACCACTGGGGCTAAGGCCAGTACAGTATGTGTGTGTGTGTGTGTTTGTATATGCATTTATGTGTATATGAGTGAAAGAGAGACAGATGATAAAGTTGGTAGTGAGAAAGAATAGGTGTGTGTGTGTGTGTGAAAGGACATGGTGTGCGTCTTTGTGCATCTATGCTATTATAATCAGAAAAAAACTCAAAGGCACTGAGCGAATGCCAACCTCTGCAGCTGACAACACAAGTCTACAATTTATTAGTGCACGCATCAACGTTATCACATATTAAGGTAAATTTATATTGTCATCCTGTAAACTAATCTTTGAGGTTTTTTTCTTATTTGTGGTTAAAAAGGGGATATTATCTGTGGTAGGTCAAAGATCCAGAGATGACCAAAATCAAATTAATGGTTTAATTCATTGAAATTAATCAATATTCCTTCAGCATAACTACATAACGAGATACTGAGTGTGAGAATGAGAAACAAATCACATCTGATGATTCAGACAATAACAAAGAAGCAGATACATTCATTGAGTGGTTACAGTCATAGGCATTCGTTTTTTTTGTACTAAACCACTGAACACTGGCACACTATCTGTAGCCAAACAGTGTGTGGGTAAAAATAAATTATATATGTCTATGATCTCATTTTCCTTTATTGCACAGATTTATTTTTTAGCATTATAGTTAAATACAAAACGTGCATTACTACAATCAATGTGTTGATCTTCATCTCTCACTGAATCACACTCTCATCACAAACTGTATCACTCACAGTCTGATGAAGACAAAAGAACATTACCTGTGATTATGATAAGATAAGATATAACTTTATTAATCCCCTGTAGGGGAAATTTCGGTTGACATAACCGAATAACAGTGATGCCATCCTCGTATCAGAAAGCAAACCTTCAGCAGACTTTGGCTGTCACTTGAAATCCTGACCAGGAATGTCATTATATAAAAAGAGCAAATGCAAACAAGCAAACTGAAAAGGAAACAGATAATGTTTAAGAGAGAGAGAATACCTCAATGAGAAGTAATATAGAAAAAGAAACCACAATGAAGAGAGATACTCAAAATCCTCTATCTTGTCAAGGTCAATTGGTAACCAGGAAGAGGCCTGCCTGTCTGTCCAATTAGCAACAACCAGGAAGGAACACTTTTTTTCTCGGACCTGTGACCCCTAAAGCTGTGCTGCTGCACAGATGACAGGGGCGGTTCTGAAATGATGACAGGCATTAGCATTTTTCTGCAGTTAGCATTAGTGCGGGGCTGTGAGCGTGTCAGTGTGTGTGTGCATCTCTGTGTGCATGCATACAATATTGTTTCAGTGATAGGCCTTGATGTGGGATTAGCCAGTGGTGGAACTTAACTCTGGTCCCTCCTTAAAAATGGCCGACAGGAAGGAAGCTGCCACAGACAGGGTCACTGCCCCTCCCATTTTCTGAAGGGGACCTTGAGTTGAATGGGTTTGTTTTTCTCATTAAATCCCAAGAAGGAAAGACAGAGGAATCAGTGCGACATTGCTTTGTCTTTTCTACTTCAAGTGAGAGCTTCTCAATGAAGTTGTCAACTAATTAAATTAGTTAAATGTAATAGGTAATATTGTAATTCAGTTTCACTAGCAGCATGGCTGACTTGGTTCTTCTGCATCTTCTCTGAGCTCTTATACTCTGATGCCAGATCAAAGAGGTTTTTAGAAAGGATGTGCACAAGGATAGGCTAAAGCTGCCCTAGCAACAACCCATTTACCCTCTTTGGCTGAGCTGCCCCTCAAGTTTTATTTTTGCTGTTGTGGCTGCACATCCATAATTGCTAATGTTAGACTAAAATAAATCACCATATCACCCAAACATCAGCCGTCATGTGTGGGTGAGGGTGAGTCATTTGAAGTTGTGGAAATGATTAATAACACATGTTTTAACCAATGGAATTCCCTCACATCACGCAATATAGCCTTATATTATGCTATCAAATAAAGCTGGCTAACATATAGGCAGTCTGATCTAGAGAGAGAAGAGCAGAGAGAGGCAGCTGAGGGGAGTGCAACTTTGCAGACCTGGATTCAGACTACCAGCAGGCCAGCTGATGAAGCATTACGATAGAAATGTCAAGCAAACATTTCCTACATAATTAATTTATGTATGAGAAGTAGGCTTATTTTCTCAGAAGTATTTTTTAAAGTTGGAAAGAGGCTAATAACTTACTAAAAACTAATATTTAAATCAAGGATAAAAACACAGTGTATTATATCTGTACATAGTATTTCATCTTTCACATTATGTTAATGAGAATGCTTCTCTGTAGAGGGGTAACCCCAAAATCTCCAGTTCAAAAAGCATAGGAGAGCGTGGTGATCAAGTAAAATACTACTACTATACATATATGGGATGGTCAGGCCAGAAAATATAGTCATGGAATACTTTTTGACATTTTGTAATTATTCTGTAACCTAGTACATATTTTTACATACAAAAATAGATATAGCCTACTCCAGTCTAATTCCTGGGTTTCACCAAAAAGCATTTAGTCAAGCTACTGTCAACTGGCTACACTAAAGTGTTCAGTTGTCTTGCAGTGAGAGAGAACTGAACTGACCTGAACTGAGTATTTGAATTGAATATGAGGGTAGTTATATAAGATTGTGAGAGAGTTACTATGAAGGGCCATGCCAGTGAAAGTGGGATATAGAATGAAAAATGCTGTGGACAATGGTTTTCTTGTATGTGTGAGTATAAAGTGTCCATATGACAAATGCTTTCTTAAAGCTCTATAAAAATAAAATGGAACTGAATTGAAAAGATGGTAACATTTTGCTAGGCACTGTCTTAATATTTTGTCTCTGGAAATATCATAGACAGAAATGTTCATTATTGGAAATCCAGACATTCATTTATTTTACTATGAGATATGAGTACAATCAAAACCTGGTTTAGGATGAACAGCCCCTAAAAAGGTATGAGCACATCCCTGGTTTTTAGTGAACCTGTGAGAAGTCAGTAAAAAAACAAAACAAAACACCAATACCTGAAATGACTCTGGGCCCAAGACCTTCACCCTTGGTGGACTGAGGCCAGCGGGCCGAGAGGGCCTGGTGGTGATATTCACCCAGGGTCCTACAAGTATTTTAACAATATGTGGTTAAAGACCCTACTGGAAAACAACAAACTGGTACTACAACATGCAACATTCATACATCTTGGTCAGATTGTATTTAATTTCAGTTAAGCCCGTTATTTTGGCCTTACCTGTGGTGTTGCCAGCCTGATTATGGAGCACAAGACGATACTGGTAGTTAGTCCAGGGACTGAGAGCTGATGAAGAGTCCAGAAAGGAAAGAGGTGGAGGTTCTGGTGGGAGATGGCCCACTGTTGAGACTTGTTTGGTCCCAGCAACTCTGCGCTCAATCAGCCACCTTTGAATACCACAAGAGACAATCATATACAAATAAGACTCACACAGGGATTAAAGCGTATGTATGTGATCATCTCTCACCTCTCCAGTGGTCCATTGCTCCACTCTGGTGCTCCCCAGGACAAGAGAACAGAGGTGGGAGTGTCAGAGTAAAGGTGAGGTGCAGGAACCCCTTCAGGGGGAGCTGGGAGGGTACGAAAGATCTGAGACATCTCAGACATTGAACAACCCACACTGGTGCATGCCTCTACCTAGATGTTAGAGGAAAAAAATTTAATTTTAACATCACAATGTGACGTGTTTCTAGCAGTTTTCATCAATTAATATGAACATTTTAATAACATGATTTATTCTGTTGTTATTTCTCAGTCAGTAATCAATATTCTGGCACCTTAAAGTGCAAACAAGAAAAATAAAGGGTGCAGTGACATTTTGGAATGTAGTCTCATCCGTGCCTGGTAACACATGATTATTCAATTGGCAATAAAAAAACTAGTAATTGTATTTATATTCATTATTGGAAACTAATCAGAGGAACAGAGACTAGAAATTGTTTAGTTATAACACTACAACTGTATTCACAATTTTTAAATCGCATGTTTAATCTATAACACTATAGGGTACAGTATTGTGTTCTACCAAGTATTATTCTAATATACCTGAAGGCTGTAGGTCTGGTATGGCAGTAGGTCGAGGAAAGTATAGGTAGTGGTGTTCCCTGGAATAGTGACTGATAGAAAGGATGAACTTGAATCTGAAGCCGCACTAAACAAACCAGAGATGGGGCTTTGGAAGGGGTTTTGTTTAAGAATATGTTCAGTATTAGAGCCAATTGTATTGTATTGTGGGTTTGGCGATAAAAGACTAGGGCTTGGGTTTACACTGGCAGTACTGAGTTCAGTGGGGTGAAATGAGATGGAACCGGGGCCTTGGCTTGAATTGCCTCGAGGAGTGGACTCGATCTGGTTGTCTTCTACAAAACCAGGCCACAAGCTAGAGAAAGGGTTAGGGAGAACATTGGGTCTAGTGCCTTGCATTGTGCTTAAACTGTCATTACTGCCTGTGTTGACAGTAGACATGGAGATGTGGCTTGAGTCTGGGGTGGTAAGACTGGATGTTGATCTGAGGTTATGACCCGAGTTAAGATATGCACTCTCAGTGCTGGGCAAGGGTCTTCGGTTAGGAACCCAACTGGAGTTGAGGGTCATACTGGTGCTAGAGACTGAGCTGGGTTTGAAATCTAAAGAACAGATAGAGCGCGGGCAAAGATATAGAGTATAATTGGTGATAATGCCATTTGGTTGGGAAGGAGGACCCCAGGTCATTGTTACACTTCGGGAATGGAGCCCTGATACAGCTGGTGTGTCCACTGGTCCTGGACCTGGGGGTAAAGAGAAATAAATAAATAAAGAGACAGGGAAAGGGAAAAAAAAGAAAAAAAGCAAAAGATAAATATACTCTTTGCGTGTGCTTACGAGTGAGAGAAAACAGAGTAGGGGGATTTGTTCAAAAGAATTATTTGACAAGTAACATCAAGAATGACATCAGAAGGACAAAGAGTGATTTTGCCATCCCTATCCGAGGGATTAACATGGAAACTCTTTCTCTCTCATTTTCTCCCCCTGAGCAAACCAAGATTGTATTTATGGATTTATGCGGTACTTGTGACTGTTTGAATGTGAGTCTGTGTATCTTTCAGCAGGGAATTTAGAAAGTGATATGTAGGCCAGGCTGGACAGCTGGGAACATTGTAGCTCAACTCCACATTGGCTTTACTATACGCAAGCACAAATACATAACACTCACATGTATGCAAACACACACATATGACCTATAATTGGGACATAATATCTGTAAGTGATATATGTGTATATATATCACTTACAGATATTATGATATAGTACAGATATAGTGTATATGACAAACTGAAAATTGAGAAAAACTTGTACCATTTACTAAACTTCAGGTTAGGAGACCAAATTGAATGAAAATGTATCACAATACATTGTTAGGCAGAGCTACAGCCGGGGTCTCAGTCAGCTAGTAGATTTCTAATTTGGGTCTACTGTGTATTCATGTTCACTGCCATTTTCAATGCCTGGGAGTGCCTTCATTCCTTGTGTCCAGGAGGCTAAATGATCCTCACTAGTATTAGAAGTAGACAGACGGACAGAGATGTACATCAGAAGACCACAGGCACACACACTGTCACATGATTTGCACATGTCCATGCACCGATAAGAACCTGCACAAGACTAGTCAGAGGGATATTTCACTCCACGGTAGCTCATTTGAAGGTAATGCCCCTCCCCCCTCATCCCCCGGCATTTACATCCCACTGTACTGCTCTATAATGGACACACACAGATGCGTGTCCATATACAAAAACACACACTCCTACACACACACACACACACACACACACACACACACACACACACACACACACACACACACACACTCTCTCTTCCTAACACCCACACACACACAGTGATGCAGTATAGCAGTAATGGTGCTGTGTGAAGGGCAAGCAGATCAAGGTGACTGAGCGGACTGAGGGAGCGTGCTGCGTCGCTAAGTGCTACAGCTAACCGCTAACGGCTTTCCCAGATGGCTGTGTGTATGTGTGTGTGAAAGAGAGAGACAGAGAGTGAGAGAGGGTGAAAGAAGATGAGCATTGAAAGTACACGTATCTACATGTGAGAAGTATGCATATGTGTATGTCAGCATGCACGCACATTAGACAGCAGTTGTGTAAGAGTATGTGTGCATTTTGCAGACTATCTACCAACTGGTTGTCTTTCCTTCACACAGACTGAGTTGCAACAAACATTCAGTTTTTGCTCAGGATGCCTCAGTTCTCCTAAGAGTATGTCTCTTAGCATAATGCTTAGCACAATTTAAAGGTTGCCTCATAATTCATATTTATGATGCCCTTTTGTAGTATCTCTCCCATGTTTTAAATAGCCTGAGCCTGCTGGTAAATTTAGCACACACCAAGCACTATTTTTATCAATAAATCATAATTTTCTGGAAAAGAAAATGCACTTATTGCTATTAATCCGTCTGTATTTTGGAAAACAAAGGAAAGCAGGCAAACCCTTTAAAAATGTGTACATTTTTCAGAAAATCTTGGTGTTTGCTGATCGACCCGATGATTTATTAAAGCAACTATGTATTGTTCTCTGAGCTATTTATTTACTGATAAATTAGCCAACATACAAAACTGGCATGGAGCTTGACCATGACTCAGACCACTAACAGTACATAAAGTTGGGCGACAAGTCGCCCCCTGGTGGCTAGCTGCAGTTGGGCTCATAAAACCCGCCCCTCCATGTTAGCGGATGGGACAGGGGCCAAACTAAATAAAATCTAAGTACACATAATTCTTTCCCCCTAAATATGGTTTCTGTCATTTCGAGGAGTTCTTACCATGCTGATGTTTGTTCAAGTGTTAATTTTTCTGATAAGGTTGGTTATAAATAGTTATTTGATGCTATAATAAGGGGATTTACATCATCAACAACCCCAATCACTACTGCGCAGACTGTTGCTACAAATGACGTCACCAGTGCATGATGGCAGCGCCATTGGCTTTATTTTTGTACAGTGGGAGGAAGTGGAGACGCATCGTCCATCTTTATTTACAGTCTATGAGTCAGATACAGAGACAGCCACATCACAAGTAAAGACACAAAGATACATTAAGATGGCAGCCAGTCAGTGTCTCACACATACGCACACACTTCTATCTCCCACACAAATAAATAACAGCATAAAAGTGGTCATGTAAGGCTTGGCTGATTTCCCACCAACAAACCATCTTTTCTTCTATCTACATATCCCCTTCTGTCTGTCACCTCTTCCCTTTTCCTCTCTCTGACCCCTAGCTTCCCTCTCCCCCACCAACTCTCTCTCATTTTCTTCTGTCTCTCTCCGTTACTCATGCTTTGTGTCGCAGTCTCTCTCCCTTCTTGGCTCCCTCTCTCTCCGGTCTCCCTGCTAAATAAACAATGCAGAGAGTTGACCTTTTGGGTTAACAGGTTTTTATGCTAGCTCTACTCAGCACTCACACTGATTCAATTATCACCAAAGGTCCACTGAACCCCACGAATAACTAAAGAGCCCGTCTCCCTGCATACCCCAGCATATATGCTGGCCTGTCTGCGTGCCTCACTACGTTCTCGTTCATCTTTGCAGAGGGTTGGGGTGTCTCTCTACTTGGTTGTCTAATTAGACATTCTGCATTCTCCGGTCTATTTGATTTTTCTTGTCTGCCTTACTATATTTCCTTCTGTCTGTCTGAATGAAATGTTTGTCTGTAGTGTAACAATAGTCATGAAAAACACACACAGGCAAGAGATGCACAGAGGACAATTGACAGATCAGGGACAGAAACTCCCCAATTGTGAATAACTTTCCCACAAAACACAATCCAGTCACCTTGATCCAGCCCGTTATCCACCCAAAATAACTCCCGTTGTCAACCCTTATTCCTCCCCACCTTCACTCTCTCCTCCCCTCCTCCCTCTAAGTGTTGAGTGTTATTTAGGCTTTACTGGCGCGTGTAAAATTCTGCAATTTGAAGGGCTGTTAAGTTTTTCAATTGAAATTTTCATTTAAGATGCAGGTGATGCTTTTTCCCTTTTTTTATTTTACTGACGCTTTACAGCTCTCTGGATAGGACAGAACGAGTGTTGAGGGAATGCGTAGCAACCCTCCTCTCTCTGGTTTCCTGACTCCTTATCTCTCTTTCCCTCCTTCTCTCCTTGCTGTTCAACTCTTCCTTTTTCCTTGTCTCCCACACACTCCTACCTTTTCTGTCCCCACTACCTCTCCGACCTCTTCATTCCTCATGCCTTTTCCTCTTTCTTTCCCCTCTCCCTTCATCCCTCCCTCCACACCTCCCACCCTTACTCCTCCTCTCCCCAGTAAAACACAGTAGCAGAAGGCTAAAACAGGAGTGCGGGGCCGCCAAGCCTTAAATCACATTTATAAGGATTTGGTTAGCATAGTAATAACACAATCAGCTGACAAGGGCTGGGAGAGGAGGAGGGAGGTGTGTGTGTGTGTGTGTGTGTGTGTGTGTGTGTGTGTGTGTCTGTGTACATGTGCACTTGTGAGTGTACACATGTTATGTAGCTTCTTGTGCATATTTGTGTATATGTATGTGCAGATAAGGGCCAGTATAGATTTAAGTGTGCACATCTGTGTGTATCTATGTGAAGAGAAAAGGAAGGGCATTATTTTTAGCCTTGTGCAGGGTCCTGTGCATGCACATGTGTGTATGTGGGTAACTTGGCTTTTGAAGGTGAGTCGAGGCTCCAAGGAGTCATAATGAGGACAAACGCTGAGCTTTACTGTAATCAAGATGCTTATGACATGGTGTCAAAACGTGACAAGCAATACGGTGAGAATTTACATTGCATTTCATATCTTTACTTATTCCACAGATTATTTAATGCCATTGTTGCTTAAGGAGACACTGGAGAGGCAGTGAGAAAGAGGATGATGCTGAACCAAGGTCATGCGCTTGATTTTATATCCATAATATTGTCGGTATATAAGATGTACATTAGTCCTTAAGTAACTAAGACCATCACGATACCTGAAATGTCAGTCTTTGAACATTTTCATTCTTTTCAGATGCTGATTATTTGGAGTGATTTACTTAATTCCTGGCAACCTTCTGATGGATCCATGTACTACAGAAAGAGACCAAAAAAGTTGCAAGGTAATATATGGCTTCTAAAATATAATGTAGAAATGTGTCAAAATTACTAAAATCAATGGGAACTGACTAAAAATATCATAAAAGCTACAATTCAGCATGTGCCTGCTGAGGAATCACAGTTCTGACAGTATATTTAAAAGAAAAGCAACGTGTAAATACATGTTCAGGTAATGAGTACATAAAACTATACATGAAAAATGTATCTCTTCATGTGCAAAATAACAATGGGATTGTGCTCTAACTACTTCAACATTTCCTTGGGACAGCTAACTGAACAGAATACTGTGAAATATGGTAGAATATTATTTTATTAATGCAGTTACTCATTCATTAAATAACATGAATTCTTTGTGTTCTGTCTTTACCTCTAACCTAATTTCTGTCACATTTTTCTCCTTCACACTCTCTGCTTTCAGTTCAATTTGGTAAAACAGTATTCTCTCTCACACACACACACACACACACACACACACACACACACACACACACACTTACTAAGACTGCTTGGCTAAGATCATTTTGTCAAAACGGTGCTTTATTCATACTCTCTATAAGACTCCATAACACACATCTCCTCACACTAACACACACACACACACGGACAGACACATACTCTCTTAGATCACTTAGCTAGTGTGAACATGGGAGTAGACAGAGGAAAGGGAGCTGTCCAACAGGGCTAGAGTTTATGTTCACAGGAGCCGTCTGTCTGTTCTGCAGCGGCAGGAATTCATAGGGACCAAATTACATTAAAAAGATGGATATAAAACTTTAATGGAATGATAAAAAGGGAAGGAGGACGCGTGGGTCTCTCGTTCTCTGTTCTGTCATTAGTCCTCTCTTTTCTTTTCTTCCTCTTTTTTTCTCAATTCCTCATTTTACCTTTTTGCTCTCAATTTTTCTTTCCTCACTTTTTCTCTCCATTTTCTTCATCTTCTTTTTCTCTCTCTCTCCCTCTCTCTCTCTCCCCTTCTCTCTTTCGTAAACACTTAAGGGCTAGTCTGTAATATAGAAGGAGTGAAAGCCACTCTGTGCTTAAACACGAAAAGACACAAAGAAAGACAGAGAAAAGGTGAGGAGGGAAAATGTATGACAAAAGGATGAAAGACAATGAAAAAGGTCAAAGAAAGAGAGAGGGAGAAATAAAAAGAAGAAGAACGACGGGATAAAAGTGATGAGGAGAATACATCCATCCATCCATCGTCAACCGCTTAACCTGCGTACAGCGTTGCGGACGGCTGGAGCCAATCCCAGCTGCCATCGGGTGAAAGGCGGGGTACACCCTGGACAGGTCGCCAATGAGGAGAATATAGTACATTCTCAAATCCATATTGTTAATGAAGGTCCATGTCAACATACAGTATAGCATATATAGTTCAGTAACAAAGTGGAAACCATGCAAGGTTACAGCCCACACCTACAAACTCAGATCAGGTTTGGGGAATCTCTTCCAAAAGGGGTATAACCCAAAGGATTGCACTATAGAAAACAAGCATGTATATTAAGATCTACTGTGAATGCCACTTGAGCATGTGTATGAATGCTTGTGTAAGTTTGTGCGCATGTGTGCTCAGTTCTTTTTGCCAAGTTAAGATTTTCTGTGCCTTTGTTTGTATGAATACTGTATGTATGCAATCCACTGAACTAAGAACAAAATTACTAAATATTGGCCTTACGACACATGATACTGATTGAAATATAAAAGTGCCTGCTAAGGTTGTCCTTTTCTGAAGTGTATGGGAAAGGAGATTAGGAGGGGAATGGAGCCTTTCCTGTCACTGCTAAGACGTTGAGAGGATGGGTTTATGGTGATAAATTACACATCAATGTTAGAAAAATCCAATCTGGCCGCACTTAGTTTTTTCCCATCATAGGTTTAAATCCCTTCTCATTAAAAGCTTCCATACCTATCATGTATTCCATTATTATGTTAAAATCATTTTCCATGCATTTTACTGTGTAATGATTGGACATGCTCACATTTAAACAATAGTATGAACTGTGTGTCCATGCAAGGATGTAAGATTCAATTGTAAGTGACACTTACTGTTATTTGTGAGTAATTTATTGAGATAATTATGACACAAGAAGCTGTGATATAATGTAGGGCAGAAAGGAAAACAGACTCCACTCCACATGTACTCTGTTCAAATAAATAAATTAATGAATGAAACAAAAAGACAATCACACAATCGATAATTATTTAATATATGAGCTCATAACTTGTGAATCAACTGGTTATGTAGCAGATTAAGTAGCACCCAATGTTTTGCATTGTTTAGCACAATAAATGTTGCTTTTAGACTATATATTCTTGATTTATGATGACAGATTTGCTATTGTGTCTTCTAGTCAAACAGAGTTGGAAGTGGGTTATATAAGAAAGAGGGAAAGGAATTGTTTGTACACATTCTTTGATGCTCTGACAGTTTATGTATAGGTGTAGTCTGTGTGTATGTGCTTCTGGGAATGAGTTTGTCTGCATGTGTGATTGATACGGAGGACAAGCAGGTATGTGTGTATGACACATGTTCTCAGTGTGTGTGTGTGTGTGTGTGTGTGTGAGGGGGCCTGAGAGAGATGGAGAGAGGGGAGAGAGAGGGATGGAGGTTTGAATGATGGGGCACAGTGTGACCGAATGGACACATCTATTATAGTCCACTCACACATACACACACAAAACACAGAGAAAGAGGTTGGTAGATGTACACAGTTTTTCACTCTCACATGAAAACACACAAATATTGTCCACCTTTGTAATTGTTGAGTACATGGAAAAAATCATGACAAAAGCTCACTCTGTTTGAGTGTGTATGTGTGTGTTTTTGCTGGAGGAAATTCAATTCTGAACAGCAATGAGAAAAGCATAGAGCCATAATTTAATGCATCCTAAATGTCTGCAATTGTGTGTGTCTGAACGTGTGTGTGTGTGTGTGTGTTTGTGTGCATCAATGTGCATAACTGCACTTGTGTTCATATGAACGTGTATGTATACGTACACTACACATTCAGGTGTACATACAATTGTGTGTGTGTGTACATGCGCATGTATTCAATGTATGCAAATCTCAGCTGCTTAATGATAATGTATGTGATAATAGCGTGGTACTAATTAATTTATAACTTTGCACTGAGGAGGCTGTTCCAGTGGCTAATATGATTCTATTACAGCAATTAGCCCACAATGACACTGGCTAGGTCACTCACTTACACACACACACACACACACACACACACACACACACACACGGACACACACCTTAAAGTATGCAAATCTCATTGTGTTTCACCCTAACTTGCTTGCATCCATGTTTCCACCACCTTCATCATTTTAATATGTTCTTTCGCTGTCTTTCTCCCTAATTGTCTTGATCATATTGACTGCCTCCACTAACACTAGGAAATGATAAAATATAACCTTAGAGACTTTAAGAGAATTAAAAAAACTGGGCAGAGGCTCTGTTTTTAACACCACGGGCCATATGTTTAATGTGCGAGGCTATTGTTTAGATCATCACCTAAAATTGAGAGATCTGTCACTCCTTGAGTTTAACTTTGACTCAGCAGCACTGACGGCCAACTGACGGCAGAAGCCAACTAACAACCAGCTGTTGCCAGCCACCTGCCAGCCAGTCACTTGCAAAACTCAGCTTGACTGCTGACACAAGCACCCAGGCAGAACAATTCAGTATGAAGACAACAATGCCAACGACCACTGCCAACAGGTAGCTTATTGAACATCAGGACCAGTGTTGGGCAAGTTACTCAGAAATTGTAATATATTACTAGTTACTTATTACTCCTTAAAAAAGTAACATTATTACTTCCTTTTCCTTACTTTCCTACAGAATGACAGCGATGACAGTGGGGGAGGGTATTCCAATGTTGGACAGGTCTGTGCAGCAGTGTTCACGAGAGAGAGGGAGGGAGAAAGAGAAAGAGGGAGCGAGCCAGGAGGTGCTGCACAATATATGCTCCTCAATACAGCTCCTTAATCAAAAATGATTTTAAATGCACCTAGTAAAAATTTGGAAAATCAATATGTTGCGGTCCGCGTAGATAATTATCCAAATTATAGGCTAATAATGGGAAACACTGCTTTCCCTACCACCCCCCTTCACCCCCAAACAAAGCCTCTCTCACGACTTTTTAACTAACATCATATCCATAACAGCACCAAGAAGTGTGGTTTTTACAAAGCATATAGCCTAGGCCTAACGTTTCTTAAAGCCACCGGCTGAAATAAAAAAATAAAGCAAGTAAATCCCGACTTTTAAACAGCTGTTTTTCTGCACATGTAGCCTATTTATAAGAGCAGTATTCAGTAGTTACAAAACGCCACTCTCTCTCGAAGAGTTGCTGTGCTGCTTCAGCAGATGCTTCAATAAATCACATGTAGAAATGTTCACGGTTGAAAGCTTTTTGCTGGTCGCACAGAGTTTACAATAGACGACAATGTTCTTTGCATCTTAGACTGTGACACAATAATGGCAGTAGCTACTTACAGCTGTGGACTGAAAGCCTCTGTCCCTCGTTCTACATTCTTCCTTTAGTTTTGGCTCTAAGCGTTGTCTCTTTTGCTGTTTTTGCATTGTCTGTGTCTCTGAGTAAATGCATGCATCTGTGAGAAACAAGGATGTCAAATTTTAATGTGTGCACTTGTATTTATGAGTGTGTCTACTTACTGTCCTCTGTGGTCCGCAGGGTAGCCCAGGGCCCAGCTGTCTGCCCATGTGTGTGGGAAACCACCACTCTAAACGCATACTGCGTATACGGCGACAGGCCCTCAACATGATAGGACAAGGTGCCTGTTGTGTTTTCCATAAGCCTAGTAGTTGATGGACACAAACATAAATACATTTACTGACACACAATATGGATCTGGTCAAAATGTGCTGTGCTGTAATCAAACAGGTCGTCAAAGATGGACAGTGAATTATTAATTTCACAAAAGGTGACACAGTGTACTGTACTGTGAAGAATACTCCATAAGCTGTCCTTTTTTTTCTGTCAACGCATTGCATTGCGTTTTGAAATGTGAATCCACGTTGTTTCGGTGTAGTTTTGTAAAAATAAAAAAAATTTAAAAAATCCCAAGCAAGTATTTTAGGATAAAATTCTTTATAAGAAAACAAATTTTTCACCGCTAATCACTATTTAGCAAAAACATTTGCAATTGCTTTGGATGCCATTTGTCCACGCCACAATGATTCTTGTTATGGTGTACTTATTATTATTGGTGTACGTAGCAACTCCTTCATTTCTACCTCAGCTGAAACGTTTTCTCTTTTAACTTTATCCGCCATCTTTTGTCCGGCATCTCTTCAATGCCTGACCATGGAGATTCAGCACTGGATAGCTCCCCAGAATAGGTTTTCTGCAATAACAGTTCCTGTAGTCGGCTGATGTGGTACATAGTGATTCCCACAGTTAGAATGACACTTGCTAGCCAGACGTTTTAACTGTATGGTTTCAAAATTTAAACATAGAACAGATCTGTACTTTTGCTGTTAACAAAATTTTTTGGTTAGTTTTTGTTAACAGCAAACAAACACTTAAAGTGTTTGTGCAGAGACCATTCCAGGATTAATTGGGTAGGAATCCTGATAAGAGGTAAAAGACGAGGAAAGAAGAGGAAATGAATATGACACACATCTGAACAACCACAAAGCAGTTATCTAGTGTTTTGTAGGAAAGGGTGACAGAACCATTTTGTACTGAACATTTTGGGAATTGAGCGTGGTCAGTCTATATTTCAGTTATTTCTGGAAATGTTAAAGTCAAATGTGTCTTGACATAATACATCTCTTATAAGACAGTAGATGTTATTTCAATATTTTATTTCAAACAACATGTTGTAACAGTTTTATTTATTCTGATGTGTTCTTTCTAAATTACTGTAGTGTAATGTTATAAGTGTCAAGAGACAAGTTTCCTAAGGTGACTAAACAGTAACAATCTTGTCAATATGTACAATATTTCCATATTCCTTTACACCATATTCCCATGTCACACCTGATCCCATATCATATAATCATACAAAGGAATCTAGGACAAAGTAAAAGAATATTGTCATAAATGAGGGACCGTTGACCATTTAGCATCAGATGGATAGAGGGATGAATGAATGAATAAATCAGGGAACAATGAGATTTCCATAGCAGAGGAGGAGGAGGGCATGGCTGTCTGATATATAATACATGTAGCTAGTCATTTATTTATTACCACAGAATGAGAGCCTCCTCTTCTTGGATTAAATTGCAATTTGTTGTCAGGAAGCATGTAATGAATACATATCAGATGCACACCCTCTCTCTCTGTTTTTATTCTTTCGCATTTTCTCTACCTCTCTCTCCCTCTGCCCTGCTCTTTGATTTTTTTGTCTTTATAACTCTACCCCCGTCTCTCCAGCTCATTTCCTCTCTGTTTTTCTGATGGTCTGTCATATTGATGTGACATATTCAGCTGTGCTGTATAATGTGCCCCTTTGTATGTACATGTGTATGCATGTGTGTGGTTGTGTACACATTTTGTAGGTGCATACACACACACACACAAACACACACATATATATACATACAGGTGCTGGTCATATAATTAGAATATCATCAAAAAGTTGATTTATTTCAGTAATTCCATTCAAAAAGTGAAACTTGGATATTATATTCATTCATTACACACTCAATGTGTTCAATTTCAAATTTCATTTAATTGTGATGATTAAAACTGACAACTAATGAAAATCCCAAATTCAGTATCTCTGAAAATAAGAATATTACTTAAGACCAATACAAAAAAAGGATTTTTAGAAATGTTGGCCAACTGAAAAGTATGAACATGAAAAGTATGAGCATGTACAGCACTCAATACTCAAGGCTCCTTTTGCCTGAATTACTGCAGCAATGCGGTGTGGCATGGAGTCGATCAGTCTATGGCACTGCTCAGGTGTTATGAGAGCCCAGGTTGCTCTGATAGTGGCCTTCAGCTCTTCTGCATTGTTGGGTCTGGCATATCGCATCTTCCTCTTCAAAATACCCCATAGGTTTTCTATAGGGTTAAGGTCAGGCGAGTTTGCTGGCCAATTAAGAACAGGGATACCATGGTCCTTAAACCAGCTACTGGTAGCTTTGGCACTGTGTGCAGGTGCCAAGTCCTGTTGGAAAATGAAATCTGCATCTCCATAAATTTGGTCAGCAGCAGGAAGCATGAAGTACTCTAAAACTTCTGGATTCTGTGCCTCTCCTCTCTTCCTCCAGACTCTGGGACCTTGATTTCCAAAGGAAATGCAAAATTTACTTTCATCAGAGAACATAACTTTGGACCACTCAGCAGCAGTCCAGTCCTTTTTGTCTTTAACCCAGGCGAGACGCTTCTGACGCTGTGTCTTCTTCAAGAGTGGCTTGACACAAGGAATGCGACAGCTGAAACCCAGGTCTTGCATACGTCTGTGCGTGGTGGTTCTTGAAGCACTGACTCCAGCTGCAGTCCACTCTTTGTGAATCTCCCCCACATATTTGAATGGGTTTTGTTTCACAATCCTCTCCAGGGTGTGGTTATCCCTATTGCTTCTACACTTTTTTCTACCACATCTTTTCCTTCCCTTCGCCTCTCTATTAATGTGCTTGGACACAGAGCTCTGTGAACAGCCAGCCTCTTTAGCAATGACCTTTTGTGTCTTGCCCTCCTTGTGCAAGGTGTCAATGGTCGTCTTTTGGACAGCTGTCAAGTCAGCAGTCTTCCCCATGATTGTGTAGCCTACAGAACTAGACTGAGAGACCATTTAAAGGCCTTTGCAGGTGTTTTGAGTTAATTAGCTGATTAGAGTGTGGCACCAGGTGTCTTCAATATAGAACCTTTTCACAATATTCAAATTTTCTGAGATACTGATTTTGGGGTTTTCATTAGTTGTCAGTTATAATCATCAAAATTAAAAGGTATTGAAATATATCAGTCTGTGTGGAATGAATGTATACATTATACAAGTTTAACTTTTTGATGATATTCTAATTATATGACCAGCACCTGTATATACATATATATATATGTATATATATACATATGTGTGTGTGTGTGTGCGATATGTATGAGTGGTGTGTGTTTCTGTCAGTCTCTTAATGCTGTTTATTATCACATGTCTCTGTCTCAGACCACTTGCATGTGTTGTGGACAATTGGGTGCTAACTTGTTCACTTTTTTAGCTACTGTGTCTGTGCTTTCTCTCACTTTATCACAGGCATCTGTACAGATGTCCTCATTAGCAGGGTGTAATGGAGTCGGCCTGGTGCATTGGAGTGGGCCGGGGCGGACCAGGATACATTCAGACTGGAACTAGTTGCATGGGCCAACCTCGGAGGTGACAACCCATCTGGGGCTATGAAGGGAGAGAGATGATGATTAGAGAAAGACGGAAGGAAGGAACAGGTGATGAAGGATGGATGGAGGGAATGAAGACAGGAGTTAAACAAACAAGACAGCAAAAAATTGGAAAAGGATGTAACTTGTGTAACTTGTGTAAAGGATGTAACATTATTAAGCTCATCAATCAAAGAATGACACCTGCCCTCCATCTAGGAATGGCTCTGTTCAGAGTGGAGTATAAAAGAGATGATTGAGTAAAGAGGAGACAGGAGCGAAGAGAGAAGGTGAGAACAATAGAGGGGAAAAACACAACAGCAAAAGATAAAATATCCCTTGTAAAGGAGGGTGAGAGTGCCACAAAGAGGCACCAGATTTACTGATACACAACCACTACAATGTCCCTCTATCTCTTTCACACCACACAAACACACAAACATGCACAGCGTTATGATCCCGCTCTCTCAATAGTGCTTTTCCAGCTGAACATGATAGCATAGTGCTAGTGTTAGAAAATCAGTAAAAACATCTTGATTCAGTATGATAGCTGTGCTCTTAACAGAAGCAGAGAAAGTGTGAGGAAAGCCAGAATATGATAGAGATAAGGACAACAAACAGAAGGAGAAAATCAGAGTGACTGTAGTGTTGACTATGCGAAATAAGAGTAGGCCCTCTGATGTATAAAGTGACCCTTCAATCAAACACACTGCTCTCATCCCACTACAACAACTCTGATTGCTGAAGACATCTTATCCCAAAGATGGCTGTAACAAACACACGCATGCGCTCAAACACAAACACACACACACATCATGTGAAAAAAGCCTCAAAATGCTCTTTCAATACTGGTTCAGAATAACATTAGTGGTGGTTCACCAACATTAATCATCACTCTAATTCACATTCATTACATACACAGCAACAGACACACAAAGACCCATCTAAAACATATCTGTGTGTGTGTGAGCGTGTGTATTTTTCTTAAAGGCCCACCTCTGAATCTGCTTGCAGTTTTGTCACTACCCTTATGTCCAATGTGTCAATCTGTGTCCGAGTCACTATGCAACTAGCAGATCTGAGGTTGTAGTGATTTTTTTCATTTAGTTTAGTTTAGTGTGTTTTTTTAAAAATATGTTAATCTAAAAAAGGATTTAATCAATTATTCAATAAGATCAATAAGATATTCAATAAATCCATAATTGAATGTTAATTGATAAAATATTTTAAATGTCCATCCCTACTTTCTACTTTCTAATAAAGATTTGTGATATAAGATATGTGTGTAGTTCTTGAAACATGCAATGATTTTTGCTTCTCTGACACACACACATACAGCCACGCACACACAAAACACATACATCACAAAGACACACACTGTTGGTGAGCCTGTGTCTCTTTCATGGTGTGTTAGCAGGTACAATATCAGAGGTGTCACTAATCGTTTTAAACTATGCACTTTTATGTTCACTTCTCTCTCTCTGCTCTCCTCCTCCTCTGCTCTTCTGTCTCTTGCTCCACTATCTTCTCTCTGTTCTTTCATAGAACAAGGACGCATCAAGACAGTTTGCCTTAAAGAAGTCTAAAGAGATGCCAGAGGCACAGAGGTAGAAAGAGAGATAGAAAGAGAGGAAACGTCTGGTATTTAAAATTTATACTTTCTTATGCCTTTGTTTTGAACTTGAACAGTAGAACTTTCCGAAGTCTATCTTTTGTTGTTCTCTGAGAAATGGATGTGGTATGTGTGCATGTGTATTCAACACTTTTGTCAACATTAGCTGAAGTGGTAAAATGTATGTCTATAAATTTGTGTGTTGCTGCCTGGTTACCATTATCTCCAGACTGCTCTGATCAGATTTGACATTTATCAGTATTCACAATCAGCCTAACTTCTGCAGAAATGCAAACACACACACACACACGCACACACACAGACACACACAGACACACACAGACACACAGACACACACACACACACACACACACACACACACACACACACACACACACACACACACTGTGTAAATCAGAAATGTGTTGAGACCATTAAGTAAAGTCAACAACATGTGTGTGTCTGTGTTTATCACAGCTGTTTTATTTTCTTTTGTAGCTATAAAAATGAACCTTTCCAGTTCACAAGAATAGCAATTAAAATCAGAGTAATAAGATTAAAATGGTACAATGGTTCATGCCTTGAGTTAGAACAAAACCTACAATTATAGCCACATAAAGAGGTCATATTATGCTTTTCCCCTCTCCTTTATTGAGTTATATAACTTTTTTTGTGCATGTAATAGGTTTGCAAAGTGAAAAAGTCCACCCCAAAGGGAGTTCCCATCTCCCACAGAAAAAACTGCTCCTGAACTGCCTGAAAACAGCTCGTTTGTAGTCCAGCATTTTCTCCTGCTTTCTTGTGACGTCACAAGAAAACGTGCATCATAATGCTCGGCTACCGACATGCCCTCAAAAACACTGGTGGAAAAGCACACAGTGACGAGACGTCCGCCTGCTGCCTCTCCTCTCCCTTCCAAACATTAGTTATCGTCTAGGCAGTCAACGGACATAAAGTTGTTATTGTGATGTAGAGAGAGAGCTCATTTAAAAAAAAAATAAAAATATTCACCAGTCTGAAACTCTTGCTCCAGTCTATGTTGCTAAGCTGGTAAGGGGAACATATACATCTAAACTGAAGCCATGTTCACTGGCTTTTCAGGACCCTCCCTACTCTGCTTCTGATTGACTAGTAGTCCTTAATTAGGTTCTGTGCATGTGTAACATACAGATTATATGGTGGCTGTTACTGGTGAAAATCAAGTTTGTAAGGTGTGTTTACCTGCTGGGGGCATAGTAACATTGAATGGGAGGCTCTCAACACAACCCTGTGTGTTACAACATCTGATCCAGAAGCTGTAGTTGCTGTAAGGACGTAGGTCAGTTACAGTCAACCAGCTTCCTGCCGCTGTACTTCCATCCAACACACCATCACCATCTAAGAGACAGAGTGAATCAGACAAAGAGAGACATGTAAGGTCTTAGGCTAAGCATGGTGTATATATCTAGTGAGGAGGAGGACAGTAATGTCTTGCACACATGTGATAGCAGAAAAGTGATTCATAAAGGATTGATACAATAACAGAAGGAAAGTAGAGGAGAATGAATGAGAGTTCAAGAGAGAGGAATACTGACTGAGATTAACTGAGGGTGATCAAAAGAGAGAGGTCTCCATATTGAGGTTATGCAAGGATAGTCAAAGAAAAAGGATCAGAAAATTACACTATGTGAACCTATTCAATATATTTAGATGGACACACACACACATATCAGCTCTGTGTGAACTGGTGAAGGCAGTGTGTATCAAAGAAACAAGGGGTTGTGGGTAACTAGAGCGAAACATAATTTCTCTCTTTCCTCCACACCTCTTCTATCCTTCTCTCCACTCATTTTAATCTGTCTGTTCCTCTGTGAGGCACAGATCAAAGTCTGTGTGTGTGTGACAGAGAGAGAGAGAGAGAGAGAGAGAGCGAGCACTTGGTGAATATGTGTTAGTTAAAGGATGAGTGTGTGTGTTCTGTTTCCCCATGCTCCTGTTCTCATCTTGTTCAATTTTCTTCTTCGCCCTTTTCTTTCCATGTCCAGTTCTCCTCTTCTGTTTTGTTGTTCTTCATGTCTTATGTTGTTTTGCAATATTTTCTGAAACATCTATCTATTTGTCTTTGTTCTTCCTTCTCTTCATATCTTCATACCACTGACTTGCTCTAGACTCCTATATCATCTCCTCTCACAAGTCACCAGCATTATAAAAAACCCTCGCCTTTTGTACACCACTCTGGTTTGATTACTCCTTCGTTTGCTTTCTCATTTCATGCTTGACTTTCAGTCTAAGTTGGCATTGTTTGTAAGGAGTTTCTACTCATCTTTAAAAACCTTAATCAAAAAAAAAAACAATTGAAATTGGCAATAATATTAATTGTGCTCACAGGAAAGTAGCAGTGGCTCATGTATTATGTTTTATGTCTAAGGACTATGAATATAATTTAATATGATTCTAGGAAAACAGTATCATAATGATCCCTATATAAGAACAAGTATGCATTTATTTCACCACAGCACTAAGTTCAGACTGCAGGCCTTAGTGCTCAGTTCCAATTTACTGCCCAGATCTGATATTTTTGATTGACCGTTCACATTATTTTTTAAATGTGGCCCCCCATCACACTTGCCACAGCCTGAAAGTGACTCACATGAGCAAAAGAATAATACGACGTTACGCTCAGAACGCTGTAGTACAGAAGTAAACATGGAGGCCAGATGTTAGTATGAAAGTATGGGGATTTGTGAGCAAATGATAACAAGGACAAGAAGAAAGAAAGCCCAATTTTTTATTTTTTATTATGGCTTTTTGTAGAGCGACGGCTGCTACTAGTGCAGAATTGTGATGACGGTCCCTCTAAAGTGACGAGAGTCACATGAATTCCGATCTGACTGTCCAGACTCTGGTCGCATTTCAAAAAATCTGATTTGGACTACTTATGAAAGTGGCAAAGAAAGTGGTTGGAAAAGATCAGAATCCACTTGACTTGTGCTGTTCAGACTGATTTGATTTGGGTCACATATGAGCAAAAAAAGATTTGACGTGACTTGAGAATTACTACTGATGACAAGAAATGTTTGCTGTATTTTCCTGTTCTGACAAGTCAAAACATCTGCTGTGAAAAAGGTCAATGACCACTTAATGTAATAATCATATCCATACTGATAAACTGTTTCAGTGTATTGAGCACAGTCACTTTGCCTCCAGGACAGTCTGACCTGCGAGCATTGGAGTTAAGCAACAAGTTAAGACACCCCTTTTTAGCTTAGTTTTGAGGTTGAAGTAATGATATGGTATGGTTTCCCCTAAATCCTATGTGATTAATATGATCAACTTAACAGCAATGTATGTAATGGATAGCTGTATCTGTAGAGGGTTTAGTGGGCAACTGAGGTTGTCTTTAAGGCATTATCAGCCTTTTTGTCTGCCTAGTCAGCGAATGTGTGATAAATGCATTCAAATTTGAAAACAAATGAGGCAGACTATGGTATTAGTATTCATGTGACACTGTGTATTACCTATGCATATGTACAAGAATATGTGTTTTTATGTATGTGAGCTACTGTTTGTTCAGGCTTAACGTTTATGCGGTGTGTGTGTGTGTGTGTGTGACAGAGAGAAAAAGTTAAGCTCTATGTGTGTTACCTTTTAGGGATGCACCGAATTGAAAATTCTTGGCCGAAGCCAAAACCAAATACTGTATAATGAAAAAATTTACTGAACACCAAACAAGGACATTCACATTTTAGCCTTTTTTTTTTACCACTGCATAAATTAAGAAGCCAAAATGTGCTTTTTACTCAGTATTTCCCACAGGATTTGGAGAGACTATGGTGGGTGGGTCTGAGGCCCAAGGGGGTCCAGTAAAGTAAATAACATGTGTCCATTTACTTTTAATGGACACATGTAATATGTTTTATACTTTCTGTTAATATAATCCAATTAATCTTATTTCCATACTGTATAGACACCTTACTCTGAAAACCGGACGTTGTCACATGTGTATCCTCACGCTAAATTCATCAAGTCCGACCCAATTTGATAAACAATGTTGTATGTGGTTCTCCTATCGCGCAACATAATAACTTCACTGCCTCTCTTCAGGTAGGACTCTCATACTGCAACACTTGTCTTTGTAAAGAGAGAAACTGACAGGATAAAGTCGCTTGCCTTCTCAGAAACTTTTCTAAGAAGTCAGATGGAGAGGATCTGCTAGGAGACAATTCAGCAGAACAGTGTCTGCAAACAGCGATTTTTGCGTCTTTCTCGGATACTTTAAAATGCTTCCACACTGCCGACATTGTTCGTAACGTAATTGTTCAGTAAAATTTATTTGGTCTTTTGACATATTAGACCGAACACCGAAAGTGCTTCTTTTGCATTTCGGCTGATTGATTTCGGTGGCTGAACATTCGGTGCATCCCTATTACCTTTGCTTTTGTAATACAGTGTGTAGCTGAGGTTCCCATTCGGTCTAGGTGGTGCTGTCCAGCGGGCTCGGACCGATCGAGAGCTCTGATTTGTTAGTTCCAGCAGTATGGGGCCTTCTGGGGCCATCTCTAATGTACGCATCTCCACCTGATTTAAAGGAAAAAAGGAAAGACACCCAAGCACACTTAACGTTCAAAAGAACAAACATGTAGCATGTGCACAATAAACTACAGTATACACAGTACTTTACTATATTTTACTATAATTCTACTCACACTCATCCATCCAACTGCTATAGATTTCATTTTGAAATATATAAAAAACCTAGAATAAAATCTGCCCCCACTTGATAAGGTTCACAATGGTATTATATTTCATGGAGTGGATTAATTAAGGGGTTAAAATATAACACTTTAACAAGTTTTGGTTTAAAATTAAACTGCTCTACACAACTGGCCAGCACTACTTCTGCCTTTAGTTTTCTATCCTCTTTTCTTATACCTCCTTCTCTCTCTCCTGCCACATGCCTCTCATCTTCTTCTCTAATTTCACTTCACCTTCTCTCTTTCCACCGTCAACCCGCTCTCTTCTTCTGTCTCATTTCCTCCTGTCTCACTCTCCTCTCCTCTGCTGCCCACCTTTATTCTCCTTTTCCTGTCCATCTTGTCATCTCTTCCTCTTCACTTCTTCATCCTGTTCTCACCCCTCCCCTTCCCACCTTCCTCTCCTCCTGTTCTGCTGTGTCAGCAGTTTTCCTGGTGTTTGACTAAACATGGCGTCCATATTGGAAAAATGTCCCAAAATATGGCCTGTCGTCAGAGACATCGTTGAGGGTGGAGTGGCATTTCCTACCAAATGTCACTGTCGCCACGCCAACCCTCGTTATTGAGCCAAGAGAATCGATCACCTTTATGATGCCCAGTGACACACACGCACACACACACACACACACACGCACGCACACACACACACACACAGACACACACACACACACAACCACTTTGTAAATGTCTGAGTAGGCACTCCCACATGTGTACCTATGTTTTTGTGTGTTGGTTAGTTAGTGCAGTGATAATCTGCATTATAAAAATATCGGCTTGCTGTTTTAACCATTTTGTTTCACCAACTGATAAAATTCATCCAATGAGAATTTTATCAAGCTTTTACTTTTGCTGCTCTAAATACTAAGTTTTTGGTAGGTCAAGAGAAAAATGCTGTATATAACAGAAGTAGTTTTAGATTTATCTTCATTTTATCCACATTTTAGTAGCAGCAACTACAGTTCATGTGAAAAAAATACTGCAGTAAGCCTGAGAAGTAAGCTCCGAAGTAAAGAGAAAAACAATATTTCTACAGAACTGTCAAGGACAAAGAGGTTTTAGTAATACCAGTGGTCACTAGAATATGCAACACCACAGCAATGACTTTTTCAGAGATCTCATAAAGGATCTTGCTGTTTCTCATATTAATAAATTAATTAGTGTGGTTACTAGCAAGACATTCACTGACCATTGGTCCCTTGCCACAGCCCTGCGCCGTGCAGGCCTGCAGCCTGAGTACATGTCGGCTCCATGGAGAAAGTCCTTCCACCATGAAGAACCTCTGGGAGGAACTGGAGTTTAAAATGAGAACTCCATCCAGCCAGAGACCATAGCTGGTTATAATGCCTGTCAAAAGAAAACATGTGGTTATGACATGTATGAGAAACAGAAGAAATATAAAAATGAAACGAGCAAACTGTTTTCATGCCACAGTAAGCCAGACATTTTAGCCAGCCCACTAATGACTGGAGCTTTCCTGAGTCACTGTAAACTAGTTTTAGTTTAATGTCTTAAAAAGACGTTTACTGTACATGAGTATCTCTGTACATAAATGTCCTTGAGTGTAAACATAACCAATGTGTCGCATCAATTCACTTCAATGAACCAAAGATTTATATGACTGAAGAATATGTAATTTTTAAAAAATGCCTTAATTCAGAAGTGTGGGAGGGCAGTAAAAAGTGTTAAAATACAACTGGTGTGAACAAATATAACAGCTACCTCATTAATGGTTAAAACTATAATAAACTATATAGCATTAATGACACAAACCATAATGTTCTGAACAGACACATAACAAACACTAAAAAAAGCTACATTTGCAGTCAACCAGTAGGCAGAGCCAGAAAGCAGCCTTTTTATTGGGCATCAACTTCGCGTTTATGTGCGTATTATCTAAATGCCAGTGAGACATAGCTGAGACACGAGACTGCATGGAGCTGGTGCAGACAGCTACAAAGATTAAAATCAGAGTGCGGTAGATGTGGGGTGGGCGGGAATGATTGAAACGTTATAAAGTGTTGCAATATAGGGGCATTTGTGAGGAAATGACTTAAAAAGAATGTGGGACAGGGGTGTAAAATGTGTGTGTGTGTGTGTGTGTTTGGAGGGGGCAATAGCCCCTTGGACCCCCTATTTCTGGCACCCTTGGCATCCAGACTATGAGGAATCCCAATCACAAAGTGAGCTTTGCTATGTTGGGATGTAGTCTGGGTCACTGGATTACGATGCAAATGAAAACTGACTTAGGGGCTCCAGACCTGCCAGTCAATGTGTCGTAGTGTGATCCGATGATGAAAACAGCACTGAGACGACAAATGTAACCATAGGTGTGACAAGGATAAAGGCTCTCAGAAGGACAGTAGAACTAGAGCGAACACACATATAAATGTGGGTGCAAATAGGTGTGGACACACAAAGTCATCTGCATGGACACTGCCCACATGCACACAAAGATACACACACACTAAGATGGGAACTCACACGTGCCCGTACACACACACACACACACACACACACACACACACACACACACACACACACACACACACAGGCACAATAATTACATTACATTACATCGACCTAATAAAAAAATGAAACAGTACGGTGCCAAATGTGCTTTTCCTTAATAAAAATGCATACAGGGGGCTCAAAAGATCAGTGCTGAACTAAGAGTCTATTCTGCTTTAATCATGTGTGGGTTTTATTATTGCTCAATACAGATATACACACCTATCAGGGAAATGAAGACACAAAAACCCCACGGACCCCAACTACATCTGGGAAGCTCTTAATGTGGCCAATCACATGCGTGTGTGAGTGTGTGTGTGTGTATGTGTGCGGACGTCTCTGTGTGCTTGTGTGAATAAGCCCATATCAGTACAGGTTGTAATAAAGACAGGTTGGGAAATGAAGCAGTGAATGCATAACAGGCTTATTTCCCCTCTTTGTCTGCGTGTTGCCCCGACCTAATCCCCGAGAGGATTATCCCCCACAAATCCCTGCGGAATTGGGGAGAAGGGGGGAGAGAGAAAGACACAGAATCTCACTCTTCTGGAACCCATCACCATCATCATCGTCATTGTTGCCGTGCATTTGTAAAAAAAAGAGTAAATGGAAAAAAAAGGCACTGAGCTCTTCTCCCCTTTTAAGCAAAAATTAAAGCTTTTTAAGCATGAGATAATCGGGTAAGCATGATTAAGTGTCTTCTTGTTATAAATTTCTGTCATCAGATGAGAAAAGCTTTAAGTAATTTATCCAAGCTAATATGCACACACATCACAGGGTTTATGGTGCGAAATGCACTCATGTGGCATTAAGCGTAAAACACACACAATTCACATTGCACACACACGCATTAAGGAATTACACATAGTTTAATGAGCATGGCAGTAACATTCGATAATATGTGGCTGTGTGTTGTATGTTAGAGACTGTGAAATGGGGTGGGAAATCCTCAGATGGTTTTCATCACTCAATTCATTTGGTTTCATAAGATGTGCATTTGTTAATATAGTCCTAGATAATTTATGTTGATATTTTTTTTGTAAAAAATACAACATTTTCAGTATAGTATGTGGTAGATAATGTTACTTGAACCTACTTTATTTTAGTGATTTCAAGATGTGTTATATATGTCCCTTTGAGAGGACATCTGAATGCTTATACAGTGTGTATTCAAATTTCATAATAATGTGTTTCATTGCTTTTCTGTGCCTTTATTACAGACAGTAGAGTGATGGTGTGGGAGAGAAAGATGCAACAACAGTCCCCAGCTGGACTCGAACTGGAGATGTTGCCGTTCACGGTGGACTTTTTTTAAAAAGACATAGTTTCCTACTCCATGGTACTCCATGTTTCATTGCCTTTTGAAGGTGCATTGTTCTTCTTCTTGGTATTCTCGGTTAATGTTACTGAATGTTAAGTTGGTTAGTGATATATTTCCATATATAGGAAAAAATATATAAAAAAACAAAACACAAGTGGATTATAAAACACTGTCAAAGCAAGATGACCCAGAGCAAGCACTTGTTTTTTATTGTATTAGACATTATTATGCAATATTTTGAGGTTTTGCAAATATTGTACCAGTAATTCAGATAAAAGTATACTGATTGATGATGCTTCATTGCTCTTCCTCACTGAAACACATTAGCATATTGTTTAGTTAAACTCTGCATACATTTTAATTCAAGCTATTCCAAAACTGTTTTGTGCAGGAAACTATTCTACAGGTAACTTTGAATCTCTTTACTCAAAAACATCTGATGACAGAAAATAGTTATGAAAAAAAAGAAAGAAAAAGATCTACATCTAGATCTTCGATAGATTTCAAATTCAGATCCCATATACGCAAAATACATCTCGGTCCAACTCTGTGGAATGGATATTATTTGGCTGTAAGTAAATTACATGAAGGTAAGGAGAATAGCGAACATTGAGAGAAAGGTGGTCAATGTGAGCCCATGTGCTTCCAGCCTGCAGTTCTCTATTCAGTCAAAAGGGAGCACTTTTCATCCACTTAAAGGAGCTTGGTGAAGCACTGCCCTCTCACTCCCGGTCTCTGTTAGTCTCTGTCTCAAATTGTATGTTTTCTCCCCAGTCTTTGTTTCTCTCCCCTTTCTCATTGAGTCCTTTTGCCCTCTCCTTTTGGTTTTTCTTTTCTGTAACTATAAAACAGTTATCACTCTATCTCTTGCACACTCATCTCTCACTAGTTTCGATTAAAAAAACAATTATTTAAAAAACATTGTCATATGGATTGAAATATTGTGTGTGTCTATGTGCATTTGGCTCAAATTTCACATTATTCTAAATGTCAGTGTGGATAAATGTTTATGTACATTTGAATGTTTTTGGCTGATCTGTCTGTATATGCCAGATTAAGCGTGTGTCCTCTCACCATTTGGAGTGTCAGGAGGTGTCCAGCTGACATTGAGTGCATGTGGGGACAAAGGGGTGACCAGCGGTGCAGGAACACTCTCTGGGGTGCTCTCCTCAGTCTGAGCCTGGCTGGGAGGGCTTAAGGTACACCCACCTCCTGTGCAGGCCTGACATAAACACACCAACACATTAATGTATGGATGAATGTGACAATGCAAATCAAAAACATGAAAGAGTAAGGGACTCACAGCGACTGTGATTGTGTAATCAGTTCCGGGGGTTAGGTTACGGAGTGTGTGGTCTTCAAAATGTTCTGTGCTGTTATAGGCTAGCACAGGCTCTGCACCATCATGTGACAGGAAGATGGAATAGAACTCCAAAACGCCATTGACCTGAGAGGGACGTGACCACCTGGAGAGGGAGAGAAGAATCAGGAGAGAGTAAATAACAAAATACATTTATAGCACTGTACTTGCGTTCAGATTTCAGGGATGAGAATGTTGCTTTAATATCTAATTTACCTAATTTAAGGGGGAAATATTTTACTTTTTTTCTCCATTATATTTGTAACATAGCTGTAGTATCAAGTTAATTTACAGATTACACATAAGGGCGGTGGTATTTCAACGTTCCTGTTTAACTAACCTAACTGCCTCTGTACCACAAACATCTATTGTTAAAAACACATAAAGAGAACCACACCACTACTTTGGTTGACATATTTCTTCATTTACTTTTAATGTCGCTTATATTACCATAGCAATATTACAGTGCACATTTAGACATTTTATATTTATTTATATACTTATCTATATATCTTTCAAAAAGAACCGTCATCTTTTTTGACCACGGACAGTTACTGTTAAATATACTGTGTATTAAGATGTTATCAGGACTGTTTGAATTTCATTGGTTTCACGTATTAACTGAGTGTTTGTTATGTAGAAGAAGAGTATAAATTGATGGGACAGTGCAGTGTCATTTAATGTACAACGGCTCCATTAAAACAGAAAAACTAAAATAAGATTATGAGACTGTGACTGCACCAGATTGCTCTGTTTGTATCTGCACGTGTGCCTTTTTCATTGTGTTTCCCTCTACTTGCAAATGAAAAACACAATGCTGAGAGCTAAGGTGTCTTACACGACACACACACACGCATATAATGTACACACAGTTTCGTTTGTAAGATAGAAGTGTCTCCTTTTTTATATTTAGAACAGGAAGGTCATCCTCACCAGAGAGGGGGGGGGAGACAAGAGACAGTATATATCAATAGAAACAAGTCAACTATCCATTACAAAATGTGAAAAAAAGAGCAGTATGAACTTAATCTTTGCTATACATACTAAACTAAAAATGTTTTGTCTGCTTCATTAATGCTAAACTATTGTTGTGCCATTGTTTTTTATGTATTCTAATAAGGGATTGTGGGAGCTGCTGATTGTGTCTTGGTGATCTAAATATTTCCACTGCCCTTTTAAATGTGATGTGATTGTTGAAGACATATTCAAGCAAATATGTTGTATAGTCATGAGAAAATTATAGGTCACTTCTAAGGGGGCAGGGTTGTGTATTTACTTCAACCTAACTTTGTAAAATACAGTGCTGTATCAATACTGGTTTGAAATAGGTACATGTTTTGTAAATTATGGACCTTGATATATTTTTTGTGCTATACAAAATCCAAAGTATCTGCAAGTTTTCCTAGGATTTTGAGAATAACATAATAACACAAGTAGATCATTCCAAAATATAACAAGTGCTAAAGCACTAAAACATGTTTTATAAATAGTTCTGCAATTCTTACAAATCCCTGAGAGTAACTCAACCCTCCTGGCATGGTAGCAGAGTGAGGCCATTTTAAAAAGTGATGGATTCCCTTCTTGGTTCCTCCCATTAATAGCCAGTTTTTGAATGACTGATGAGTGTGTGTTAGCACACAATTAGCCACTGTGGCTAATCTATCACATTTATTTTAAGATTTATATGCTGTCGATTGGCAGTGTGATGTATGTCCACTTTTGAAAAACTAAATCAAAGGGGAGTCGTAATAATCTGTATCATAATTCACCACTGGTTTTAAAAGTGTGTTGTGAAATTAATGTAAAATTGAAAACCATGCAGTAGGTTCAAAATTTGCATCACAATCTATGAAATATCAACCTCTCTTCTGCATCTCACTCCAATCTTTCCTACTATTCTCTACATTGCACACTCAACAAAACAGCATTGGTGCCATCAATTAATCACTAACACATTAAGATTACTGAAGACTGAAAAGAAATCTGAGTAAAAGGAAACAAATTGGGATAAAACAAGCATTTTATTTAGTTAAGCTAGCTATAGTGAATTTTACCTCTCAACACGACATGTGTCCATCAGGATTTCTATGTATTTGTGACTATGCACATGTGTGGGTATTTTTGCAGCTCTGTGTGTGTGTGTGTGTGTGTGTGTGTGTGTGTCAGATAGTGTTAGGTGAGGTCAGGGAATAAATCTGCTGATATTGTTTGGTTGGCAACCTGCAGCTTCCCTCAACCTTTCTCACAGTCTCTCACCCTCAGTCACTCTCTCACACACTCACACTCTATCTCACTGTCTTTTTTAACATTTCTTACATTTCCCTCAGTTCTTTCCTTTAAAAATCACAATTTATCTTTCTCTCCTTCTCACTATCATCCATTTTTTTCTTTCTTCACATTTTTTCCACAGTTGTTCTCTCACTCAGTCTTTCTCAGCTTTTCTCACAGACACAACAGAGAGGTATTGACCACATATGATCTCTCAACCTCTGCCTATTACCAGTGTGCTAACAAGGCAATACGCAGCCTTCCCACACCTGGTGAATATATAGCTGAAAAACATTTTCAGGCATACAAACTGGTCAGGGGTAAAAAAGGTGAGAAGGATACACAAGCAATGAAATGCACAGAGACAGTGTGAGAGGGGTCTTTTTTGCATTTGTCTACTGCAACAAGAGAAAGATACCAACATGCAAGGGCGTCACTTTGTGTTGAAAAGCAGTGGGGACATAAGGGCTCAGATTAGGTAAGTGATGATACACTTAGCTCACGAGATGTGGCGATGCACCATATTGGTGTCACGAGAACGAGACGTGACGATAATTTAACAGTATTTAATAGAAATCATCAAAGCTGCAATATATGAGTTGATGTCTGGGGAAATTTTTTTATTTATGTAAAGGGAAACACAAAATTCAGATGGCAGGTAACAATTCAAAATCTTTAAGTATTACAGAATCTAATGCGGTGCAGCTCTCATTCTGTGTTGCTTTCACAAATGTTTCTCCTGTAGATAAACTTATCTCATGTTATATCTGCCCTGCTGAACTAGCACACATGCAGGCATGATTTAGTCTTCCCTCCTCTTTTGTCATGTTCAGAGGGAGAGAACAGAAAATTTGGCCAAAAAGAAACTGTAACAAGAAGTTGTTGCTGAGCGACCGATTCTCCATATTTTCGCACCTCTTATTGCTGTGAAAGCTGTTAGGCATTTTAGGCAAAGCCGTAACGCTGTCTGAAAAACTTTTTTAGATTTGAAAAAATTTATTTGTGAAAATGAAAAAAGGGCAATTTCACTACTTTTTCTCCACATGTAGACCTGATACTATGTTTGTTTGAAACCTTAGAGTCTGAGGAATAATCTAGTCCAGATTTGAGATCTCTAGGTATAGTGGTTTTGGATCTGGACCTGGTCTAATGTGGTCTACACGTGAAAAAAGCAGATAAATTGTCATTTAAAGTACTTTCACAAATTGAATAAAGGTTTCACAAATCTGAAACTATGTTTAAAAGAAACTTTTGTCTCTGTGGAATAATCTAGTCCAGACTTGAGATCTCTAGGTATAGTGGTTTTGGATCTGGACCTGGTCTAATGTGGTCTACATGTGAAAAAAGCAGATAAATTGTCATTTAAAGTATTTTCACAAATTGAATAAAGGTTTCACAAATCTGAAACTATGTTTGTTTGAAACCTTAGACTCTGAGGAATATTCCAGTCCAGATTTGAGAACTCTAGGTATAGTGGTTTGGGATCTGGACCTGGTCTAATGTGGTCTGCATGTGAAGAAAAAGCGGTGAAATTGCCCTTTTTTCATTTTCACAAATAAAATAAAGTTTTTTCAAATCTAAAAAAGTGTTTCAGACAGCGTTAAGGCTTTGCCTAAAATGCATACCAGCTTTCACAGCAGTAAGAGGTGGAAAAAACGGAGAATTGGTCATTCAGCAACGTAAACTAACTTTCCCTTAACTTTCCCTTAACTTTCCCTTAACTTTCCCTTAACTTTCCTCGTAACTGCCAAATCGGAAGCTGTGAATCGGATGCTATTCAGGGTCGTGCAGTGTAGCGG
>NW_024044348.1:25628175-25635675 GCF_014851395.1 Micropterus salmoides
TCTCTCCCTCTCCCTCTTTTTCTCCTCTTTACCAGTGATGTTGTGTTGTCTGTCTTTCCCCCTGTAGACCATTTGGTTGTTGTGATAGAGGAGGTACTCTGTAATGCCTCCATTGGGCCTGTCATTGAAACAAAAAAGTTACATGAGGGTAATATTATTATGTTATATTTAACATGTAATATTTCTTTATAAAACTTCAGGGCATCTGTATTCAAGATGAAAAATATATGTATGCTAATGAAAGCAGATACAACTGCCATTATTATACAACATTGTTGTTTTTTTATGTATGATTTAATTTACTAAAATACATATCTTCACCTCACTGCTGTCTTTTATATAGTCCCAACAGAATTGCTTTCAAACAATGCAAATACATTTATAATAAAATGACAGAAGATCAGGTGTGCACTTATGTATATAGCAACTTACAACTTGTACACAAACAACATATCAATGACCAACAACCTGGCTTGGATGTGAGAACGCAGTCAGGAGAGACTTTGTATTACCTTGCTGGAGGTTCCCAGGTAACATAGAGAGCTGAGGGGGATGAGACTGCAGCTGGAGGAGAGACAGCATCTGGTGCTGATATTGTAAGAAAATAAAAATATTTGTTTATAAGAAATGTCTTACCACAAATATACTGGTTGTTGTAAGAAAATGGAAGCAAGTGATACATCATTGCACATTTTGTGTCTAATAGTAACGCAAAAATGCAACAATTATTATCAATATTTAATTATTACTATATTAGAGGCAAATATCTTAGACAAAACAATCAAATAAACTATGGTGAGTCACACTTTTATACACCTTATCATTCTATAACATATGATGTCACAGATATAAAATGCTCTAAAAGAAGAAAAAAAATACACAATTTGTTGATTTTATGTTTTTTGATCTAGTGAAGAAGGTGATAAAATGTGCCTGTGCTCATGGAATACGTGTCTATATGAGACTTTGGCAAAACAGCGTTTTAAATAAGTTCTGTCTCCAGCCTTCATAACATGGTTCAGTGTCTTAACTCTGCACTCAGTGAGAATCAATACAATAATCAGTTTTTTCTGTTACTTGAGATTGATTTTTGCTCTCTCCACACTGACCCCTGCCGTCACATTATCTCCCCAACAAGGCCAGTTAGTCCAACACAGATTAATGTAGCAACTAACATATGAAGAAAAATTTGTATGTTCCTCTTCCACTTCCTTTATACATGTAATCGCCCCTCCATTACCAGATATGATTTCACTCTGTACTATCTGCACTTTTGCAATGTCCTTTTTTCATCTTGTGTCTTGCCCTATCAAGCATTCTTATTTCTCCCTTCTCCTGTTTATTTCATTCTTACTTCTTTCTCTTTCTTGTCTTTCCTCGCCTGTCTTTTGAGGAGCTGAAAATATCCATCACTGAGGAGACAGCCTGAGTAAGCCTGTGTGTGTCCAGATGCAGAATAGTCATAAATTGATGCTACTTGATTTGAACCAATATCTAATAGAATCTTCACACACATATAGAGGGGTGAAGATACTTAGTGAATCTCTGTAGATCTAGGAAGCATAATATTACCAGAGAGGAAGTATCCTTCAGATTTGGTGTTGTATCTCCCCGGGCCGGGCTCAATAAACAATGCAGTGTAAGTCTTCATCAGTCTCTGAAACTTCTTCATCACACCTGAACCTGGCTCACTTTATTTCAATAACACTGTATGTGTGTGTGTGTGTGTGTGTGTGTGTGTGTGTGTTTGTGCTTTACAGCCTTACCTTCTTCTGGGGTTGTGAGGCTTGACCTCAAATCATTATCATCACCATTGTCATTAAGAAGACTCTCGGTGCAGCCAACAGGACTACAGGCACTTACAGTGATAATGTATCGAGTGGATGGAGTGAGACCTGGCAGAACACCTGGAGAGGAGGAGAGCATGAACATGTCATAGACAGAATGAGGCAGAACACACAGACGGAGGGACTTTCGTTCAAAAAGTATTTTTGCTCCTTTGTGCCACCCTGCCTTGCTTGGCTAAAGGCCTTTTACTGGCTCCTTTTAGTGGGTTAAAACCTGTTGTGATTGAAGTATGTGTCAACATTCTTCAATAGCGCAATTTAAATGCTTTCCTTGTTTCTCTGTGCCACTGTTGCTGAGCAAACTTAAAGCGTTTGGCAAACGAGAGTCTATTCTAATTGTAAAGCTTCAGTCGTCTCTCTCTGATGTTTTTTGTCCTAGCCATCACTGCCCTCTCCGCTCCTTTCCATATTTCCTAAGTCACTCTTTTACATCCTCCCTCTCTTCTCTTCCACCCCCTCCACTCTCCTCACCCTCTGTGTCCAGTCACCCTGTACTTGTCTCTCTTTTCTCTCTCTCTCTTAATTCCTTTCTCTCTCTCTCTGGTACCCATGTCTTTTAATTCAATTAGGGACCAGGGCCCCACTCCGCTGCCATTACACCCTCATTTGCTTTCTGTGTTTTTTAGCCGTTGGTGTAATTCCGCAGTCAGGTGTCGAGGCCATCATAAATTAACAAGAAGCCTTATCACGGTGGACTTTATGTCTGGCAAAGTGAGGGGGAGGGAATGGAGAGTAGCAAGAGAGACACTGAGAAAGACGGAGACAGAGAGCTCATCTTCATATTTGCCTGGAGACATGGCAGAGTGGATGAGAGGGGGGACGAATAGCAGCAGCGGACGCAGACATCATCATCATCATAAAAGATGAAGTGAGGAAGGATCGAAAAGTGTGCAACAGAGAAAGAGAGAGAGAGAGCAGAGCTGTGCCAGGGTATGACATCATTGGGGTAGTCCTGAGTGTCTTGTTCCAAATGGAGACAGTCTCCTAAAGCTGGGGACTTGCCAAGGAGACATTAACAGGGTTGCCTGGGACAGTGTGTGTGTGTGTGTGTGTGTGTTTGTGTGTGTGTGTGTCTGAGAGACAGAAGGAGTAAAGTGAGGTGGTGTCAATGTGTTTTCACTAAGGGTCAAAATGCCCTTACGGGTCTCACAAGAAGGTGGCAGGAAACCAGCTGCAATAAGTTAAATAGGACAATGGCATCAAGTTAAGATGAATTTCCCTTATTGCACGGAGGCTGCAAGTGCCTCATCTGAATGTGTATGTTTAATACATATACTTATATGTACAAATATTTTAGACTATCAAAAGTGTGTGTTTTACCTGTGAAATTTCCATTAGCCAGGTACATGGCTTTGATAGGTGGTACTTGTGGTTGGTCTCTATTGTAGGCCTTCAACTCATATCTGTCAATCAGCCCTCTGATGTCACCAGTGGGTGGCTCCCAGCTCACCTTTGCGCTGAAGCCATTCAAGCTGTGCACTGTGGTAGGAGGTGGTACAGACCTAGGTACTGAGAGCAAGAGTGAGAGAGGCAAAATGAATGCTGATGAGAAGAGACTGTGAAGAGAAGAATCCTGTGGATCAAGACTAAAAAACTGATAAATAACTATAAGCAGCAATACATTAATAAATAAAACAACCACATAATACAATTACACTAAACAACAATAAATAATAAAGACACAATAACCAAAGCTAAAAAAGAATAAATAAATTGCGTCAGAAAGAACGAATATCAAAAGAAAGACAAAAAATAAAAGCAAAAAAGGGGGGAGAATATAAAAGAAAGCAAAACAACAGGTCGAGAGCACATGAGGTTAAAGAAAAAGCATCCACCATCTCTCTGTGTTTTAATAGGCCCAGTAAATCATACCTCACCATTAGCATAAATAGTATTTATGAGAGTAGTAACTTTTTCAGCACTGATTTAATACAGCCAGGCATTCATTCTGGGCTATATTTCACAGCAATCAGCCTCCCTCCTTCTCTATAGCACTCCCCGTCTTTCTCTCTCTGACACTCTCAGTGGTTCAGGATGGTCCAGCTCCCCCCCACCCCCCTCCCTTCCTCTCTGTCTATCTCACTGCCTCACAACCACCACCCTCCCAACTTCCTTTGCATCTGTTCCTTTATATACAGTTACAAATTCTTTATCAATACTAGTTTCTGTATTTCTTTTATCTCTCACTCATTCCAGTCTGCTGTGCTTTTTGGTTTTGCACAGGAATGGATAGTATATTAAGTCATAAAATTACGCAACGTTGAGGAGCTACTTCATGTTCTCTTGTAATCTTTTTTGTTTTTCTTCTGTCAGCCATCCTCCACATTTTCTCTTAGTTCTTAATGTTTTTAGCACTTCTTCCCTCTCCTTCATTCCTCTCTCGTCATGGCATGGTGTACTGAGACCTACCAGTGTATCGTTCACTACTAACGAGCAGCTTTATATTACACAAGGGACCACACAGGCCATTCTGGGTTAACAGCCTTTTACTGGGATGCCCTTTATAGAGGCCTTATCAATCTCTCATACCGTCAGGCACATGTAATATCACTGGGTTTGAAGTCTCACATACTGTACAGCATGGTAGTAGTTATACATCCAAAATTTCTTAAGAACACAGAGAAACACTACAGAAGAAAGCCAACCAGAGTGAATATTTACTCTTGTGGAACGTGCCAAAATGCATCTCAGTAAAAGATGTTTCAGTTTCAACCGGGGTGAAATCATACATTTTTTTAGTGAATTTGTAAATTAAATGCTAGACAGATTATAGAGCACATCAGAACATACATGTAAAGACGAACACACACTCACACACACAGAGCATGCTAAAACCTGAGGCTGTGGAATACTTAAGGGCCTTATCAGTTCACTTCAATGGGGCGTTATTGGCATGGGAAAGAAGTTTACATTGACCAAAGCAAGTCAGAAATAAAAACATGTGTGTCACTCAGGTTGTGGCATGTCGATACATACTGGGAAGCAAGATAAGCCCTGTCTCCTTCTCATATTTTAAATTTTGAAAGCTCATTTAGCCTTTTGAAATCTGAGATTACAAAGTTGAATGTTGATTTGAATTGTCATTGAATGCTTTAGATTAAAGGAGGAAGTGCTGAACAGTGACCACATTTTCTTTTGGTTGCCATGATTTTCTGTGTCTTCTTTTTTGGATAGTCAAGTTTGCGATCACTGAGTCAGTACTTGGTTAGGATCTGTCTCTGCTTTCTATTAGAGAGATATTCTGCCCCTTCATCATCTCTTTTTAGGGCCAGATAACATTCTGATCTACTTTGGCGTTTCATTACTTCTTTCCAATGTTCCAAATAGGTTTCTTTCCAGTGCTTTATAATTTGGTTTACTCTGATGGTGTGTGGAAAGCAGTTTTGTTGTGAGACTGGTCAGAGTGTGTCTGGGGGCATTCATTCATACTATTAGAGTGTATCAGACTTCTGACTAAAAGACGAGAGATGTTTTACCTTTGCTTCTGCTGCGTCCTCTCTGCCAAGGTCCTGCTGCCCAACCTCCGGCAGCCAAGGCCACAAACCTGTACAAGTACTCTTGAAAGGTATGTGTGTGTGTGTGTATGTACATAGGAGGAGGGGTTTTGGATGCACATGGGACAGGGGAGATACAGATTTCTTACATAAAGAAAAAAAAGATTCTCCATCCCCACAGGGGATCTCTTATTCATTATTTGTACTGAACAGTAAAGTCAAAATCATGAATTATGAACATATTTAGCAGTTAAAAACACTTTGAAATATTTGTTAAAAAGGGAAAATCAAACCAAACAATGCTATATTTAACATCTGTTGAGACTATCACAATAATTAATATTATATATACATCTGAATAACACTCCATCAGTGGTATGTTTTAGGGTGTGGAGAGACACTATTTTGACAAACGCTTGTATAACAGACAGTTGGGACTAAAACAACTTGCTTCATCCTGCAGATTGTGGTCAGGACACACAGGGAAGAAAACCTGGCTCCAGCACTAACTTGTAGCTAACTTCAGGGCTAACCTCTGGGTCCCTATTCCTGAGGCACAACACTTCACTATCTCCTGCACACTCACCACTAACACCATACCTGTAGAGTAAGATTCTTTGTTGCACTTTCATACATATAACATACTGACATGACTGAAATTTTGGTTGGTTACTTTTCCATTAATTGCCCAGCCCCAATATATGAATCTCTGCTGGATTTTCTTGGATGGTTAGCTCGTAGTTACCTCTGTCAGTCAAAAAATGTTGGAGCAAAGTAATATCCCCAGTGTGACCTTAAATCAGAGAACTCTTGAAACATCTTATTGTCAGGAGTAGGAGGAGTACAAACTCATCTGGAAAAAAAACTGAACTGGCTGATGGGTAGAGGATGTTCTTGTATTGGGTCCTAGATATTTTGGAAATGAGGTGGTTCTTATTTGAATGGCCCTTAAAGTTAAACTGCTGATTGCAAATTGACTTGGGTGCTCCTTTGAACAAATGCTGTTTTTTAATTGGCTTGGCAAGAAACTGGAGTATCAATGCCATGGTGTTTGTATTTTTTGTTTGATGTCTGGGGAAGGTCTATCAATTAAATGTGACTTGAGTGAGTGCTGTCTCTGTGTTGGTGTAGTTATGTATATGTATACTGTGCATGTTTACCAGTGAAAGGCTGTAGACTATAATCTGTGGTTTGTGTCTTCCTCCCACTATACACCAATACAGAATCATTTCCTCGGCAGTTGTACCGGCTTTCACTGGTGGGACAGCCGTCTAAGTAGACTCTAACAGAACGGCGGGCAACAGAGAGATTAACACTTTGACTGACAGGAGGGTTTGTTTCATCACTTCGTATGGTAAGACCCCTTATGCAACCTCCTAGGCCTGTGAAAAAGAAAAGGAGAATGAGAGAAAAAGAGGAGAGAGCAGAGATGAAAGGGGAGGAGAATGTGAGAAGAGTACATCTTTCTGAAAACTTCATGAAATCTCCATTTTACATTTTAAATAGTTAAAATAAGCACTATTGTCCTCCACCTTCATATTTGTAAGTTTTACACTTATATGCCAAACTCATCCCCTTACCTCCCTATGACAATATGGCCACCAGCATACTTGAGTTTGTCAATACTATACTGCAAGAAAATACCAGGATAAACAATATGGCTCCTGATTGGTTCATTTAATGGTGCCCTGGGCAGACAGAGGAGCAGGCAAGTTACATATAAACTCCATTGATGGAAACCAAAAACAAGGAACCACAAATAAGTAAATGCCATGTTTGACCAACTGCAGAAAACAGTTCATGAGGTCAAGGTACCCAAAAGAAATGTCCAGGTTTAGCTGCACAGCCTATGTATACTGCACCAATCTTGATTTTGTGAATGTACTGATATTATTTCTGTGCGTACACATATCTTACCATGTTTGTGACTTCGGCTGTCAAGAGCAGGATGTATGAGCTCCATGGGCACGCCCCCCAAGTATAATGGTGAATCAACTCTCAGCCTCACTGGTCCTCCCGCTCCCATTGTCTCCTCTGCCCAGTCATCAACTGCAGCAGAGATGAGCAAGCCGCGTTTTGACAGTGAAAGCTGTTTCCAGTCTCCATCGCAGTAGCTAAGCCCCACCCACATGCTGAGTTCCATCACGTGACCTTCAGAG